>NC_041728.1:34866605-35222942 GCF_004115215.2 Ornithorhynchus anatinus | reverse complement strand
GGTAACTGCGGCAGAGAGAAGTTAAGTGCCTTGCCCAAAGTCACAGAGCTGACAAGTGGCAGAACCGGAATTAGAACCCACGACCTAATCCCAGGGTAATGAAGACAGTGACCCGCTTTTTTACACATCCACCTGCACGGCCCGTTGTTTGACCAATCGTAAGCTCCCTGTGGGCCAGGACCAGGTCTATCAACTTTACTATACTTTCCCAAGTGCTTAGAATGGTGTTCTGCACACAGGAAGCAGGCAATAAATGCCATTAACCCACTGATGTACTAATAATTTTCTCAAAAGGCTCATCGATGTCTCGGTTAGTTTTTCTTAAAATTAAAATCAAGAGCAAAAAAATCGCAGCTTTTGAGTGAGAAAATCAAATATCAACAGTTGAGCCAGAAAATATGGTGGTGGGGGAGGACTTAGGTAATATGTGTCTCTTAGACATTCTGAATCTCACTCACTGGCTAAACGCTTAGTACAGTGCTCTGCACACAGTAAGCACTCAATAAATACGATTGAATAAATAAACACTTCAGGAACTGAGGGACAGAATTCAAGTCTAGCATGCAGTTTCTACCTAAGATCTTCTCTGCAGTGTGACCTTGGACAAGTCACTTACCTTCTCTGTGCCTCCGTTTCCTCCCCTGTAAAAGGGGATAAAATTTTTGTAAAAGGGTATAAAATTTTTCTTCTTCCAACTTAGACTGCAAACCCCATGTGGGATAGGGACTATGTCCAAATAGATTATTTTACAACTAGCCCAGCGCTTAGGAGAGTTCATAATAATGTTGGTATTTGTTAAGCGCTTACTATGTGCAGAGCACTGTTCTAAGCGCTGGGGTAGACACAGGGGAATCAGGTTGTCCCACGTGGGGCTCACAGTCTTAATCCCCATTTTACAGATGAGGTAACTGAGGCGCAGAGAAGTTAAGTGACTTGCCCACAGTCACACAGCTGACAAGTGGCAGAGCTGGGATTCGAACCCATGACCTCTGGCTCCAAAGCCCCTGCTCTTTCCACTGAGCCACGCTGCTTCTCACAAGAACCATAATTACTATTATTACATACAAAGAAGTAGCTGCTTTCCAATGTTTTCTTGTTGTATTTTTATGGTATTTGTTAAGCACTTACTCTGTGCCAAGCACTGTACTAGGCACTGGGGTAGATGCGCTTGTTTTGAGGTCGATCTCCCCCCTTCTAGACTGTAAGCCCGTTGTGGGCAGGGAATGTCGTCTTTATTGCTGAATTGTACTTTCTAGTCGTTTAGTAGAGTGCTCTGCACACAGTGGGCACTCAGCAAATATGATTGAATGATTTCATGAATGAATGAATGAATACCACATGGATCTCACAGCCTTTATCCCCATTTGACAGATGAGGGAACTGAGGCCCATCAAAGAGACTTGCCCAAGTTCACTCAGCAGACAAGCAGTGAGGTTGGCATTAGAATCCAGATACTTCTGACTCCCAGACCTGTGATCTATCTCTAAGGCTGTGCTGCTTCTCATTCTTCTTGGCAATAATGCTGAGTATAATAATAATAATGTTGGTATTTGTTAAGCGCTTACTACGTGCAGAGCACTGTTCTAAGCACTGGGGTAGACACAGAGGAATCAGGTTGTCCCGCGTGGGGCTCACAGTCTTAATTCCCATTTTACAGATGAGGTAACTGAGGCACAGAGAAGTGAGAGTATCTGCCTCTTTGGTGATAACACCCTATTTTACTAGTAGTAGGAAGTCCTTAACTATCAGAAATTTTAGTTTCCCATTGCCAGAAACGGTCTTTCTTCTTTTCCCAAGGCAGCTCGCTGCTGATTTGGCAAACACAAAGCTCCAAAAAACGAGCCCCTCTTCATGGTCTGCAATTTGCTCAGGAGACTGTGAAAAGCAAGACCCGTGTCTGCGGCTGTCCTGGGTTTGGCTTAAACAAGAGGAATTCTAAAACCTAAATTCTAAAAATAATGTGCAGACCCAAAAGTTCCTTGGGGGCGATGCACCACAACTGAACTCCATGCCCGCCACACCAAAAGAGGCTTAAAATGTATCCAAGAAGCAAAATCAGAGGGAACATTTCAGTTTGTGGGCACAGAGAGGGAGGGGAGGGCAGAGAGGAGAACAAACAATGCATTGAGCACAAGAATTCACAAGTACAAAACTCTGAAGGGAGAAAAGCTCTATGAGGCAAAGAAAACAGCAACTGTAGAGATAAGATTAAAGCCCTCCTGAAGCCTTGCAGGGAGAAAAAGAAGAATTCGCTTCTTATTCCCACTGCCTGATAAGAAACAGTAAAAGAGGCAGCTGTTCAAACCAACTCACTAAAAAGACTTTCCAGACATGAGCTTGCTCGATGAAGCTCCCCCAGTCATGTGCTCTAGCTTTTTCTGGACTTAGTATCTGGACTTGGCCAATCCTCCCTTCGGCATTTATGTTTCCCGATGGTAGCGTTTAGGTTTCCAGATGAAACCACAACCTGCGTTGCCCATTTGGCTGTCTCTGTGGTGAGCCTTCCCACGACCGGTAAAGCCTGTCGTGAGAAGGGAATGGTTCCACCAACTCTGTTTAGATGGGACTCACCCAAGCTCTTAGTACAGTGCTCGGCCCAGAGTAAGTGCTCAGTAAACACCAGTGATCGACTGGCCGTCTGGCTAGTCAAAATGCTCTTACCCCGAAGGTCAAATAATTCAATCTTGCAGGATATTTAAGATATCAGGAAGCAGCATGGACTATTGGCTAGATCAACATCAGGGAGTCAGAAGGACCTGACTCTGTCGCTTGTCGGCTTTGCGACCTTAGGCAAGTCGCTTCACTTTTCTGGGCCTCAGATGCCTCATCTGGAAAATGGGGATTTCATACCTCTTCTCCCACCCGCTTAGACTGTGAGCTCTGTGTAGGACAGGGATTGGGTCCTATCTAATTATCTTGCACCTTCCCCAGTGCTCAGAACAGTGCTTGACACATAGTAAGAGCTTAACAAACACCATGACGATGGTGAAGACTATCTTTATCATAGTCCTATTTAGAGAGGTAAACATATATGCACGTACAGAGACCTTGCTGGGCCGAATCTGATTTTAGAATTTCTCAGCATGCAAGCCAACTTCTCTATATTCATTTTCTTCAAGTTTTATACTCTGGCTCCTCTGAAGATGGTTGTTAACTTCCCCAAACATTTTTGTGTTATCTCTAGAATGTAAGCTCGTTGTGGGGTGGAAACATGTCATCTGACTCTGTTCGACTGTCTTCTCCCACGCGCTTAGTACAGTGCTCTGCACAAAGTAAGGGCTCGATAAATAATTTTGATTTCGATAACACGAAGCTTGAGCCGCCTACTGATTTTATGAACCGTCGGGATTGACGGTGACCCTCCCTATGAAATCTAATGATTCCAAATGAGCAAAGCGCCCCCAAGTTCACCCCTTCCTTTTCTTCCGTGGGTATGTAATTTATATGTCAGAATCCGTAAATTCTGTAAACTCTTCCTCTGGGCTGTAAGTTTGTTTCGGGCCGGCAATGTGTCTGCTCTTTCTCTTTGAATTGTACTTGCCCAAGCCTTTTAGTACAGTGCTCTGCACATAGTAAGCACTGAATAAATACCATTGATGGGCTGACTGATTCCCCCCTTTTCTTTCTTTAAATGAATGAAATCATTATTTTATTTATTTCACAGTAATTGTTAAGGGCTTATCAAGTGCTTACCAGATGCAAAGCACCGTACTAAGGGCTAGGGTGGATTAGGGAAGCAGCGTGGCTCAGTGGAAAGAGCATGGGTTTGGGGGTCAGAGATCATGGGTTCGAATACTGGCTCTGCCACTTGTCAGCTGTGTAACTTTGGGTAAGTCACAACTTCCCTGTGCCTCAGTTCCCTCATCTGTAAAACGGGGGATCAGGACTATGAGCCCCACGTGGGACAACCTGATCACCTTGTATCCCCACCCCCACCCCGAGCTTAGAACAGTGCTTTGCACATAGTAGCGCTTAACAAATGCCACTATTATTATTATATAAGGTCATCAGTTTGGACACAGTCCCTGTCCCAAAGGGCTCACACGTTTAATCCCCAGAGAAGCAGTGTGGCTTAGTGAAAGAGCCCAAGCTTGCGTGTCAGAGGGTGTGGGTTCTAATCCCGGTTCTGCCACTTGTCTGCTGCGTGACCTTGGGCAAGCCATTTAACTTTACTGTGCCTCAATTCCCTCATGTGTAAAACAGGGATGAAGACTGTGAGCCCCATGTGGGATAACCTGATTACCTTGTATCTCCCCCAGTGCTTAAAACAGTGCTTGGCACATGTGGTAAGTGCCTAACAAATGCCATCATTATTATTATTACTGCAGGTGAGGGAACTGAGGCCCAGAAAAGTGAAGTGACTTGCCCAAGGTCACGGAGCAGCCAAATGGGAGCTCAAGCTCTTAGTACAGTGCTTTGCACACGGTAAGCGTTCGTTAAATATAACTGAATGGATGAAGTGGTGGAGCCAGGATTAGAACCCAGGTCCTTCTGACTCCCAGGCTCTAGCCACTGGGCCACGCTGCTTCTCTGCATGCGGTACTCATCCTGCCCTCCTTAAGTGATTTTCTTTTTGGATGCCCAGGGCACTGGAGGAATTGGCTTCATGAATCCCACCGTCGACCCCTGGGCCACATCCTCCCGTGGTCCTGGAATGCCCTCCCTCTTTACCTCCGCCAAGCTAATTCTCTTCCCCTCTTCAAAATCCTACTTAAAGCTCACCTCCTCCAAGAGGCCTTCCCTGACTGAGCTCCCCGTTTCCCTGTGCTCCCTCTGCTCCCCCTCTACCCCCCCTTCACCTCTCCTCAGCTAAGCCCTCTCTTCCCCCCTTTCCCTCTGCTCCTCCCCCTCTCCCTTCCCATCCCCTCAGCTCTGTACTCGTCCGCTCAACTGTATATATTTTCATTACCCTATTTATTTTGTTAATGAGATGTTCATCCCCTTGATTCTATTTATTGCTATTGTTCTTGTCTGTCTGTCTCCCCCGATTAGACAGTAAGCCCGTCAAAGGGCAGGGACTGTCTCTACCTGTTACCGATTTGTACATTCCAAGCGCTTAGTACAGTGCTCTGCACATAGTAAGCGCTCAATAAATACTATTGAATGAATGAAAAAGACTGGAAGTAAGAGCTCATAGTGTGAGGTTGAGAGGAACAGAGAGATCACACTAGAGTGGGCCCTACGAGCCTCACTGAAGAAGCCACTGAGATCATCAGAGAACGTAAATGGCGTAAGGGGCGGAGAACACCCAGGGAAAAGCAAAAGGAGAACACAAACATGTCACGTGCTCTGTCTTCGATCAGTCGGTCGTATTTATTGAGTGCTTACTGTGTGCAGACCGCTGTGCTAAGCACTGGGGAGAGAACGCTACAACAGAGTAGGTACACTCCCTCCCCACCACGAGCTTACATTCTAGAGAGATCGATGGTATTTCTTGAGTGCTTACTGTGTGTAAGGTAATAATAATACTTGTGGTATTTGTTAAGCGCTTACTATGTGCCAACCACTGTTCTAAGCACTGGAGCAGATACAAGGTAATCAGGGTGGTCACAGTCCCTGTCCATTGTGGGACTCACGGTCTTGATCCCCATTTTACAGATGAGGTAACTGAGGCCCAAGGAAGTGAAGTGACTTGCCCAGGGTAACATAGTAGACACTTGGCAGAGCCGGGATTAGAACCCATGACCTCTGACTCCCAGGCCCGGGCTCTTTCCAGGAGGCCATGCTACTCTTCTAAGCGTGTTGGAGGGTACAAAATAATGGAAATTAGTGGATGCATTCCAACGCATCCCAACCTCCACCCTCTGTTTGGGAAAGGAGAGGACCGGGGAATTTCAGTGATCTCATCTGCCCAGTCAAGTATTGCTGGGTTGGCTGGGCCGCTCAGTCTACTCCCCAACAGCCAGACTAGAACAAGTTCAACGCACACTCAGTGTTCTCCTCCACTGAGGGGAGGAATGGTATTGAGCTTGTTGTGGAAGGTGAGCGTGTTTATCCTCATATTGCCCTCTCCCAAGCACTTAGTACATGCTTTGCACGACGGTTAGTGCTCAATAAATATGACTGAATAAGTGAATGCAGAAGCCTATGCTCAGGAAAATCTGTGTGGTAAGACTCATCCAGTTTCTGCTGCTGCTCTCCCAGACACTTAGTACAGCGCTCTGCACACAGATAAATCTCAATAAATACCACTGATTTATTGATTGATTCAGACACTGCGCCGCTCTGTAGCCAACAGATGAGGCCTGTGAGAAAAACAATCCCTAATTCTGTCAGCAGCATCATCGACGGTATTTATTGAGCCCTTACTGGGTGCAGAGCACTGTAGGAAGCGCTTGGGGGAGTGGGAAGGCGTGTTCCCTGCCCAAAACGTGCTTAGGGACTACATGCTACCCAAAACCTAGAGTGGAAACATGGAAGCAGTATGGTCTAGTGGATAGAGCCTGGGCCCTGAAGTCAGAGGACCTGGGTTCTAACCATGGATCTTCTGTGTGACCTTAGGCAAGTCCCTTCATTCTCTGCGCCTCAGTTTCCTCATCTGTAAAACAGAGATTAAATCCTATTCCTTCCTACTTACACAGTGAGCCCCGGGTTGGACAGGGAGTATAACCAAGCTGATTATATTATAGGCATCTCCGATCAAGCAATTAATCCTATTTATAGAGAAGCAGCATGGCTTAGTGGAAAGAGCCGGACTTGAGAGTCAGAGGATGCAGGTTCTAATTCCAACTCCGCCACTTATCAGCTATGTGACTTAAGGCAAGTCCTTAATTTATCTGTGCCTCAGTCACCTCATCTGTAAAATGGGAATTAAGACTGTGAGGCCCACGTGGGACAACCTGATTAACTTGTATCTACCCAAGCACTTAGAACAGTGCTTGGCACATAGTAAACGCTTAACAATTACTATTATTATTTAATGAGGGCTTACTGTGCATAGAGAGCGTCAGAGAGTACAATATCACAGAGTTGACAGACACGTTCCCTGTTCACAGTGAGCTTACACTCTGGTGGGAGAGTTTAGAACAGTGCTTGGCCCGCAGTAAGCATTCAAGTACCGTGATTATTAATTAGGATTATTATTGTTGCAGAACTGAGTGCATTAGAAAATCAGTTAACAACAAGCCAACGTAGCCAACACAGATAAAATGCACCTTTGGTCTCCTGCAGAGAAATGCAACCGGTAAAAGGGTTTCCATTTCTTTCGGGTTTCTTTCAGAGCCCCATCCTTACCGTGCTCCTCAGCTTACCTCACTAGTTCTGAAAATTATCCGATAGTTGTGAGGCGGCCCATTTTCTTTCATTTCCTCGGGTTTTTCTCTTCGGATGCTCACGGCTACAGGGCCGAGGTTCTCATCTGCTCCAAAATAGTTCCAGTGTTCTTAAGCAAGACAAAGAAGCATTTTACAAACCACGGAACTTTCACCGACGGCACGCTCTGTTCGAGATTTAAGACGACAGGGAAAAATTCTCTTCATAAACCCCACCCTGCCCCAAAACACACTGAGCGAAAGCCCACAGTCCTCAACCGGCCATGCCAACTCGAAGGTTCGCTCAGCCAAATGGATCTTCCTTTGAGACCATGGTCGAGGTGATGTAGTGAAAACTCTTGCAAACTTGTAGAACAAATATTATCTGTGGACTGGCCATCCAGAAGAAATACCGTCTTCCGAACGGATGGAAGAGAACTGTGAAAGTTGTGCTTTGAATATCATCGCCTGAGTCGGACGCACGGCCTAATTCGAATTCTGAAAAGGGCCACAGGCTCGACTAGGCTCAAAATGGCTTAGGAAAGGGCAACGGCCTAGGAGTCAGAGGATGTGGGTTCTAATTCTGGCTCCTCCTCTTGTCGGCTGAGTGACCTAGGGCCGGTCCCTTCACTTTTCTGTGCCTCAATTCCCACAACTGCAGAATGGGGATTCAAACCCTGTTCTCCCTCCTACTTAGAATGTGAGTCCCATATGGGACCTTGTTACTACACATTAAGCGCTTAACAAGTACCGCTATTATTGCCCTAGTGCTTAATACAATGCCTGGCATGGCACATAAAAAATACCGCAATCATTATTATTATTATCATTAGTACATCAGCGAGTTTATGTCCTGTCCATATGCCTGTATTCTTCCTCATAGCACAGTGCTTGCCATTTCTCTATGGACACTTGCCCATCTATCTACGGAAGGCAAGAATACAGATATGCTGGAAACACTTAGAGTGTCATGATCTAGTAGACGAGGAACATGACACGAAATAACGGAGCACAATTAAAAAAGGAAATTCAAATATTTGTATATATATATATATATATATATACACACACATATATATGTATATATCGCAAAGTAAATTTACAGTTCAAACAATGTGAGTTTTCAAAACAGGAACATTTCAGTTTAGATTTGGAGGCAGAAGAGCTGGGTGTAATATGGATTTTCATTTTTAAACTGTAATTATGTGGAAAGCGTTTTATCAGTGATTTATTTCACAAAAGAGAATCTGGAAATTGTGTCGTTACCTCCTGACAGCAGAGGAAGCAAGGCCCTCAGGGAATCAATCAATCAATCAATGGTATTTAGTTAATGCTTACTATGTGCAGAGCACTGTAATAAACGCTTGGGAGAAGATGATACAACAGAATTCCCAGTCCATAATGAGCTGACGGTCTAGAGGGGGAAGAAGAATTTTGTCTCTTCACTGACTAAAACACAATGAACCGAGGACAACACCTCCCAAGAGATACAGTAAAATTCAAAACTACAAAAGGGATTACAAAAAAGGAACATCATTTTTATAAAACGATTAAATCATTTCATATCAGGTATATGGGTTAAAAAAACCCCATTTTTCTTTCCAAAGAGTTGAGCTGTTACACGTTCCTTAAAATTAAAAAAAATCAAAAAACCAGACAGAAAGATGGCAAAAGTCAGTGAGCCAACATGGAAATTAATCTGGGAATTACCAGATTTTCAAAGGTTTTTGTTAATACTCCTGCTATTCTGAGAGTTTATTTTTCCCACATGTTAAAAAATTCAGACTATGTTTGTTAAATAAATGAGTACCAAACCCTTAATAAATCCTGGGCATATTGTTTCCTTGGTATGCCACAGTGATACTGCTTTATATATTTAAATTAAATCCTTCTCTTAGTACTTTAATATACTTCCTGATGAATACTGTAACAACCCCCTGAAGCAAATACAGTAGGCGGAGAATAAGATTCCTATTTTGCAGTTGAGGAAATGGCTATTCAGTACAATTAAAATTACTTGCCCCGAGACAACAGATTGCTTTCTAAAGTGAGGAAATGAGCCAGTTAATCATACCCATCCGGGGTTCTTCTTTTGTAGATCGTTATTTGCCTAAACTGAATTTAAAGAACGGAGAATTTGACACCATTAATTCTAAGGTCACTGCTGCCTATGGGTAAAAATGTGAGGCAAGGATTTGGGGGCCTTCCACAATCTCCCAATAAAGCTAAACGGAGCCACAGAATCAGGAACCTCCCCCAAAAAAGGATCTCAAAAGGTCATTTAGTCTCAGACCCTTTCATTCAGACATAATTATTGAGCACTGACTGTGTGCAAAGCACTGTACTAAGCCCCTGCCTCCTAGAAGGTGAATATTTCTTTTTGTATGACATTTGTTCTGTGCTTACTATGTGCCTGGCACTGTACTAACCGCTGGAGTAGACATAACCTAATCAGGTTGGACACTGTCTCTGTTTTTTTCTTTTTTTTTAACGGAATTTGTTAAACGCTTATTATGTGCCAGGCACTGTATTAAGCGCTGGAGTAGATACGAGCTAATCAAATGGGACAGAGTCCCTGTCCCACGTGGAGCTCACAGTCTCACTTCCCATTTTACAGATGAGGTAACTGAGGCCCAGAGAAGTGAAGTTACTTGCCCAACATCACACCACAGGCAAGGGGTGGGCCAGGGGTGAGAAGCCAGGACTTTCTGACTCCCAGGCCCGGGCTCTATCCCTAGGCCACGCTGCTTCTCTGATAATGATGATAACAATAACATTTGTTAAGCACTCATGATGTGCCAAGCACTGTATTGAGGGCTGGGGTTAGAAACAAGATCATCAGGGCCCACATCGGGATCACAATCTAACTAGGAGGGGGAACAGGTACTGAATCCCCATTTCACAGAGGAGGGAACTGAGAAGTGAATAGACGTGCACGAGGTCCCATAACAGGTGAGTGGTGGAGCCGGGATTAGAACCCAGGTCCTCTGACACCCAGGCCTGGGCTCTATCCACTAGGCCACAATCTGTTCCATTTTAAATTTGCCTCTTAGAGGAACGCCCTCCCTCTTCAGGGCCGACATACAATTGCTCTCCCCATCCTTCAAAGCCTTATTATTCCAAACAGCCTTCCCTAAGGCCTCTTTTCTTTTTCTTCCACTCCCTTCTGCATAGCCCTGACCTGCTCCCTTTAATTCATCCCCCCTCCCAGGCCCACAGCACTTATCTATACATATCTGTCATTTCTTGATTTATATTCACATCTGTCTCCCCCTCTAGACCGTAAAACTTAAGTTTTTACAACCAGAGGTTCAAATCCAGCTGGTTGTGGGCAGGGAATGTGTCTGTTAGATTATCATATTGTACTCTCCCAAGCGTTTAGTACAGGGCTCTGCTCAATAAGTACGATTGACTGGCTGACCTTTCCCTTTCGGTCACCAGATTGGATGACTCAGAAAGTTTTGAGACTGTCTTTTGAACCGGGTTATTACGGGCCCGTTTCAACGTCGAGACTCCATCACTCCTCTCACATGCCCACCCCAGTTTTTCAGCAACTTTTCCACCATTATATCCATCCAACAACCTTCCGTGGCAATTAAAACCACTGCCTCTCGTTTGGTCCTCTGTACACATTCCAGACTTTAGACGCGGGATGTAAAAAAAAGCCTACTCTGTGCTGCTGAAATGTGGTTTTAAATTTATCCTGTAGAAAATCAGAGTTTCCTGCAAAATTCTTCAAACCGATTGCGGTAAATTACCGGTCAGTGTGCTCCTAAAATAGTTAAGAGTATTATTGGTTCTGACTTGATGCTTTGTATTATCAATAGGTCAGTGAACTGGGTCACTGGACTTGCTTCCTCACTCACTAGATGTAAGAACGGAAGCAGCGTGGCCTACTAGATAGAGGCCGGGCCTAGGAGTCAGAAGGAGCTGGGTTCTAATCATGACTCCACCACCTGTCTACTGTGTGACCTTCATCAAATCACTTGACTTCCCTGGGCCTCGGTTCCCTCATCTGTAAAATGGGGTTGAAGACTGTGAGCCTTATGGGACAGGGACTGTGTCCCATCTGATTAACTTTTGTCCACCCCAATGCTTAGTAATAATAATAATAATGATGGCATTTGTTAAGCGCTTACTATGTGCAAAGCACTGTTCTAAGCGCTGGGGGGATAGAAGGTGATCAGGTTGTCCCACATGGGGCTCACAGTCTTGATCCCCATATTTTACAGATGAGGTAACTGAGGCTTAGAGAAATTAAGTGACTTGCCCAAAGTCACACAGCTGACAAGTGGTGGAGCTGGGATTAGAACCCATGACCTCTGGCTCCCAAGCCCGGGCTCTTTCCACTGAGCCACGCTGCTTCTCTTAGTACAGTGCCTGGCACATAGTAAGCGCTTAACAAATACCATAAAAACCAAAACAAAAAAACAGAAGGGATTTCCTCACAGCAAACAAAGCCTCCCTGAGAGAATAATAATAATAATGGTAATGGTATTTGTTAAATGCTTATTATGCGTCAAGCACTGTTCTAAGTGCTGGGGTAGATACAGGGTAATCGGCAGGGCTTACACTTTTAATCCCCATTTTACCGATGTGGTAACTGAGGCACAGAGAAGTGAAGTGACTTGCTCAAGGTCACACAGCAGACAACTGGCAGAGCCGTGATTAGAAGCCACGTCCTCTGACTCCCAAGCCCGTGCTCTTTCCACTAAGCCATGCTGCATGATCAAATGCAAATCTGCAACAATCCCACTCCACTGAGCCACCTCAACCTCAACACATCATTAGCAACTTCACCCCGTGCTAATGATAATGACTGTAGTATCTGTGAAGCGCTTCTTAGACACTGTACTAAGCGCTGGGGTGGAGCCAAGAAAATCGGGTTGGACATTAGTCCCTGTCCCATATGGGGTTCACAGTCTTCATCCCCATTGACTGCTAACTGACTTTAGTAGTCTCCTTGATACAGTCAGTGCTACTAAAATAAAGTAATTGCCTCTATTAGGTTTAAATTACTATCCCTTAATGCAGCTTGTTAACCCTCAATCAATCAATCAATCAATAGTATTTATTGAGTGCTTACTATGGGCAGAGCACTGGACTGAGATGGGGGAGGACAACAGAGCCGGATTAATGGGCGTTCATCGAAATTGCAATATAATCCTTGAAAGGAGGAGGACCTAGAGAAAATGCAAATTCTGACCAAACGTGACCCTACAGGTTGTGAAAATCGACTACTATGGATTTGGTTAACGTTGGGGGGCGGTGAGTGATCGATCGATCAATCCATGGTATCCAATGAGCGCTTACTCTGGACAGAGGACTGTACTATGTGCCTGGGAGAGTGCAATACAACAGAATTAGTAGATACGTTCCCTGCCTATAGCCAGCTTAGCCTCTAGAGATGATCTTACAGTCCAGAGTGATGCTATTTGGGGAACTGCCATCAATCAGTCAAAGTACTGAGCGCTTACTATGTGCAGCACACTGTATTAAGCGCTTGGGAGATACAACAGAATTAACAGGTATGTTTCCTGCGTAGAATGAGTTACAGTCTAGAGATGAGTTTCTAGTATAGAGCGATGTTATATGCAGAGTTTTCATCAATCAATCAGTCAGTCAGTGGTATTTACTGAGCACTTACTGCAGGCAGAGCACTTTACCAAAATCTTGGGAGAGTACAGTATAACAAATACATTCCCTGACTACCTGAGTTTACAATCTAGAGCGCTCTTCAGAGCCACTCACAATCACTAGCAGGAGTTTTCAATCAGTCAGACCATTAAGAAATACTACTGTGGTATTTCCTGAGCACTTACTGCATGCAGAGCACTGTCCTAAGAGCTGGGGTGAGTACAACAGAACACTATAATAGAGTTGGTAGACACATTCCCAGCCCACAATGAGTTTACAGTCTAGAAGGATCTTAAAACTCACACAGAGGCCGGGAATTAATCCCGTGCAGTTTTTTTGGGGTCTTTTATGGTCTTTGTTAAATGCTTACTATGTGCCAGGCACTGTACTAAGCACTGGGTAGGTGCAACATAATCATGTCGGATACAGTCCCTATCCCACATGGGGTTCACCGTCTTCACCCCCATTTTAGATACAGGGTAATCAGGTTGTCCCACGTGGGGCTCATACTTTTAATCCTCATTTTACAGATGAGGTAACTAAGGCCCAGAGAAGTGAAGCGACTCGCCCAAGGTCACCCAGCAGACAAGTGGTGGAGCCGGGACTAGAACCCAGGTCCTTTAGACTCCCGGGCCCGTGCTCTATCATTCATTCATTCATTCATTCAATTGCATCTATTAAGCGCTTACTTTGTGCAAAGCACTGTCCTAAGCGTTTGGAAAGTACAATTTGGCAACAGATAGAGACAACCCCTACCCAACAAAGGGCTTCCACTAGGCTGCCCTTCTCTTCGCCCAGAGAGTCCATTTCCACTACTAAAATGAAGGTTCCCACGTCTGCTCTGTTCCAAACTCCCCGGAGCAAAATGAGGAAGTCAGATGAGACCTAAATGGGGGTTTAACCGTGTGCCAGAAAGCTGGTCCGGAGATGTGGCTAAGCTTCTAATTATTTTAACATACCAGCGGAGACGCACAGCGCTTACATGGGACAATGAGGCTCTGTTTTCTCTTTTACACGCCTAGTGAGTAAAATGTTGGGCTAATTCACCTACCCGGAGTGCGTTAGCCTGAACCACTTTGGCATTTAGGCTAAACTCAGGACGAACTGATGAAGTCTGCATACTCACACAACTCATTTAACTGCAAGCGGTGCAGTACAGCGATTCAAGCTTGCTAATGTTGGGAGAGGAGTCAGGGAGGAGTCAAATATATCGAAGCGGTTGCTAAATGGCAAGCTTCAGAAGGTCGATGGTCAAGGAGGGGGGGAAGAAGGGAAATATGGGGAAATTCAAATAGTTGCTTCTTTAGAAAGTAATAATAAGAATGGTGGTACTTGTTAAGGGTTTATTATATGCCAGGCATTGTACTAAGTATTGGGGTAGCTATAGGTTGATCAGGTTGGATAAAGCCCGTGTCCCACATGGGGCTCGCGGTCTCGATCCCCGTTTTACAGATGAGGGAACTGAGGCCCACAGAAGTGAAGTGACTTGCCCAAGGTCACACAGCGGACAAGTGGCCAAGTCAAGATTAAAACCCGGGTCCTTCTGACTTCCGGGTCTGGGCTCTAGCCACTAGGCTGTGCGAACTGTCTCAGGATGACATCGATAGTGATTTATTCCACTGTATTTTTTGAGTGCTTACTGTACGCAGGACACTGTACAAGGAGGATCCACGTGTGAAATAGTACTAGAGGTGGTGGAGGTAGAAAGGAGAAGTGTGGGGGACCATGGAGAGGAAGCAAGCACCAGAACCTAATTCCCTTTCACCCTGCCCAGAGACCCACAGAGTCCGTATAGAATCGGTAGACCTAGTGGCTAGAGCCCGGGCCGGGGACACAGAAGGACCAGGGATCTAATCCCGGCTCCCGCCACTCGTCCGCCGTATGACCTTGGACAAGTCGCTTCACTTCTCTGGGCCTCGGTTATCTCATCTGAATAAGAGGGATTAAGACTGTGAGCCCCACGTGGGATGAGGTTTGTGTCCAACAGGTTCGTCTGTATCTACCCCAGCGCTTAGTTCAACTCCTGGAATACAGGAAGGGTTTAACAAACACAACTAAGCAAAGGGAAAAAAAAGTTGGGTGTGGAAATTGGTGAGGTAGAAATAAAGGCTTCATCCCCCCAAAACTAATAAACGGTTGAGAACATCACCCTTAACTCCTCCTCTAGACTGTAAGCTTGTTGTGGGCAGGGAATGTGTCTGTTTATTGTTATAGCGTACTCTTTCCCCCTCCCCCCTCCCACCTCCCAAAAAAATTGGTGGTATTTGCTAAACGCTTATTGTGTGCCAGACACTGTAGTAAGCGTTAGGGCGGAAACAAGCAAATGGGTTTAGACACAGTCCCTGTCCCACGTGGGGCTCATAGTCTTGATCCCCATTTTACAGGTGAGGTAACTGAGGCACAGAGAAGCAAAGTGACTTGTCCAAGGTCACACCGCAGACAAGTGGCAGAGCCGGGATTAGAAGTGCTTAGCGCTCAGTATATTCGCCGGAATCGATGAATGAGTTATGAGGAGATTCAAATTCTTAACAAGGATGGCGGAGTTGCCTCAATTTTCAAAATAACTTTAATGCTGAATCGGTACTTAGCTAAAGTGCTGAATCTTCTAGGTCGCAAGAGCTGGGTTCATTCTAAATTCCCTTTCTCTGAAAACAGCCTCTGACCTACTTTCCTATCTCTTGCATCTAATCCATTCTACTATGCAACAAAAGGGAAATTGTGAGGATCGTCTTTTTGTTCCATTCGGAAAGACCTTGTGGAAATCAGAGTAGCACATCCACACCGGATATTAAAACGATCATGGTGAATTAGAAGAAGGAATTTGGAAAGGGTGAATGTCTTTCATCTTATATCAGAGACCTAAGAGCTTTATCCAAACATGGAGACAGGGCTGCCTAATAGAAAAAGCATGGATCTGGAAGACAGGAGAAGTAGTTTCTAATCTACCAATATAGGGTACTATCCTTTTCATTCATTCATTCATTCAGTCATATTTATTGAGAACTCACTGTGTGCAGAGCACTGTACTAAGCTCCTGGGAGAGTACACTAATAATAATAATTATGATGGCTTACTATGTGCCAAGCATTCTTCTAAGCGCTGGGGCAGATTCAAGGTCATCAGGTTGTCCCATGTGGGGCTCACAGTCCTAGTCTCCATTTTACAGTTGAGATAACCGAGGCATAGAGAAGTGAAGCGACTCTCCCAAGGTCACACAGCAGACAAGTGGCGGAGCCAGGATTAGAACCCACGTCCTCTGACTCCCAAGCCTGGGCTCTTTCCACTAAGCCACGAGGCACATTCCCTTCCCACAGCGAGCTCACAGCCTAGAGACAAAACATTTAGTACACTGCTCTGCAAAAAGTCAATGCCCGATAAACACTATCGATGGATTCTAGCTCCATTACTTGCTTGGTGTGTGACCTTGGGGAAGTCACTTAATTTATCTGGGCCTCAGTTTCCTGATGTGAATTAAATGCTTGGATTCCTCCATCTACCTCCCTAACCACCTCCTGGAATTGTGAGCCTCATCAATCAATGGTATGTATTGAGCGCTTACTATGTGCAGAGCACTGTACTAAGCGTTTGGGAGAGTGTAACACAACAGAAATAGCAGACGTGTTCCCATGGAGGACGAGGACTGAATCTGATTATACTGCATCTACCCCATCACCCAGCACAGAAAGCGGTTTGAAAATGTTATTACATATTACCAAATCAAATAAAGGTTTAAAAATACTACATAATCCAAATACACAGTGATGAAGATGCATTTACGGGTAATAATAATAATAATGTTGGTATTTGTTAAGCGCTTACTATGTGCCGAGCACTGTTCTAAGCGCTGGGAAGAAATTTGGTCAATGGGAAAGTTACAAATGAAAAACCGATGCCATTAATTTTGGTAGAAACAAAATGAAAAATGCAGCGGAAAACCCAAGCATCGTCCGATATCATCATCGGTCTCCGCCTCTAGACTGTAAGCTCGTTGTGGGCAGGGGACGGGTTGGCTAATTCTAGTGCATCGTACTCTCCCCACTGCTTAGTGCAGTGTTTTGTGTACAGTAAGAGCTCAATATAGACGACTGAGTATTGTTCTCTCGTAAACCCTTAGTACACTGCTCTGCACATGGTGCTCAATGCTCAATGGATACCGCTGATTGATCGATCGATTGATCGATCGATCGAAGTAGTATGTCCTAGTGGATAGAGCCCGGGCTTGGGAGTCACAAGGTCATGGGTTCTAATTCCAGCTCTGCTACTTGTCTGCTGCGTGACCTTAGGCAAGTCACTTGACTTCTCTGCACCTCAGTTACCTCACCTGTAAATTGGGGATTAAGACTCGTGAGCCCCACATGGGACAGGGACTGTGTCCAACCTGATTCGCTTGCGTTCCCCCCAGCACTCAGTAAGGTGCCCGGTAAACGGTAAGTGCTTCCCAACTATCACAGTTTATATCATTATTCTTATACGGGCAAATGGTGAGAAACAGCGGAATCTAGATTTCACGAATTCAACGAAACGGCGAGGCTTCTACAAGAAACTCAACTAGCATTTCTGACAGGCTCAGAGGAATGTGACTTGTAAGGGTTTTCCCGACCTCTCCACACAGAGTGAGTTGTAAGGGTTTTCCCGACCTCTCCACAATATCAAATGTCTCTGGCCTTTGAGGTGGAAGCGGGAAACAGGGAGGGCAGACGAAACACCCAGGCTCTTTTGAACGCACTTTAACTGTGTGGTGTTCTCTGACGACGCCCTTGCACCATTAAAGAAAACCCACAAAAATTCATGAGCCAGAGAGCGATTCACTGCTATTTTCATTTACTAGGCTAATGAAGATTGGCTCCAGGTAGGGAGAAACGGTGAGCATTTCAGAGGGGGCTGGCAGTCGGCGAAATCGGCAGGGGGGAGAGGGGGAGGATCGAGTTATCTCAAGTGAGTCAGCGCTGGCTTTCTCAGAGAAATGGCTCCGAACAACAGCTGACTAAGATGGGTGGGTGGCTGGGGAAGAAAGAAAGTCTGCTGTTACACAAAGTATTAAAAGCCGCCACTCCGCCTCGCGATCCACACGTCGTCCATATATCTGGGCTCGGCAAATCGGTGGCAGTTGCTTCACTGCCCATTGAAGGGAGATGGGCACAGCTGGTGGAGGGATGGCAGGAGTTGGCAGGGGGATGGAGAATACAATCCCACGATCAGGTAGTCTTCTCTCCTATTTCTTTGTTTTGGTGGTATTTCTTTAGCTTTTCTACGTGCCAGGCACTGTACTAAGCGCTGGGGTAGATGCAAACTAATCAGGTTGGACACGGTCCCCGTCCCACACGGGGCTCACAGTCTTCATCCCCACTTTCCAGATGAGGCAACTAGGCCCAGAGAAGTGACTTGCCCAGGGTCACACAGCTGACACGTGGTGGAGCGGCATTAGAACCCAGGTCCTTCCGACTCCACCAGACCACATTGCTTCCCATCTCTCCGATTATGTCCACCTTTAACGGGCCGACCAGGTTTACCCACACACTTTGGGGGCTTACTTCCATCTGTGTCCCCTTCCTTTCAGAAATGGAAAGTCGAGGCAGTCACTTTATGAAGAAGTCACATAATTGGAGATCCCCACTTTCTATTAATCCATGGTATCGACTGAGCGCTTCCTGTATGCAAAGCACTAGACTAAGCATTAGGGAGAGAGTTGAAAGACACATTCCCTAACCATAGCAAGCTTAGAGTCTAGAGGAGGCTCACCTCACAGGAGGCCTTCCCAGACTAAGCCTCACTTTTACTCTGCTCCTCCTCCCCTCCCTATCACCTTGACTCCCTCCCTCCGCTCTGCTCCCCTCCCCGCCCCATATCACTTGTGTATATTTGTACATAAATATTATTCTATTTATTTTATTAATGATATGTATATATCTGTAATTCTAGTTATGTCGATACCATTGATGCCTGTCTACTTGTTCCATTTTGTTGCCTGTCTCCTCACTTCTAGGCTGTGAACCCATTGTTGGAGAGAAGTTATCTCTATCTGTTGCCCGAATTGTACTTTCAAGCGCTTAGTATAGTGTTCTGCACGCAGGAAGGGCTCAATAAATATGACTGAATGAATGAATTCCCATTTTACAGATGAGGGAACTGAGGCCCAGAGACGTGAAGTGACTTGCCCCAGGTCACACAGCACACAAGAGGCAGAGCTGGGATTATTAGAACCCCTGACCTCCTGAATCCCAGGCCCGTGCTCCAGGCCATGTTGCTTCTCTACTGAGCGACTGAGAACATACAACCCAACAGAGTCGGTAGGGACATGATCCCTGGCCACAGAAGACCTTACGGTCTAGAGGGGGAGACGGGCATGAAAAGGAATTGCTGAAAGGCCAAGTGGCTCAGTGGAAAGAGCCCGGGCTTGGGAGTCAGAGGTCGTGGGTTCTAATCCCATCTCCGCCACTTGTCAGCTATGTGACTTTGGGCAAGTCGCTTCACTTCTCTGTGCCTCGGTTACCACATTTTTAAAATGGGGATTAAGACTGTGAGCCCCACCTGGGACAACCTGATAACCTTCTATCTCTCCTCCAGCACTTAGAACTGTGCTTGGCACCTAATAAGCACTTCACAGATACCTTCATTATTATTCTTATTGTTACCTAAGTAAAGCGGAGCTGACGGTAGTGCGCGAATATCAGGTTCTGGAAGGTACAGATCTAAGTGCATAGGTGACAGAGATGGGTGGAGGGGTTAAGTGAATTGAGGGCTCAGTCCAGGAAAGCCTCTTGGAGGAGATGTGATTTTTAAAGGGGTTTTGAATTAGGAGGTTTACGGCTGTCTGAGCTGCATGGGACGCATGGATTCTTTGTGAGCTATTCTGCTTAATGAGGGGCCAAAGAAGTGGACCAATTCACATGACTAATCTGTAGCGGCTCATTACCCTTAGATAACGAGAAGCAGTGTGGGCTAGTGGCTAGAGCCCGGGCCTGGGAGCCAAACGGGCCTAGGTTCCCATCCCAGCTCCAACTTGTCTGCCGTGTGACCTTGGGTAAGTCATTTCACGCAAGAGCATGGCTCTCGGAGCCAGAGGGGCCTGGGTTCTCATCCCGGCTCTGCCACTTGTCTGCTGTGTGACCTTGGGTAAATCGCTTCACTACTCTGGTCCTCAGTTCCCTCATCTGGAAAATGGGAATTCATTCATTCAATCGTATTTATTGAGTGCTGGGTCTAACCTGATTATCTTATATCTACCTCAGCGCTTACTAGAGTGGCTGGCACATAGTAAGCGTTTAACAGAGACTGTTAAAAAAAAAAAGTAATCTGCTAAAAGGAAGGACTTCCTACTAGGGAAGTAGGAATTCATTCATTCATTTGTATTTTTCGAGAGCTTACCGTGTGCAAAGCACCGTACTAAGCGCTTGGGAGAGTACTCTATAACAATGAACGGACACATTCCCTGCCCACAACTAGTTCACAGTGTAGAGGGGGAGACAGACATTAATATCCACAAATAAATGAGTAAATAATTAAAAGATACGTGCATAAGTGCCGTGGGGCTGGGAGTGGGGATGATGGGAATCGGCGAGGGCGACGCAGAAGGGAGAGGAAGAAGTGGAGATGAGGGCTTAGCCACGGACGGCTTCTCTGTTCTAGGTCGCCCACAGTGGCGTCTTCCAAGAGATACCAATACGAGTCCTTTCTCACCAACAAAACATTCCCGGGATTCATCACTCCAAGGTACCGGCCTCTCCCAGAGACCCCCTCTACAAGTCTGAAACCCAGGGCTCTCAATGAATCGTGGTCATTGAGAGCTTATTGTGTGCAGAGTGCCGTTCTAAATGCTTGGGAGAGCGCGATATAAGAATCGGTTGTCACATTCCCTGCCCACAGCGAGCTCACACACTTCAATCAGTCAATCAAGGGTACTGATTGAGCGCTCACCGTATGCAGAGCACTGTACTCAGCGCTTGGGAGAGTCCGATCCGAGAGTGTTGGCAGACTCGTCCCCTGCCCTCGAGGAGTTTACAAGCGAGATGGACTGCTGTTACTGCCCTAGGATGTTGTCCGAACTCAATTTTCAGTCTTTGGGGTTAAATGTTTCATTAACAAAGAGCATCAGCTGGGGTGGGCATGCACGTGGACACACACAAATTTGCTAACATAGATTTTAATAGGTGATCCCCTTGTGACCTGATTTCTGCTTCAAATTACATTTTAAGCTTACTGTGCAATAAAACGATTTTAATGAGAGAATCGTGGTTAGTCGGTGGGATTTAGAACGGTTGCCTGGTTCATATTATTCTACTGTTCACCTCTTGGCCCGTTTCAGGGAGACCTTTTGGCCGTGGGTCATTACAATGACTACAAGTACTTATTAATCTGAACACACCATATAGCCAATTGAACTGAATAAAAAAATGAAATCTACCTGTAGGGATAGAGTGGCTGCCTGGGAGCACTCTGATTGGCTCGCGGTTGGCTCCCAAGTAGTGACTGGCTGAGATACTTAAGGCAAATAATAATAATAATAATAATAATAATGGTAATTGTGAAGTGCTTACTATGTGCCAAGCACTGTTCTAAGCAAGCGCTGGGTAAATACAGGGTAATTAGGTTGTCCCATGTGGGGCTCTCAGTCTTAATCCCCATTTCCAGAAGGGGTAACTGAGGCACAGAGAAGTGAAGTGACTTGTCCAAAGTCACCCAGCTGACAAGTAGTGGAGCCGGAATTAGAACCCAAGACCTCTGACTCCCAAGCCCAGGCTCTTTCCACTTAGCCACGCTGCTTCTCCTACTGGAGAAGATACATCAAACTGGAGTCTCGTAAGAGCCTCTGGTTGTCCTAAGGAGCCCAGCTTTTCAATCCGTCAATCAATCAATCAATGATATTAAGTGCTTAATGGTTGCTGAGCAACACACTGAGAGCCTGGGAGACTGCGATACAACGGAGTTGGTAAAATAGGGATACGTACATAGTGCTGTGGGGCTGAGTGTGGGGGGAATATCAAAAAACTCGATCTCGTATCTACAGTCAATCTATTTCATTCGAGCGTATTTACTGAATGCTTACCGTGTGCTGAGCACTGTGCTAAGCGCTTGGGAGAGTAAAATACAACAATAAACAGATACATTTCCTGCCCACAGTGAGTTTACAGCCTAGAGGGATGTGCTTAGAGGATAGAGGGATCTAATCTTGTCACCGACCCCTCGCCCGCGTCTTGCCTCTGCCCGAAACGCCCTTCCTTTCATTCATTTAATTCATTCATTCGATCACATTTATTGAGCGCTTACTGTGTGCAGAACACTGCACTAAGCGCTTGGAAAGTACAAGTCGGCAACAGATAGAGACAATCCCTACACAACAATGGGCTCACAGTTTAGAAGCAAATATTTATTTCTTCATATTCTCCAGACACTCGACTCCGCTTCAAAGCCTTATTGAAGACACATCTCCTCTGAGACACATCTCCTTCCCTGACTAGGCCCTCATTTCCTCTTTTCCCACTCCCTTCTGTATCACCCTGGAATTTGGATTTGCACCCTTTATTCCTCCCCCTCCCAGCCCACAGCACTTACGTACTTTACTGCAAATCTATTTATTTCTATTAATGACCGTCTTCCCCTCTAGACCGTAAGTTCGTTGCGGGCAGGGGCCGTGCCAACCAACTCTGTTCTATTGTATTCCCCCAAGCACTCAGTACAGTGCTCTGCACACCACAAGTACTCAATAAATAGGACTGAAAGATTGAGTGCTTAAAAGGTACAGAGCCAATTGCAAAGATGATGTGCCTTCTCATCGTGAGATTGGACAGAACTTCGGAAGGGAGCTTTCGCATTACATTTTTATCAAAACAATGGATTTGCAAGGAGAATTTGAAAATAGAGGAGGAAGTCCAAGCAGAAAAAGGACATAAAGTGAGGGTAGAAGAAAGCGATCGCGTATTTCTATCGTATTTATTGAGTGCTTACTGTGCTCAGAGGACTGTACTAAGCACTTGGGAGCCTACGGTGTAGCCGAGTTGGTAGAGCTCACAGTCCAGAAGGGGAGACAGACTTTACTAGAAATAAATAAATGACGGATATGGACATACGTGCTGTGGGGCTGAGGGAGGGGGGAATAAAGGGAGCCAATCCAAGTGCAACGGTGACTAGGAAGGGAATGGGAGAAGAGGAAACGAGGGCTTAGTCAGGAAAGGCCTCTTGGAGGAGACGTGCCTTCGGTAACACTTTGAAGAATAATCTGGAATGTTCTACTTGCACTTTCAGTACTGGTAGGCATTATTAATGGAAGAAATTATTTGAACTGTACCAACCAGAGAGACACTCGGAGAATAAGTAAAAACAGTGCTTTTCCCTTCCGGTTACAAGGGTTCGGGGACTGAACTCCAGCCTAAGATCTGTGGCCCAGTGTTTGAGAGGGGTTCAAACGGGGACACAAAGAGAGTGGCTAGTAATAATGTTGGTATTTGTTAAGCGCTTACTATGTGCCGAGCACTGTTCTAAGCGCTGGGGTAGACATAGGGGAATCAGGTTGTCCCACGTGGGCTCACAGTCTTAATCCCCATTTTACAGATGAGGGAACTGAGGCACGGAGAAGTTAAATGACTTGCCCACAGTCACACAGCCGACAAGTGGCAGACCTGGGATTCGAACTCATGAGGCTAGTAGGCTTAACTGTAACCAACACGCTGGACCGATTTTGTCCCAGGGGAGAAAGGATCGGTACGCACACCCGAATCCCAAACAAAGTTGGGAAAATTAAACACAAAAGCCGCGGAACTGTCCTTTTGGGAATTCTTTTCCTCCGAACTACAGACCTAAGGCTGAAAGACAGATTTAAGCGTTTGGTTCCAACCCAGAGACTTTGGAGCTAAAATGGAAACGTTTCAAAGGCTTCTACATTGTCATTCTTCTCAGAGGGTCCTGATGCTTTTAAAATCATTGTAAGAGTAGGTCTTGTCTGGTCGTTTAGAAAAACAGGTCTGGGGATTTATTTAAAGAGCTATAATACTGACCATAATAATGTGGTACTTGTTAAGCGCTTACTATGTGCCAAGCACCATTCCAAGCACTGGGGTATATTCAAATGATTCAGGTTAGACACTGTCCCGGTCCCACATGAGGCTCACAGTCTTAATCCCCATTTTACAGATGAGGGAACTGAGGTACAGAGAAGTAAAGTGACTTGCCCAAGGTGACACAGCGGACAAGTGGCAGAGTCGGGATTAAAGCCCAGGTTTTTCTGACTCCCAGGCCTGTGCCCTATCCACTAAGCCAGACTACTCCTCTATACACTACTACTATACTCTCTACATGTAAAACTATTAATTTTAATTTGATTATCCTGCTCGCTTTTTAAAGAATAAAATCTCAGGATAAAGAACCTGAGATTGCCGAATGGTACAATCAAGAGAAAGAGGACTAAAACTTACTACGCATACATGTGAATATTTCTTCTTATGGTATTTGTTACTATGTGCCAAGCACTGTACTACGCACTGCGGTAGATACAAGGTCGGACACATTCCAAGTCCCTCATGGGGTTCACGATCTTAACCCCCATTTTCCAGATGAGGTAACTAAGGCCCAGAGAAGTGAAGTGACTTGCCCCAGGTCACACAGCAAGCAGAAGAGTGGCAGGGATCAGAACCCAGGTCCTTCTGACTCCCAGGCCCATGCTCTAACTAGACCATGTTGCTTCTCATTATGGTAGCGCTTAGAACAGTGCTTGACACAATAGTAAGCGCTTAACAAATACCACCATTATCACTATGGCATCTTACGGTTCTGCATAATATACCATTATGCACAGGGCATCTTTTTATTTCCCCTCTCAGGGTCACACCTGGAGAGTTTCCAGGCCTCTACCAGTCTCGGCTACAGGAGGGAGAGTCAAGCAGAGGCCTGGCCATTCCATTCCTAGCTTGGGCAGTGGCTAGCGAGCGGAAGGCAATCTGCTGTAAGTCAAAACTCCCCTGTGTCGGGCAGCAGCGGCACGGGAGAGAGTCGAGGGCGGAGACTCAGGCCGACTGCACGGAAGGCGGCGATGGTACACCGCCTCCGGATTTTTCCCAAGAAAACTCTACGGATCCACTGCCGGAACGATTGCAGATGGAGAGCGGGGCGTCCTGGGAGAGATGTGTCCGTGGCGTCGCTGTGGGTCGGAGACGACTCCACGGCGTTAGACAAGACCCGGTTCTATTTCATCGTCAAACAATTAGATGCTGGCACTTGCAATGTCATTTTAGACGTTTCTATTTTTTTAATTTGCTGCAAAGCCATTAACACATAGAACTTGGCCAAGGAAGGCCAAAACTACCCATTCCCGATCTAGATTTTTAAGAGGAGTTCTTGTCCCCGAGCCTTGACGGTCAAAGAAAAATGCAGTGGCTCTTTATGGGTTTCCCACTGACTTCCTTATTCACTCTTTATTATTTTTAATAGTATTCATTAAGGGCTGACTATGTGTCAGGCGCTGTACTAAGCAATGGGATAGTTACAAGATAGGTTGGACACAGACCCTGCCCCACATGCGGCTCACAGACTTAATCTCCGTTTTAGAGAAATCAGCGTTCAAAAGAAACTCCTCACCATTGGCTATAAAGCAGTCAATCAGTTTGCCCCCTCCTACCTCACCTCCCTGCCCTCTTCATACAGCCCCGCCCCGGAAAATCCGCTCCTCTAGCCCCAGCTCACTCACCGGGCCCTGATCTCGTCTAACTCACCGCCGACCCCTTTCCCACGTCCTCCCCCTAGCCTGGAACACCCCCGCTTTCCATAGACGCCAGACCCCCATTCTCTTCCCCCTCCCGAGCCGTACTAAGATCACATCTCCTCCAGGAGGCCTTCCCCGATTCACCCCTCTTTTCCCCGCCTCCCTCTCCCTTCTGCGTCTGTCTTGGATCTCTGACTTCGGTACCTTTGCTTATTCTCCCCTCCCACACGTACCGATCTTTAGAGTACACATTTTAAAGTACTTATTGATTCATATTGATGTAAGCCTCCCCTTCTGGACGGTAAGCTCATTACGGGCAGGGAATGTGACTGTTAATTACGTTGTACCCGCCCAAGCACCTAGTACGGTGCTCTGCACATAGTAAGCCCCCAATAAATACCACTGATTGGTGGATTGATGAGATAACTGAGGCACAGAGAAGTGAAGTGCCTTGCCCAAGGCCCCATGACAGACAAGGGAGGAGCCAAGTTGAGAATGCAGGGCCTCTGACTCCCAGGCCCGGGCTCTATCCGCTAGGCTACGCTCCTTCTCAATATGATCTTATGAATTTCCAAAGAAGGGGCTGCCATTATCTTTCTATCTTTTACTTAATCTATTCCCTCACTTAACCTAAGCCGATTAGAGAAGTAACGTGAAGAGAGTAGTCTTGTTTGTTGGGCTTTTTTTTTTAACTTCTGGAAGAAAATCGTAGCAAGACGCATTTCTAACCCTGGGATTCGCTGAGGAACCCCAACCCCCTCAACCACTCTTTTCCAACCGGTGTTTGTTTAAGCTTCTCTTCTGAATCTAAAAGCCCAACTTGCCTCCCGGTGAACCAACACCTGAGCGAGTCACTGGATCAGCTGAAAACGTCTGAAGACGTTGGAGAGGCAGCGTGGCTAGAGCCCGGGCCCGGCAGGCAGGTGGACCTGGGTTCTGATCACAGCTCCGCCACATGGATGTGGCTGTGTGACTTTGGGTGAGTCACTTCACTTCTCTGTTCCCTCATCTGTAAAATGGGGATTAAGAGTGCAAGCCCCGCGGGGGAAGGGGACTGCGCCTGACTGGACGAACTGGTGCTCAGAACAGTGCGAGACAGACAGCAGGCGCTTAACAAGTACCATAATTATCACTATTCTCCTCCGCGTTATCATTCAGGGAGGGAATTCACTACTCACCCTTCTGATAGAAGAATTTCCGGTAATAGTAGGCGCCCAGATCCACGTGTTCCACGATGTACCGCTTGACCCGATCCAAGTGCAAAACCAAACTGTCCTTGGGCACCTCGAGGACGGCCACTCCGGCGTTGGTGCAGTGGGAGCTAAGCGTGGACTCGAACGCGGCGTTTTCGCCCCCGCCGAAGGTCCCCGAGTTGGACCTGGATAGGCTGATCTTCCTCTCCCCCTCCCCGCCCATCTCGTTCCGGAAATAGGGGCAGCTCATGACGAGCTCGTTGCTCTTGTCGTCCCCCTGGTCCACCCCGAGGCTCCCTTTGGAGTTCAGGTCTTCGGTGCTGCCCATGGGGGAGCCGAAGCTGGCCGAGTGGGCCGGCGGGCCCGAAACCAAGGAGGCCACGGCGGCGGCCGAGGCCCCCGTGGTCGTGTTCCGCCTCTTGATGACGTTGTGTCTGTTCACCACCGCCTCGTTCAGGTCAAATAGGACGCTCTGGACGTCGTAATGGGCGAAGCACCTGGGGCAGGTCCAGGGCCGGACGCCGTCCTCCGACCGGCCGTCGTCTTGGTCCGCCGGTTTCCCCGCCGGCTCCCCTTCGCCCTTGGCATTCCGGAGCTTCCGGAAGATGGACGAGTCCCCCGTCTCCGACTTGCAGCGTCTCTTGGGCGGCTTCTCCCTCTCCTTGAAGAGTCGGAGGTTCTCCCGGGGGACGGCGGGCCCGTCGACGATGTCCAGGGAGAAGCCGGAGCCCTTGCTCCCGCTGGCCATCAGCAGGTCGCCCAGTGGGGTGGGCGTCCCTCCCCGGGGCTCCGGGTGGTCCCCCTTGAAGCCCTTCAACAGGTCGAAGAAACTCTCCCCCGAGGTCCCCTGCTTGTCTATGGACGACGTGCTGCCGTACTCCCGGTGGAGCGACGGCCCGCTCTTGTACGTGGGCGAGATGCACTCGTCGAAGCTGTCGGCGTCCAGCTCGCTGATGGTGATGTCGCTGTTGCTCCGCTGCCGGATCCGGCGCAGGGCCTTCCTCGGGGAGGCCGGGTAGGCCTCGGGCATGAGGAAGCGGGAGTCCATCCGCTCCACTGGCCTGGTCTTGCTCTTCAGGGTGTTGTGGAGGCTCTTCAACATGGCGGCGTCGCTCGAGTTCAGGCTGACCGAGCTGCCCTGGCTCCCGGGGCTGCTCTTGGACGACAGGCTCTCGGGGCCGGCGGCCGGCTCGCCCTCCTGGCCCGGCCGACCCGACTCCTTGACGGTGTCCTTCCTCGGCGGCCAGTCGGCGATCCTCGCCCGGACCCCCATCTTGGGGACCCCCGGGGTGGAGGTGACGTGGTGGGTGCTCTCGCTGCGGGGGAGGCCCACGGGGGCCATGACCGGCGGGCCCAGGCTGCCGTTCTGCGAGCGGAAGCGCCTCATGTAGAAGTCGTCAGTGTGGACCTTGGCCGACGGCCCCTCCGGGCCCACCAGCGACACCCTCTCCGTGGCCACGGGCCTCTCGGTCTGGGACCGCTTCAGGCTGGTCATGGCGGGGAGGCGGGGAGGGGGGTTAAATTCCGTGGGGAAGCGCGCTCATCTCTGCCTTCCCAAGGGCCGATTCCCTTCCGGAGCACTGTCTCCAGGAAGCGCAGCGGTTGCATGAGAGCCCCCCGCTCCCAGCCGGCGACCCGAGAGGTTCACAGACGCCCCGCTCCCGACGGAGAAAAATCCCGGCCTTCAACGCGGCGGCCGGATCGCAGCTCTGGCCCGCGCTTTAACGGGTGGCCGTCCTCTAGGCGGCTCGGACAGAGAGGTCATCGCCGACCTTCGGCACCCTCTGAGATGGTGTGAGGTGGTATTTCCCTGAGAGAGAGAGAGAGAGAGAGAGAGAGAGAGAGAAAGAGAAGGAGAGAGAAAGAGAGAGAGAGACGACCCATTAGACTCTTCGGAGGACTACATTTTTGCAAGTGAAAATAATAACGGACACATTCGGAGAGTCGGCTTTCGTTTCACATCCCCCATGAAAAAGCGAAGCAGCGTGGCTTAGTGGAAAGACCACGGGCTTGGGAATCAGAGGTTGTGGGTTCTAATCCCTACTCTGCCACTTGTCAGCTATATGACCCTGGGCAAGTCACCCAGCTTTTCCAAGTCTCAGTTACCACATCTGCAAAACGGGCATTAAAACTTGAGTCCCACATGGGACAACCTGATAACCTTGCATGTCTCCCAGTGCTTAGAACAATGCTTGGCACATAGTAAGCGCTTAAATACCATCATCATTATTAAAAACTACTGCTTGACCGTTTGATTCACGTTCTCATGCTGCGTGACACTTCAGACAGCCCCTTGAGTATGCCCCTTCAAAGAACTTAGGTATCCGCTCACTCCAAATCCGTAGTGCCTATGCGCATCTTGATTCTATTTATTGCTATTGTTCTTGTCTGTCTCCCCCGATCAGACTGTAAGCCCATCGAAGGGCAGGGACTGTCTCTATCTGTTACCGATTTGTACATTCCCAGCGCTTAGTACAGTGCTCTGCACATAGTAAGCGCTCAATAAATACTATTGAATGAATGAATGAAAGTCAGTCGGTCAATCGCCAATACGACAAAAATGATAATCGTGGTATTCGTTGGGTGTTTACTATGGGCCAGGCACCGTATTGAGCGCTGGAGGGGATACAAGCCAATCGGAAAGGGCACGGTCCCTGTCCCACGTGGGGCTCCAAGTCTCCTTCCCCATTTTACAGATGAGGGAGCTGAGGCACTTAAGGCAAGTGACTTGCCCAAGGTCACACAGCAGGCTTTATTGAGCTCCTACTGCGGGCAGATCACTGTACTAAGCGCTTGGGAGAGGACAGTAGAACGCTATAAGAAACACAATCCCTGCCCACAGCGAGCTTACAGTCTATGAAGAGAACGTTGGGAGAACAAGAGGGCCGTGGTGACGGTGTTTCAGGAAATCTCCAATGGTGCTTCTAAAATAACCCATCTAGGTTGCATCTGGCCTCAGTCCGGGCAGCCCAGGGCATTGGAAATTAATTCATTAATGATGGTACTTGTGAAGCGCTTATTATGCGCCAAGTACTGTTCCAAGCACCGGAGGAGATACGAGCTCGTCAGGTTGGACGCAGTCCCTGTACCACATGGGGCTCACTCTCTTAATCCCCATTTGAGAGTCGAAGGAACCGAGGCCAGGAGGAGTGAAGTGACTGGCCCAAGGTCACACAGCAACAGGTGGCGGAGCCAAGATCAGAACCCAGGTCCTTCTGAATCCCACGCTGCTTCTCAAAGCAAAAGGTCATCGCTTCTGTGTGACTTTCAAGTCTTTTTAAAAGGCTGTAGCCAAGATGGGTTCGTTGGATGCCAGCGATATTCTTAATCAAAATCCGCTCTTGTGGCCCATGAATACCAGACCCATCCTACCTAGTAAAGTTCATCGGAAAGTTTGAATTTTTAACCCAAACATGAAAAACCTATTTTCCCATTATAAGCCTTCTACAAAAAATTCTTATCAAAATCATCAGAAACTCTCTTTTTCTTAATCTCCTATTTCTAAATTGCTTAAAATAAACACCCATTTCTTTTCTATTATCGTTGAATGGAAGCATCAAACACATTTTGCAAGAGCAAAACCCAAGGCAGAGAACAGAAATGTTGATGAATTTTTTACAAAGTCATGATTTCCATTTATTTTCCATTTCCGTTCCGCTGAACATGTACAAGTGAATTCAAAAACTTTTCCGCACACTGAATCGAGAATTTCCCCAAACTGCATACGACTAAATGCATGTAGCCACCATCACTGTTCATACCCCCTCATCTAATTTCAGAAGAAAGGAGAACCAAATCCTGCTATCCTCACTCCTCAACCGAATCTGAATTATAAAGCAATGCAGCCTCCCTACAGACCGTAAACTCGCTGTGGGCAAGGAACGAATCCACCAGCTCTGATGCACTGGCGTCATGGATAGAGCACGGCCCTGGGATTCAGAAGATCGTGGATTCTAATTCCGGCTCCGCCACCTGTCTGCTGGGTGACCTTGGTCAAGTCACTTCACTTCTCTGTGCCTCAGTTACCTCTTCTGTAAAATAGGGATTGAGGCTGTGAGCCCCAAAGGGGGCAAGGACTCTGTCCAACCCAATTTGCCTGTTTCTACCCCAGCGCTTAATAGAGTGCCTGGCACATAGTAAGCTCTTAACAAATATCATCATCATTATTATTATCATTACTATATTGTACTCTCCCGGCGCTCAATAAATACCATTGATGACGATGGTAAGAGGGTAGGGAAAAGCAAAAATGTCTTCAGTGGGACACGGTTCATCACCACACATGTCCGACAGAGAATATATTTCATTTCCTCACATCTTCTCATTGTGCCTTGTTCTCTCCCATCTCGCCGCTGACCCCGACCCACGTCCAACCCCTGGCCTGGATCGCCCTCCCTCCTCAAATCCACCAAACAATCCCACTTCCCCCCTTTCAAAGCCCTACTGAAGGCACATCTCCTTCGAGAGGCCTTCCCAGGCTAAGCCCCGCTTTTCCTCAGCTCCCCCTCCCTTCCGTGTCACCTCATCTCTCTCCCGTTGCTCTTCTGTCCCTGCCCCACAGCACTTATGTATATATGTATATATCTATAATTCTATTTATTTCTATTGATGCCTCTTTAAATGTATTGGTGTCTGTCTCCCCGGATTGGTGTCTTTCTCCCCCCGACAGGCTATGAACTCGCTGTGGGCAGGGATTGCCTCTCTTTATTGCTGTACTGTACTTTCCAAGCACTTAGTACAGTGCTCAGCACACAGTAAGCACCCCATAAATACGATTGAATTTCTTGAAATCAATGCCAGGAATCCCTCTTAAAGACTCAACAAACTACACATGATTGGCCCTGGACATTTTTACCAGCTGCAAGTTTGCAGAGATCCCTTCCTAAACTTCCCTGCAGTTCAGGGCCTCTGACCTGTCACGGGAAATGATTACTCTGCATAATCTTCTCCGCGATAAAGAGTACTTGCTCCAGTAGCAATTAGTTGTCGAACCAGCTCGCCTTCTGCCTCTAAAAGGAGGCCGCTTCTTCCACTTGCGGTATCCGCAAACAGCTTGAAAGGCCAGCTGTTATTTATACAAACGGGAACATTTCGTGGGGTTGGAAACATGCGTGCCGGCTACAGTGTGTGTGGCAAAAAGCAGGGCATACAGATTGTGGGATTACTGTGTGTTCACTTGTTTTTATTGTCCTCGAAACCGAACAGTTTCGCGCCGCTATATGATTAACGCCAGCTCGTGAGGGATCTCGGTTTTCTACCTAGTAAGCTCTCCATCGACTCACGAGACGAACAGGTGACACGGTGGCTGATCTGAGTGGGAAACTTGGTGTTGGCGGGACTCTCTTCTGGAATAGCTACTATGCAGTGATGGGCCTCAGTTTCATCACAGAAACTGAAAATGGGGATACGTGACCCCCTTTTCCTTCCACCCCTTCCCTTAGGCTCTGAGCTCTGAGTGGAACAGGGACTGGGATTGAACTGATTAACAAATATGATGATGATAAATATAATAATAATAATAGCAACAATAACAATGCTATTTAAGGGATACTGTACACCCGGCACTCTACAAAATCTAGGATATCAATCATATATATTGAGTGCTTACTATGTGTAGAGCACTGTACCGAGCGCTAGGGAGAAGACAACACAACTATATACTATGTATAGTCAAGATAATCAGGTCAGTTCCAAATGCTGTTCCAAAAGGGACTCACTCTCTCTAAGCTCCTCTGGACTGTAAGCCCGTTATGGGCGGGGAATGTGTCTGTTCACTGTTACACTATACTCTCCCTAGCGTTTAGTTCAGTGCTCTGCACGCAGTAAGCACTCAATAAATACGATGAATGAATGAATGAGCAGGTATTGAATCCCCATTTTTAGAAGTGAGGAAATAGAAGGACAGACAAATGATTTGCTAGAGTCACACCGCACGCAGGCAAGTGACAGAGACTGGATCGGAACCTGTGTTCCACAAAGTGAATTTTAATAAGCCTTCTCTGTAAAATTTAAACAAAAGCAGATGAACTAAGAATATTATGCAACAGAAATGCTAAATCCGGAACCAAGTTTTGACTAGGAAAAAAGAAGACTTTTTATGGTATTTGTTAAGCACTTATTATGGGCCAGACACTGTACTGAGCACTGGGGTAGATACAAGCTAATCAGGTTGGACACAGTCCATGTTCCACACGGAGCTCACAGTCCTAATCCCCACTTTACAGAGGAGGGAACTGAGGCACAGAGAAGTGAAGTGACTTGACCAAGGTTACACAGTGGACAGAGCCAGGACTGGAATCCAGGTCCTTCTGACTCCCAGGCCCGGGCTCTTATCCACTAGGCCAGCTCCTGGTAAACTGTTAGTTTAGGCAACTGAAGTTGCCATGGTTTCATATGAAAAAAGCAGAGATGCACGGTGCAAAAAAAAATCAATGATACCTTTAGGAGAACGTTTAATATTTGGCATATCGTGCCTTCTATAACTGATAAAAATAAATATGACTTGGCATTATAACAAGTTTCACTGATATATCATTTGGGCTCATCCAAATAAATTACCACATGTTATTTGTCAATTCCAAGTTTATCCAAACTGAAGACAGCCGTAGGACAACATTCGGTTCTGAATGGACAATTCGGCATCACCCTTCTTCGATTACTCTACCTTGAGTCAGTCCACATATCTGCCGTGTGACCTTGGGCAAGTCAAATAACTTCTCTGGGCCTCAGTTATCTCATCTGTAAAATGGGGATGAAGACTGTGAGCCTCATGTAGGACAACCTGATTACCTTTTACCTACCCCAGCGCTTACAACAGTGCTTGGCACATACTAAGCACTAACAAATACCATTATTATTATTATTTTCTGGGCCTCAGTGACCTCATATGGAGAATGGGGATTGAGAGTGGGAGCCCCATCTGGGACAAGGACTGTGTCCAATCTGATCTTCTCCAGTGCTTAGAAGAGTTCTTGGCACATAGTAAGTGCTAACTCAGTTACCAATTTTTTATCATTAGCAGGGAAGACAGACAAAATGAATTAGAGGTGGGGGGAAGATAGAAGATACATAAACTGAACACTTGACAGAGGGCATCCTATACTAGTGATTTTGTTACATCTAAATGAACAGTGTAGTCTAAAATCTCCAGGGTATTTGCCACAGATGCAATACCTTTGACCCAGAGATTACAAATTTCAGGAATCCAAAAAAAACAAAACCGAACGGCGCTGGCATCCATAAGAAAAATCCGGCAGTTGGAATATTCTCCGGTAAGCAAAGGAATATTTGTACTATATAAACTTCAGTGTTAATGTTGAGCATTCAGAAGTGGGAAAGGGACAAAAATCCGCCACAGTATTATGATACAAAGATATAAAGCCACACCTGGTTACTAAAGGCCCCATGAAGGGCAGATCCTGAGTCTATTCAATGAAACAAAAATGAAAATGAAAATGAACAAAATAGTTATTGAACCTGAAAGACTTCACACTGTTTATGGAATCATTCATTCGGTCATATTATTGAGCCCTTACTGTGTGCAGAGCACTGTACTAAGCACTTGGGAAAGTACAAATCAACAATAAACAGACACATTCCCTTCCCACAGCTAGCTTACATGTCTAATCAAAATTCATCCCTTCCTCTTAGGCTGTGAGGGATTGTGTCCAACTTGATTGTTTTGTATCTACCCAGTGCTTAGTACGGTACTTGACACAGAGTTTGGGCTAAAAAATTACCACAGTTACTACCAATATTCTAATATTCAACTTGGGTGTGGGTAATAGACGGTAGAAACCGTTTTGAGGCCTGTGATGAAATTCTGTCCTTCCAGATACGGTTTGGAATTAAGGAGGAGCCCTTCCAAAATAAGTAGAAACTTGTATTCCCTTCTTTTGGGCTAAGTACTTAATGAAAGATAAGTCTGCCATTCAACGTTAATCCTCTGGGTTTTTAATTGAGGTGTACCCACTAAAGCCTAAATGTTGGATAATAAAAAAAATTAAAACCTGAACTGAAAACATAAAACTGTGGCCTTTCTAAGTTACATTAGCCCTTCCTTTTTTCTATCTGCATTTCCATTTTTATTTGTTCAGCTCTCCCTCCTACATAGTAATTCGTCCCGGCAGTTATCGGTAAATCACAAAGTGTAAAATGACAGACGATCGCTATCTATAATGGCTGTAAGCGTGGAAAGACCATGAGCTTTATACTGTTATGGATTGCATATTACAATTATCTGCGTACATGCGGTGCTCCATGAATACAGAACTTTGGGAGTTGACTGAAATCTTAAAGAAGATTTCACCACTCAAGTTGGTTGTAAAAGGGGGCACAGAAATTTCCTATTAAAATTTCCTACGATTCTCCCGTCTCCAAAACTCTCCTGAAAAGAGCTCGGGCCTGGGAGTCGGAGGATCCGGGGATCTAATCCCGCTTCTTCCATTCGTCTCCTGTCGGACTTTTGGGAGAGTTACTTAACTTCTCTGAGCCTCAGTTACCTCACCTGTAAAATGGGATTAACTCCTACTCCTTCCTACTTAGACTGAGCCCCATGTGGGACAGAGATGGTGTCCAACTGGATTGATTTGTTTCTACCCCAGTGCTTCGTACAGTTGGTGGCACGTAGTAACTGCATAATGAGTGCCATAAAAAAAAAAAATCCCACCTCCACCAGGAAGTTTTCCCTGATCGATTTCCACCATGCCAGGTCATGGCAACTGCACAGCCCCCGTTACAACTGTGTATGTGTTACAATCCCTTAGCAAGTGTATCTATAATGATCTACTGACCTCTGCGGAGATGTATTTCCTCAGCCTCCTAAATTCACAAAATGGCACCCAAACCAATCCCCATGAAGAAGAACGTCTGTGAGGAATGAGGTGACAACTAATCTCTGCAGTTTTTCTAAAGCCCCGATTTGGGAGTCAGGGGTTGTGGGTTCTAATCCCAGCCCCGCCACTCGTCAGCTGTGTGACTTTGTGCAAGTCACTTAAGTTCTCTGTGCCTCAGTTACCTCACCTGGAAAATGGGGATTAAGACTGTGAGCCCCTTGTGGGATAACCTGACTACCTTGTATCTAACCAAGCGCACAGAACATCGTAAGGGCTTAACAAACGCCATCATTATCATTATTAGGTCTAAGTTACATTTCAAGGGTTGATGGTCCTAGGGTAGTAATTTGCTACGACATGTATAAAATTAAATGGATGCTGCATTGATTTGGGGAAGTATTTTTATATTTTTTATATTTGCTTTTAAAAAAGTACAACATAACACTCCTTTGAGCGCCCTTTTGCAAGAACACCATTGAATTTTCATGCTGAGATTTCCTCCAGAGCTCTTTCCCTTTGGGATATTGTGAACCTGAAAAATTTAATTTGGTCTTAATCTCCAACCTCCCCCTCTTCCTCAAACTCTTCTGCCTGATTTGAACAGAGTGATAAAAGTCCATTTCTATTTAGTGTTATATGATCAATCAATCTGTCGTATTTACTGAGCGCTTACTGTGTGCAGAGCACTGAACTAAGCACTTGGGAGAGGACAACACAACAATGCCACAGATACATCCCCTGCCCACAGCTCTACTCAATGATGGTAGTGGCAGACTTCTAGTATGCTCATGCAGTCTGTCTTCTTACTGAATATTAAGTATGTTAATATGTACAACCCAAATGTGAATGGGGCACACAGTCTTCATCCCCATTTTACAGTCAAGGTCACAGAGGAAAAGAGAAGTGACTTGCCCAAGGTCATGTAGCAGACAAGGGGCAGAACCAGAATTAGAACCCATGATGTTCTGATTCCCAGGCCCGGGCTCTACCCACTAGACCACGCCGCTTCTCTATTTCCTGAGGGAAACAATACTTTGGTTTAGAGGCTCTTTTGTTTCAAGCTCTATGTTCATGTTCTAGATCGAGTGCTAGTGCAGGAGAGCCAAATCCACTTCTTAGCTGAACAGTGAGGGTTCCAACAAGATCCTCTTCTTCGAATGGTTTTTGTTAAGCGCTTACTATGTGCCAGGCACCGTACTAAGTGCTGGGGCAGACAGAAGCTAATCAGGTTGGACACGGTTCCTGTTCCACATGATGTTCCACAGTCTTAATCCCCTTTTTACACCTGAGTTAACTGAGGGATGGAGAAGCGAAGTGACTTGCCCAAGGTCACACAACAGACCAGGGGTGGAGCCGGGATTAGAACTCTACCCACTGGGTCACGCTGTTTCCTCACATGAATCTCTATGAATCCTACACATGTGATTCAGGATGTGAGAGGAAGGCCTAATGACGATCCCCTGAAAAACCTTCCGGATTTCAGATCTGTTGCCCGAAAGGGTAAATGTTCAGCGTGTGAATTGGCTTAATCGAAAAGGTTTCAGTAACTTGAAAACAGTTGCTCTTTCTGAGCTCACGCAATTTCACTTTCTACATTTATGAATGCTAGCAACAACAACAAAAAAAACCAACCAAAAACTGTGCCTTTTGAAAATCTTGCCCCAGTCCAATTCTTAAAGGTAAGTGAAATAACTGAAAAAATAAATTAAATCCTTTGCCAAGACACATGATGAAATGCTTTTATTTTCAAACAGTAAACTGTCTCTAACTCAGGTTGGTTCAGACTAGGTGGATGAAACGGATAAGTTTCTATTTATTTATAATTTTTTATTTAAAATGACTATCTCTGGGACACAGTCTTTCCAAATGACAAACCCATTTTTTTGAACTTTTTTTAAGACTGCAGTTCTGACATGCTGCAAATTCTGGCACATTCCAATTCCTAAGTACAGGGCTTATACAGGCAGTACAAATTGTTGGAAAAACTATAGGAAATAATTTTTGTATTGCTGTGGCTTTCTCTAGTGAATGAAACTGCAATTAACTACAACCGGTAAAAGAAAACGTACATCTGCTGCTGGTTTGAAAGTATGCAAAACATTTCATACAATAGAAAGCAGATTTCGGATTAGTAGATTCCTAAACCGAATCCTTATAAGCAAATTACATCCATGTGTGGGAGTGTTTCCGTTTCCCTGCATTAACGGTTTTAATCAGTCTCCTATACTCTTCTCACTACAACTCATTATATAAAATAATTACGCTAACAGGCCGCTAAGGTTATCCTTGACCAAAGCTTCCAACTTGCTGGCATTCTGTTTCTTCGCTACCCATTATTTACATTAGAATGCTAGTTTTCCTCGCAATCAACCAATGGTACTTATTGAGAGCTTACTGTGTATAGAGCTCTGTATCGCCATCATCAGTGGTATAAACTGAGCGCTTATTATGTGCAGAGCACTGTACTAAGTGCTTCAGAGAGTAAAATAGAGTCAGCAGACACGTTTCTTGCTCACAGTGGCCATTCGGCCTAGAGTGGGAAACAGACATTGATACAAATCAATAAATTATGTATGTACTAAATGCTTGGGAAAAGAAAATACAAGTACAATTAACAGAGAGAATCTTTCGTCGTGGGCTTTTATAGAAAAATGACTCAGGCAACAGAGTGAAGTATGAACTGGGGTGGGGAGAGATAAGGGGCAGGGAGGTCAGCGAGGAGGCTGACAGAGCAATCAAGGCAGCACAGGATACATGCTTGGATTACCATGGTAGCAGTTTGGATGGAGAGGAAAGGGTGAATTCTAGCAGGGTTGGGAAGGTTGAACCGACAGGATTTGGTGATAGATTGAATATGTGGGTTGAATGAGAGAGATGAGTCAAGAACGCTAAGGTCACGGGCTTGCGAGACAGGAAGGATGACGGCGCTGTCTAGAGTTTTGGGAAAATCAAGGGAAGGACAGGGCGTGGGTGCGAAGATAAGGAATTCCATTTTGGACCCCAGTCCTCTGACTCCCAGGCCTGGGCTCTTTCCCCTAGGTCACGCTGCTTCTTTTTTTTTTTAAATGCTATTTGTGAAGCTCTTACTATGTGCCAGGCACTGTTCTAAGTACAGGGGTAGATACGAGCTAATCAGGTTGGACAATCTATGTCCCACATGGGGCTCGCAGTCTTAATCCTCACTTTTTACAGAGGAGAGATCTGAGGCACAGAGAAGTTAAGCGATGTGCCCAAGGTCACACAGCAGATGAGTGGCGGAGCTGGGGGTTAGAACCCAGGTCCTTCTGATGCCCCGTGCTCTAGCCACCAAACCACGCCGCTTCTCTCCCCAGTCCTCCCTGCCCCAGTCTCATCTGTGGTAATGGGATGGGGGTGGGCTGGCATAATGATGATCATTAACACTAGTGATATTAATGATTGATTAATAATTGATAATCAGATGGGAATACCAAGTGTTCCACTGTGTGTGGTTACCAGGATCCATCCCACCACCCATCCCCAACGAAGGGAGGGGGAGCTGAGGAAAAGGGGAGCTTAGTCTGGGAAGGCCTCTTGGAGGAGGTGCGCCTTCAGGAGGGCTTTGATGGGGGAAGAATAATCGTTTGGTGGATTTGAGGAGGAAGGGAGTTCCAGGCCAGGGGTAGGACGTGGGCCAGGTGTCGACGGCGGTGAGGAGGTGAGCGGCAGAGGGGCGGAGTGTGCAGGCTGGGCTGGAGAAGGAGAGATGGTTGAGGTAGGAAGGGGAAAGGGGATGGAGAGCTTTGAAGCCAATAGTGAGTTTTTGCTTGATGAGGAGGTGGAGAGGCAGCCACTGGAGATTTTTGAGGAGGGGGGTGACCTGCCCAGAGCGTTTCTGTAGAAAGATAATCTGGGTAGTAGAGTGATGTACAGACTGAAGCAGGGAGAGACAGGAGGTTGGGAGGTCAGAAAGGGGGCTGATGCAGTCATCCAGTCGGGGTAGGATGAGCGATTGTACTAACGTGGAAGTGGTTTGGATGGAGAGGAAAAGGTGGATCGTGGCGAAGTTGTAAAGGGGAGACCGGCAGGCTTTGGTGACGGATTGGATATGTGGGTTGAATGAGAGAAGACACTGAGGTTATGGGCTTGTGAGATGGGAAAGATGATCGTGCCGTCCACCGTGACAGGAAAGATCGGGAGAGGACAGGGCTTGAGAGGGAAGATGAGGAGCTCTCTTTTTGGACATGTTGGGTTTTAGGTGGAGGGAGGACATCCAGGTAGAGCTGTCTTGAAGGAAGGAGGAGACGCGAGCCTGGAGTGAGGGAGAGAGGACAGGGGAGGAGAGGTAGATCTGGGTGTCATCCCCATAGAGATGACAGTTGAAGCCGTGGGAGCGAATGAGTTCTCCAAGAAAGTGGAAGTAGATGGAGAATAAAAGGAGATCGAGAACTGAACCTTGATGGACCCCTACAGTCAGGGGATGGGAGTTTATAAGTATTATGTATTACAATATACAAATTTATTTACAAATAAATTATAAATTTATCAAATTTATTAATATATAATTTTGATGTAATATTAATGCAAAACGATATTGTGTGTTTTAATAATGCATACTTATAAATACGAACTGTATTTTGCTGGTATGGAATGGGCAATTTGAATTTACTCTCTGAAAATATTTTGAAAGGAAAGCATTGCACAATACAAAATGTATCTTCTATTATTTCACATAGTGTATTATTTTAGCAATAGGCAGGTTCCCCTTCCAAATGTGCTACACCCTGGAAAAGGTTTTTTTGTTGTTGTTGTACCTATGCTACATTGATCTTGTCTAAAAACACACAGACATTTATTATGCAGGGTCTTTTCTTCACCATTTGCCTTGCAAAACATCAAAATCTTTTATCTAGGAAAATTGGGGCTTGTGGGCTTATTTTTTACTATGCATTTACCACGACAGCAATGGGCTGACTCAAAGCTAACCTTTCCATTTCTGGAAACTCCAAACATACAATGCACCAAATCTGATTTCCAAGGAATGTTCCAGTCATCTCCACAGTTATCCTATTCATTTCATTCCTTCTGGTTTAATGGCATTATTTTACCTAAGTAATAGGTTACTATTAAGGGGTTAGTCAAGTGGGAAAGTGATGCTACGTTCACTGCTGCATAACCACGTACTTTTCGCTAAAATGATAAGCTGGGATAATTTTCTGCCACGCTAACTTTTAATTGGGTTAAAAATGACGCTGAGAAACCCTTTTCCCTCTCTTAAAAAGACACTGGATTTTTGCCCTTTTTAATAATAACAGTAATGATGGAATTTGAAAAGTGCTTACCATGTGTCAAGCTGGGGTAATTACAAGCTAATCAGGTCGGACACAGTCCCTGTCCCACGTGGGGCTCACGGTCTTCATCCCCATTTTACATGTGAGCTCCATGTGGGACAATCTGATGACCTTGAATCCCCCCAGCACTTAGAACAGTGCTTGGCACTTGGTAAGCGCTTAACAAATGCCATTGTTATTATACTTATAATCACACTGTTCTCAGTTCTCTGGGAACTGTGGCCCAGACAACAGAGGTGACTTGCCCGAGGTCACACGGCAGACAACTGGAGGATCCGGGATTAGAACCCAGGTCCTTCTGACTGTCAGATCTGTGTTCTATCCACTAAGCCACACTGCTTCTTAAAATCAAACACCAGAACTGGCAACATCTAGATCTAGGTTTTGCTGAGTGGATATCTAACAGGTCATGGGGAGTGGGGAGTAGTCCACTAGGAGAAAATGTTTATTATTATTATTCGATTTATTTTATTAATGATATGTATATATCTACAATTCTATTGATTTATTTTGATGCTATTGATGCCTGTCACCTTGTTTTGTTGTCTGTCTCCCCCTTCTAGACTGTGAGCCCACTGTTGGGTAGATACTGTCTCTACCTGTTGTCGAATTGTACTTTCCAAGAGCTTAGTACAGTGCTTTACAAACAGTAAGCACTCAATAAATATGAATGAATGAATGAATGAATGAATGACAAGACCAGCATGGATTATCTCCTATCCCTGTTTTCATCCAGCCTAAATTTCCCCTAACTGCCATAATCTCAATCGGTCAGTCAATCGTATTTATTGAGCGCTTACTGTGAGCAAAGCACCGTACTAAACGTTTGGCAGAGTGCAACAGAACAAGAGCCTGGGCTTCGGAGTCAGGGGTCATGGGTTCGACTCCCGGCTCTGCCACTTGTCAGCTGTGTGACTGTGGGCAAGTCACTTAACTTCTCTGTGCCTCAGTTACCTCATCTGTAAAATGGGGATTAACTGTGAGCCTCACGTGGGACAACCTGATTACCCTGTATCTACCCCAGTGCTTAGAACAGTGTTCTGCACATAGTAAGTGCTTAACAAATACCAACAATATACAGACACATTCCCTGCCCAAAACAAGATTACCATCTCCCCATTGTCCTTCTCTCCCACTCATCCACTCCCTGCAGACTTCAACGAGGCCTAGGGGACAAAGCATGGGCTTGGGAGCTCTGGGTTCTAATCCCAGCTCTGCCACTTGTTTACTGTGGGGCTTCGGGAAAGTCACGTCACTTCTCTGGGCCTCAGTGACCTCATTTCTAAGTGGGGATTAATACTGTGATCCCCAAGAGGGGCATGGCTGTGCCTAACGCGATCGTCTTGTATCTATCCTAGTGCCGAGTACAGTGCCTGCCACATAATAAGCGCTAATAAATATCATTTAAAAAAAAATCTGTCCTGTTACTCTTCAGAGACTTCTAGCCTTTTGACCCCCTTCTAAATTTCTAAAGTTATCATGCCCCATTTTTTAAAAAAATGGTGCTTTTTAACCTTGCAGAGGTGCAAGTCTCCTAAGAGAAGCCTAATTTCTTGTGGAACGAAAATTCAGTAAATTACCCAAATAACTAGCTGGCTATGTCTAGCTAGTTTTTTTTCTCTCTCTCTTTTTTAATGGTGTTTAATAATGACGGCATTTAAGTGCTTACTATGTGCAAAGCACTGTTCTAAGCACTGGGGAGGATACAAGGTGATCAGGTTGTTCCACGTGGGGCTCACAGTCTTAATCACCATTTTACAGATGAGGGAACTGAGGCACAGAGAAGTTAAGTGACTTGCCCGAACTCACACAGCTGACAAGCGGCTGAGCCGACATTTGCACCCATAACCTCTGACTCCCAAGCCCGTGCTCTTTCCACTGAGCCACACTGTTTCTCATTGTTATGGGCTTACTCTATATCAAACACTGTTCTAAGTGCTGGGGTACATATGAGTTAATTGGGTCAGAAACGGTTCACTTATTCAATAGTATTTATTGAGCACTTACTATGTGCAGAGCACTGTACTAAGCACTTGGAAGGTATAATTCGGCAACAGATAGTGACAATCCCTGCCCAATGATGGCACAGTCTAAATGGGATAAACCTCGACCGTCAACAGGAAGAAATACGTCAAAGGCAAACTTTCTCTCTTCAGGAGAATTTTAGGCGTCTACCCGATACCCAACCTCAAAGAATTTGTTCTCTCATTGACTGATGACTAGCTAGCTGGAAAAGCTGAGAAGTCATCTATTCCTCGTCACTACTTTTAGTCTGTCACATTTATAGAGCACTCTTGCTATCATGGTGATAGCTACAGGTGATAGATTCCCCCCAAAATGATTTTCTGAGGTTATTTAGAAAATAACCTCAGTATCATCTATAATTGGAAATAGCCATATGATTCAACTTAGAAAACACTCCTTCTCCAACCAAAATACACCACATTATCCACTACAATGAATTTGGATTTCTTAAGATAATCACACAGGTAAGCATAATACTAATATAGGCTGTCTTCAGAGAAGTAAACTTTCAACTTTGATCCTCCTATTAATGAATATCGGGATACATAACGATTCTTAACAGCAAGTGATTTGACTTCATACAAAGCATCATTTCAAAGGCGTTTACAGCATTGACATCACATAATCATACTTCGCCAAATTAAGGTCCTCCTATCCAGGTCACATTATTATTATCATTATGATTACTGTTATTATTTATTATGGTACTTCAGTGCTTACTATGTGTCAAGCACTGTTCTAAGAGCCAAAGTAACTGCAAGTCAATTAGGTTGCATTCAGTGCTTAGAACAGTGCTTGGCACCTAGTAAGCGTTTAACAAATATCACAATTATTATACAGTCTCTGTTCCTCATGGGGCTCTAGACTGTGAGCTCGTTATGGGGGGAGAAAATGCTGACCAGCTCGGATGTACTGTACTCTCCCAAGTGCTTAGTTCAGTTATCTGAACACAAAAGCACTTGATAAATACCATTCGTTCATTCACTTGTTCAATCGCATTTATTGAGAGCTTACTGTGTGCAGAGCACTGTACTAAGCGCTTGGAAAGTACAATTCAGCAACAGAGAGCGACAACTGGCTCACTGACTGACGGGGTTCAAAGTCTAAATGAGAGGGAGAACATGTATTTTACAGTTGAGGAAACTGGGGTACCGAGAAGTTAAATGACTTGCCCGGGGTCTCACAGCAAATAGTTGGCAGGGCCGGGATTAGAACACAGGTCCTCTGACTCCCATGCCAGAGGTCTTTCCACTAGAAAAGCAGCGTAGCTCAGTGGAAAGAGCCCCGTCTTGGGAGTCGGAGATCGTGGGTTCTAATCCTAGCTCCGACACCTATCAGCTGTGTGACTTTGGGCAAGTCACTTAACTTCTCTGTGCCTCGGTTACCTCATCTGCAAAATGGGGATTAAGACTGTGAGCCCCATGTGGGACAGTCTGATTACCTTGTATCCCCCAGCACTTAGAACACTGCTTGGTACATACTAAGTGCTTAACAAATGCCATTATTATTATTATAATCCCACTGTTGCTGTAACCGACATATAACATACAACACTCACTTTTACAACACACAAAGTAGATCCCAGTACGTCAAGTTTTAGACAGATTTTTCTATTTCTCCTGCCATAACCCCAACGTCAACACCGTCTACATTATTCTCTTTGCTTCTCAGACTGTTTGCAAGTAATTAATGTCTGTTACTGACATTCGATTGGACAGTCCTGGAGGACAAGCGCTTAGTACAGTACCCTGCATGTAGAAAGTGCTCAAAAAATACGACTTATTGATTGATTGATCTTCTGCTTTTATTGTACCTTCCCAACTGCTGAGTATAGTGATTTAGAGTTAGTAGGCGCTCAATAAATGTGTCAGTTACAGTGTACTCTCCCAAGTGCTTAGTACAGCGCTCTGTATACAGTAAGCACTCAGTAGGATTGATTTAATAATATAATAAGTTATAATCACTATTATAATTATTCTAATCACTACTATGATATAATAATATAAAATATATTGGTTATATAGATAGGCTCATTAACTACCGCAAAAACTACAAAACTTGTAACTGTAATAAGAGTCTGAAAGAAATTAGGCTAAAGACCAAGCTAAGAGAAATGAGAATTTAAAGAACACTGAAAATGCAAACAAAAGCAATGGGGTTGCCATTCTTCAGGCTCCCCATTAAAGAATCTGGAATCAACCGAACGTATTTATTGAATGCTTACTGTGTGCTTGGGAGAGGACAGCAAGACAATACAAGAGACACATTCCCTGCCCACGACGAGCTTACGGTCTAGAGGATAAGACTTGAGAAAACTTTTGCAAGTTCGTTTGTTCTCATTTACTTGCCATTGTTCAAATAACTAGCTGAAGTTCACCTAGAATCAGTAAGATCTTGGTGCTCTCGCCTTTCAGCATGCAAAAGGAAAAAAGAGTGAAGGAATTATCTTTACACTCACAATGTTGGCATACGGGCCAGAATTTTCTAGGCCCTCGTGGCACAAAGAGAACTTTATGCCTCTTCTCTAGGGAAAAGAGAACGGGGCTGAGAGTCAGAGAGCCCAGGGTCTAATCCTGATTCTGTCCCCCCTTTTTTTTTAAAGGGTATTTGTTACATGATTACTCTCTGCCAGGCACTGTACTGGGGCAAATACAAGCCAATCAGGTTGGACACAGTCCCTGTCCCATATGGGGCTCGCAGTCTTAATCCCCATTTTACAGATGAGGGAACCGAGGCCCAGACAAGTGAAGTGACTTACCCAAGGGCACACAGAAGATGGATAGCGCCGGTCCTTCTGATTCCCAGGCCTGTGCTCTATCCACTCGGCCTTGACTGCTGTAAAACTCCCTTGTGATAACCATCCCACACTCCCTAGTTTTCCATTTCTAGCTCCCGCCCACGTCCTGCCTCCGGCCTGGAACACCCTCCCTCCTCGAATCCGACAGATAATTTCTCTCCCCCTCCTTATTCAAAGCCTTATTGAAGGCACATCTCCTCCAAGAGGACTTCCCCGACTAAGCTCTCATTTCCTTTTCTCCAATCCTTTCTGCATCGCCCTGATTTGCTCCCTTTATTCACCCCCTCCTTCAGCCCCAGAGCGCTTACGTTCATATCTGTCATGTATTTATTTGTATCGATGCCTGTCTCCCCCCGTCTCTAGACTGAGAGGTCGTTGTGGGCGGGGAACATTTCCGTTCATCGTTGCACTGTACTCTCCCAAGCGCTCAGTACAGTGCTCTGCACACAGTAAGCGCTCAATAAATACGACTGGATGAATGAACGAACAAATTTCTACCGAAAAAGGGTCCGTTGGATCGACAGCTTTTCAGTTAGAGGTGCTGAAAGTCTGCCCAGGAATTTTAGCTTCTCAGGGTAAACATCAGCCTTTCATTAGAAGTAGTTTGGGGAGCAGATAACGTTGTTTATTCCACTCCTTCCTCTTCTGGGACTAGGTATTCCTGCCCAGGAGAAAAGCTTAAGTAGATGAGAAATCCGGCCGCTTCTGTTTGCACCATTCGGCTGGATTCTTTTCCAACAGGGCGTGGTTTGATCTTGGAGGCAAGAAGTTGGTGGAAAGCATGTGTTGGAAGAATGGATGGCAAGTGGGTGGCCAACCGGCTGCCAGCATAGTCTATGCCACTGATTGAGCGCTTGCTGTGTACAGATTGCTGTACTGAGCGCTTGGGAGAATACCACACAACAGAATTCCCTGCCCACAGTGAGCTTACAGTCGACTATTTCATCGATGGTACTTATTGAGCACCTACTTTGGGAGGGCACTGTACAAAATAACAGTATAATAGACACATCGCCTGTCCACGACGAGCGTATGGTCTAGAGGGAGTTTACATTCTAGAGTAACAGTATGAAGCAGTAGGAAGCAGTTTGGCCTAGTGGAAGCATTGTATTAAGCACTTGGGAGACAATTAGCGGACACATTCCCTGCCCATAACAAGTTTACAGTCTAGAGGGGGAGACAGAGATCGATATAAATAAATCATTTATAATCTGTAATTTTATAATCTGTAATTTTAAAGATTAGTGCTGTGGGGTTGGGGTGAATATCAGTTGTCCAAAGGTCACGGGTCCAAGTGCAGAGATGAGGCAGAAGAACGATCTTTCTAAACCAAACTTCTTAAGTTTCTCGGTCTAGGCAAATCTACCTCACTTTTCGGCAAAAACTGACGCTACATTACTTTCGCGGCCTCCCTTGATGCTTAGTGATCTTCTCCGTTCTATTTTCACAGCTGCACAAGATCAAGAACTTCGTGTTTTCCTTTGAAAAGTACCAATTTCTGACAAGCTTTTTATCAAGTGGTAACATCACGGAAACTGCAGACATTTTCATCCATTCCGGACGACGGAATTCTGAGTTTAAGTCTCGGTAATGGAAGCGATTATTTAATTGAACTTTAAAAGAACGTAAGGGAGATTCTCCCTACTTAACTGCTTCTAAGAGACTGAAACAGTTGACTGGGGCTGGGCTGCAGGGAGCTCAGAGATCTCGATTCCTCCCCTCCCAGAATACTCACCCACGCTCGCAGGCCCAGGGAGGAATTCCTTGGTGAATTTTAGAATGTCGGAGGGAATCTACCCCGAATTAGATCCTCTGTACACGGAACCCGAGGCTAGTGGGATAAAGATGCACTTGGCTGCTGAGAGACCTTGCCAAGAAGGAAGTCAGTCAGGCAATTGTATTTACTGAGCGCTTACTGTGATCAGAGAGCTGTACTGAGCGCTTGGGAGGGTCTGATGTAACAGAGTTGGTAGACACATTGCCTGCCCACGATGAGCTTACAGTAATTAGGGGGAGCTTATAGTCTATTAAACAACTATTTAGTTACAGAAATGGGATCTATGATGTTATAGTTTCCGTGTTTCCTCTTGAACGGCAGCTTCTTTAAAGCAGGGACTGCCTAATTTTTGGCTGCATTTTTCTCTGGAAATTTCCATGAATAGTCCACGCATGGAGATGTTCCCATGAATCCTTGGGATGGTAAGGATTATTCCTTTAAGGATTCCCTTGTCTGGGCCAACGAGCAGAGGATGCAAAAACATTTTGGGAAAACCACATTTACTCGTCAGTCGGCCGTTTTCATTGGGAGCTTACTGCACGCAGAGCACTGTACTAAAGCGCTTGGGAGAGTAATAATCACCATTACGGTACTTGTTAAGCGCTGAGTACACGCCAAGCATTGTTCTAAGCACTGGGTGATTCAAGTAAATCAGGTTGAACACAGTCCCTGTCCCACATGGGACTCACATTCTTATCCCCATTTTCCAGATGAGATAACTGGGACCCAGAGAAGTGAAGCGACTTGCCCGAGGTCACACAGCAGGCACGGGAAAAGCAGCATGACCTAGTGGCCAGAGCACGGGCTTAGGAGTCAAAGAACGTGGGTTCTGATCCCGGCTCCGCCACTCGTCTTCTACCTTGGGCAAGTCACTTCATTCCTCTAGGCCTCAGTTCCCTCCTCTGGAAAATGGGGAAGAAGACTGTGAGCCCCCCGTGGGACAGGGACTGTGTCTAACCGGATTCGCTTGTATCTACTCCAGTGCTTAGAAGAGTGCTTGGCACACAGTAAGCGCTTAACAAATACCATTATTAGTAGTATGCAGCCGAGTCGGGTTTAGAACCCAGGTCCTTCTGACTCCCAGACCCAGGCTCTAGCCACTAAGCCACGCTGCTTCTCACTACAATATAACAGTATGACAGATAAATTCCTGCCCATGGTGAGCTTACGGCCTCGGCTTCCCACTGACCTTTGAGGAAAAAAAAGCTATTTTGGAAAGGAGTGACAGTGACACGTCAGGAAAAGAGACAGGTGAAGAGTCAGGACATTGGGGATTTGGGCTGAAGGAGTGGATGGTTTCCTTTTGGAAAGGTGCACAGGTCCACTGGGGTTGGACCAAGGAGGAGGGAGGTTTTATCACTGGGAGCTTCGTTGTGGGCAGGAATGTGTCTGTTGTTATACTGTAACACAGCGTTCTGCACACAGCGCCCAATAAATATGACAATGAATGAATGAGCTGTGCTACTCACAGAGGGTAAGCTTACTGTCGCTCCTTTTCTTCAAAAAAAAAAAATGCTCCTGGGCTGAACGCTCTTCCAAGTTGCCACTGTCATACAAGAAAAAGCGGTACTGTCTAATGGATAAAGCCTGGGCCTGGGTGTCAGAAGGATCTGGGTTCTAATTCCAGCTCTAACGCTTATCTGCTCTATGACGATGGGCAAGTCATTTCTCTGGGCGTCAGTTCCCTCATCTTCCCTCATCCTTCAAAGGGGGATAAAAATGTGAGCCCCATGTGAGACAGTGACTGTATCCAACCTGATCTTCTTGTTTCTGCCCCAGCCAGCGCTTAGTACAGAGCCTGGCACATAGTAAGCGTATAACAAATACCACAATTGTTATTATTAATTCAGCGAGTGCCTATTGTCTGCAGCCTATGGAAGGGTGCAGAAAAGTAAATGCTCTGATCTTTCCCTTCCTTCTCCCTTCCTTTTTATGGATCCTCTCCTCCCCTTATTGCTAGACGTAATTCCCCACGGAACAGCCCCTCCCCTTATTTTGGTTGGCAAAAACGATGCAGGAAGTGGGACGACGGTACAAGTAAATATGGAAACGGCAGAGTTGATTCACAGGACTGACAGGAGGATGTTCACATAAAATGAGCTTTAACAAACTAGAGGTAAAAAAGCTGCTAGACTGTGAGCCCGTTGTTGGGTAGGGCTTGTCCCTATCTGTGGCCAAATTGTACCTTCCAAGCATTTAGCACAGTGCTCTGCACACAGTAAGCGTTCAATAAATACGATTGAATGAATGACCGAATGAATTCCGGGAACTGAGAAAAACACTAACGATCAGTATAAACACATTAAAAAAAAGATAACAAATTAACACATTTGTTCAACACCACCAGGCCGATAATTTGATTCTCCAGGGGAGACATCTACACTGAAAGTTATTCCTGAAACTAATAATCAGGAACCATTATCTGTTATCCATTTAAGATCATAAATTTACATTTGGCATTCTGGAACACTTAAAAGACAAAAAAAACCCTTAATCTTTTCAACATGAATACCGAAAATCACTGCAGTATTTAGCCAGAGAACAGCTAAATGGATTTTCCACATAACTTGAACCTCACCAAATTTTAAAGCCAAACTTCTTTATCAGCCCGTCTCCTCCTAATCAACCGCCGATTGGAACTTATTGCCATCACAAGTTGGCCCTCAAATGGCTTGCTGTTCTGAAATCAAAGAACCTTCAAAAAGTTCTCTCTAATTCAAATCGGCATTAGCAGCTGTTGGAAGCATTATTTTCGAGAGACTTTTCATGCAGGGGTGGAAATTCCTAAACGCTTCCATGTTTCAACTAAAAGATCGAGGAGGAACGAATGTGCGTCTCCACAAAAAAAAGACCGATTTTAAATCTTTCGAAAGGGAGAAATTCTTGCGTCGTTTGCTCAGATGATATCGTGATACCGTGATGGGAACCGGAGGCCGTAAGCTCAGCGTGGGCAGGGAATGTATCTGTCGTATTGCTATATTGTAATGAGAAGCAGCGTGGCTTAGTGGCTAGAGCCCGGGTCTGGGAGTCAGAAGGACCTGGGTTCTAAGAAATTGGGGTTACTATCGCTAGCCGTTTCCTGAATTGGAGTTCTCTTGTATTTGCGCTTCCGCATCCAAATGTTTAGTACAGTGCTCTGTGCACAGTAAACGCTCAATAAATACGCTTGACTGACTGATTTTTGACAATAAATTCGATGTGGGCAGGGAACACGTCTACTGGCTCTATTGTGCTGGTCTCTCCCAAACGCTTAGTACACTGCTCTGCACACGGTAAGTTGTTAATAAATGCCACTGATGGACTGATTGAAGTGCATCACCAAAAAGCCAACATGTAAGTGGTAGGAATAATAATAATAACAATTGCATTTGTTAAGCGCTAGGTAGAGAGAAGCTAATCAAGTTGGACACAGTCCCTGTCCCAGGTGGAGGCTCATTTTACAGATGAGGTAACCGAGGCCCAGAGAAGTGAAGTGACTCGCCAAAGTCACACAGCAGACGAGTGGTGGACTCAGGATTAGAACCCAGATCCTTCTGACTCCCAGGCCTGTGCTCTACCCACTAAACCACACTGCTCCTCGTGATCAGGCCCCAAAATTCTTAAGGGATATCATAGAGATCTGTGAGGCAGTGACATACCAAATAATTTTGAGGATCTCGAGAACATTATTCTTTCTTGCAAAAGAGAAGTAGTTTGGCCTAGTGGATAGAACACAGGTGTGGGAGTCAGAAGAATCTGGGTTCTAATCCCGACTCCCCAACTCGTCTGCTGTGTGACCTTGGGCAAGTCATTCCAGTGGGCTTCAGTTCCCCCATGTGTAAAATGGGAATGAAGACTGGGAACCCACTTGGGACAAGGACTGTGTCCAACCTGATTAGCTCAGATCTGACCAGGACTTAGAACAGATAGTGGTGGACAGGGAACATACCTACCAAATCTGTTATTTTGTGCTCTCCCAAGTGCTTAGTACAGTGCTCTGCACACAGCTGCTCAATAAATATGACTGACTGACACGTAGTCCTGGAAGTAGGACAGAGTAGCTGGCGGACAGAAATTGGGTACTGGAAGTGGGAATTTAATCCAGCTGGTTTAATGTCTTCCAAGAACGATCACCTCTACCCAAAGTGCACTCATGGGTTCCATTTATAACAATAATTGTGCCATTTATTATTAGTAATAATGGTTTTTGTTAAGCACTTTCTATGGGTCAGGCACTGTACTAAGCACTGGGTAGATACAAACAAATCAGGGTGGACACAGTCTCTGTCCCACGTGGAGCTCACATTATAAATCCTCATTTTACAGATGAGGTAGTTAACTGAGGCCCAGAGAAGTGAAGTGACTTGCCTGAGGTCACACAGCAGATGCCTGGCGGAGCCAGGACTAGAACCCAGGACCTTCTGACTCCCAGGCCCGTTCTCTATCCACCAAGCCACACTGCTTGTCTGCTACTTATTTGTTAAGTGCTTTCTCTGTGCCAGGCACCGGGGTAGAAACGAGATGATCGAGTCGGACACTGTCCCCATCCAAAAAAAGGCTCACGGTCTTAATTCTCATTTTATGTCGGAGGGAACTGAGTCCCACAGAAGTGAAGTGACTTGCCCAAGGTCACACAGCAGACAAGTGGAAGAGCCAGGATTAGAACCCAGGTCCTTCTCACCCCCAGGTCTGAGTTCTAGCCACAAGGCGATGCTGCTTCTCCCTCATCTATGACAAGGGCAGACCCACCCGTGGGCCCCGGGAAAGGGGGTGTGACGAGGGTGACCCCATCTTCCTCACTCCGTTATTAGCAAAGGGAGGGCAAAGAGAGGGAGCAGAGAAAGGCACAAGGAAGATAATCAACCACCCTGCACTCAGCGTGGACTTGATCCTTGTACCTTTTTTCCAGCACAACTCCTCCTTGACTCTTTAAGGTATCAATTGAGCAATCAATTAATATTACCAATAGTAATAATAATAATGGTATTGGCTAAGTGCTTACTATATGCCAAGCACTGTTCTAAGTGCTGGGGTAGATGCCGGGTAAGCAGGTTGTCCTATGTGGGGCTCACAGTCTTCCTCCCCATTTTACAGATGAGGTAACTGAGGCACAGTGACGGGAAGTGACTGGCCCAAGGTCACACAGCAGACAGGTGGAGGCGGCGGGATTAGAACCTATGTCTCCTGATTCCCAAGCCTGTGCTTTTGCTTTTGCTTCAATTAATGGCATCTGTTGAGTGCTTACTGTGTGCAGAGCTCTGTACTGAGTGTGTGGGAAAGTATAATATGCGTCTCTTCCCGCCAACGTGGAGCGTGCCCTGATTACACGGATGTCTTTCCAAACAATGTTCCAAGCATGGGCACCTAAAAGCCAACGTTCCTGATGAATTCCTGCTTAAAAATCAATATAATCAATATCCAGTTCCCAAACTCTAGGGATAAGCAAGTGATCAAATTAATTGATCCATCATATTTACTGAGTGCTTACTGTGTGCAGAACACTCTACTAAGCCTTTGGGAGAGTACAATGCAATATAGAAGAAAACATTTCCTGCCCACAACAAGTTTCCAGTTTCTAGTCTAGAGAGTCAATCAGTCAATCATAATTGAGCGCTTACTATGTGCAGAGCACCGTACCTGGCACTTGGGAAAGTATAATATAACAATAAAACAGACACATTTTCTGTCCACACAGAGCTTACACCAGCTAATCAGGTTGCTTTTCTACACCCCTCAACACTAAACTCGTAGGCAGGGAACATGTCTACCAACTCTGTTTTATTTTACCCTCCCGAGCACTCGGTACAGTTTTCGGGGCACAGTAAGGGATAAATAAATCACTGATTGATAGTACTGGGGGTAACTTGGGTGCCCAATAGCAAAAGAAACAAAATTTACACTTGTAACTCCAGCACCAAGCAATTCCAGGTTTTGTCTTTCCCTTCATCACCCTCAGGTCTTTCCACCTGCTTAGAACTCCTTCTGTGTTCAAATAGGTCAGACCACAGCTCGCCCTATCTTCAAAGAATAATAACAACAACAATAATAATAATGACGATGATTGTATCTGTAAAGCGCTTACTATGAGCTGAGCACTGTTCTAAATGCTGGGGTAGATACAAGCTAATATGGTTGGACACAGACCCTGCCCCATATAGGGCTTACAGTCTTAATCCCCATCTTACAGCTGAGGGAACTGAGGTCCAGAGAAGTGAAGTGACATGCCCAAGGTCACACAGCAGAGAAGTGGAGGAGCCGGGATTAGAACCCAGGTCCTTCTGACTCCCAGGCCTGGGCTCTATCCACTAGGCCACTCTGCTTTCCCCAAGTCTTTCTGAATTCCCACTTCCTCCCAAATACATTTTCTTCGCTCCTGATTATAGTCTAGTGGATAGAGCAAGGGTTCTGGGAGTCAGAAGGTCATGGGTTCAAATCTCCGCTGGCCACTTGCCTGCTGTGTGACCCTGGGCAAATCACTTCATTCCTCTAGGCCTCAGTTCCCTCATCTGTAAAATGGGGGTTGATACTGAGAGCCTCACACGGGACAGGGACTCGGTCCAACTCAATTTGCTTGTACCCTTCCCAGCGCTTAGCACAGTGCCAGGCACAAAGCAAGAGCTAAATATATACCAAAATTATTATATTATTATCATTATTATCTCCTCACTGCCACCCACTGCAACACTTTCACACTAACATAATCCTCCTCACAATTTGTACATTTCTACTCTTCGAACACTTCTTCCCATTTGTAAATCACTTTATGGCATACCCATTCATTCGTTCAGTCGTATTTATTGAGCACTTACCGTGTGCACAGCACTGTACTAAGCGCTTGGGAGACTACAACATAATAATAAACAGACCCAACCCCTGTCCACAGCAACCTTACACCAGTACAGTGCATGCTTCTTATGGGGGGAGGAAAACCTCTTCTAATTCTACCGTATTCATTCATTCAATCATCTTCATTGAGTGCTTACTATGTGCAGGGCACTGTACTAAGCACTTGGGAGACTACAACATAGTAAACAGACACATTCTCTGCCCACAGTGAGCTTCCACTCGGTGTAAGTTCTTTATGGGAAAGGAACGCGTCTTCTAACTCTACCGTACTTTTCCCCCAAACATTCGGGTCAGTGGTATACACCCAATAAGCACTCCTGTCTGACTAATTTGTTAATAAAAAGGCAGCAGTAAACTTCGGTTCCACCCAGATTTTTTTACAAGAACTTAAATCTACCCAGAAAAGAGCCCCCCCTTTTTTTTTTAATCCAGGGACTCAGTTATAAAATGTTTTACAATGAATCAGCCTTTTTGCACTTTCTAAATTTTCTTCTGTCTTAAACCAGGCTTGATCTGTTGGCAATAGTTCTGTATCTTCGAACATTTGGTTCTCTGCAGCTCCACGGTGAATGTGACACGAGTGTGGAGATACAGTTCTATACATGAAATTCAAAAAATAAAACTGGAAAAAACCACTCAGTGTTAATGACTCCCCAGCACAAGACAATACAGCTATTGTACTGACCTACTTAACATCAAGTGAATATTCCAAAAATTCCTTCTCAAAATACACGCCTCACTGTGTTTTCACATGTGGGAATAAAAGTATCTACCTCCCTTTTTTCGAAAGCTATTAGGTTATTTATTTAAAATTGGGCCCTTGGCTACTCCCATTTTATTCTCTTCACCACTGAGTGAGGGGAAGAAAAGCTGGATCTCGTGGCTTTTTTAAAAATACATATCTCTGGCTCTGGAAAAGGAAAACTAATTAAGATCTTTCTCCTCTACCTTCCAAAATGGTATTTTCAATTATTGGGAAGCAGCGTGGCTTAGTGGAATGGCCCGGGCCTGGAAGTCAGAGGATTCCAGGCTCTAATCTCAGCTCTGGCATTTGCCTGCTGTGTGACCTTGGGCAACTCACATCACTTCTCTGTGCCTCGGTTTCCTCAATTGTAAAATGGGGATTCACAACCTGTTTTCCCATCTACTTAGACTTTGAGTCCCATGTTGGTCGAGGACTGTATCTGACCTAATCAACTTGTACTCTCCCCACCACTTAGAACTGGCTTTGACATATAGTAGGTGCTTAACAAATCCCATATTCAATCCACCCCAGCACTTAACACATAGTAAGGGCTTAATAAATACCATAAAAAATTCTTATTATCCAGTTCTCAAACTCTAGGGATAAGCAAACGAGCAAATAAGCAATCGATCGATCAATCATATTTATTGAGCGCTTACTGGGTGCAGAACACTCTACTAAGCATTTTGGAGAGTAGAAATGGTAATACACAGACCATCCTATATATCCCCATAGCTGGGAAAAAAGCCCACAGCCAATTTTTGCTGCCTTAAGACAACAACAATATGTAGTAACGCCATCCCCTAGGAATAGGTGGGAACTGTTAGAAATCCTTCCAAGAGCTTAGGGCACAAGATTGCTTGCAACATACAAAGATTCACCACAGAGGATCACCTTATGACAATTCCACGCCCTTGGGTCACTAAGAGTGCAAACTAAGGAATTAGCACTGCTGGAGAAAGGCAAAACGACACCCTAGAATTGAACGAGAAATTTACTTCCCTTAATGTCTGTCTCTCCCTTTAGATTGTAAACTCCTTGAGGGGAGAAAACATGTCTACCAGCTCTTTTCTATTGTATTCTCCCAAGCGCTTAGGACACTGCTCTGCACACAGTAAGCGCTCAATAAATAGCATTGACTGGTGATTGATTTGTATGAATGGATCAAACTTCTCTTACTAGTTAATAATGAGGACTGACTATGGGTCAAGCACTGTTCAAAGCACTGGGATAGATTCAGGCTAGTCAGGTTGGACGCTGTCCATATCCCACTAAGGGCTCACAATCTGAACTCTCATTATATAGATGCAGTAACTGAGGCACAGAGAATGATTATTATTTGTATCTGTTAAAAGCTTACCATGTGCCAGGCACTGTACTAAGCGCTGGAGTGGATGCAAGGCGATTGAGTTGGACACAGTCCTTACCCCGTATATATAACAAATATCCCCTCAGACCTTTCAGTCCTCTCCAGCAATCCTAGTCCGCTATTTTATTCCCTGAATTAAGATGGACAGTGAGAGAACAAGTGTGATGGATCTTTTTAGGCAATCTCTGAGTCTGTAAATGATTCAAATTTCATTTGCCTGAAGATGATGCTTTACGGCAAACCTTTACAGTTGGCAAGGCTCTGGAAGGTAGTACTTAATTACATCTCTGAATCAGATAATAATAATGACTGTGGTATTTGTTAAGAGCTTACTATGTGCCAGGCACCGTACTAAGCGCTGGAGAGGACACAGTCCCTGTCCCACGTGGGGCTCACGGTCTCAATCCCCATTTTACAGATGAGGTAACTGAGGCCCAGAGAAGCGAAGCGATTTGCCCAAGATCACACAGCAGAAAAGTGATGGAGCCGGAATTAGACCCATGATCTCCCGATTCCGAGGCCCACGCTCTATCCGCTCCGCTATGCCTCTTCTCGATCTGACCCTCCGGTGGTCTCGCTGGTCTCCCTGAACTTTCGAGCGCCAGTTCTAGGCTCTATTTCACTCTGAAACTCATTCCAACGGTCCAGCCTACTAAACAGTTGTCCCTGACAGACAACAAAGTGAGGTAACCGGGTTCCATGAGAACAAAAACAGGATGATGTCAGCCTGCTCACAATTATTTTTATTTTCTCGGTACAGCAATTGCGTTCTGAAAAATTATTCTTCCGTTCTTTTTAGCAGCTACGTGATCAAACAAACGGAGGGGGAAACTACTTTCATCTGATCCATGTGGACATTCTTGGGATTATCTGATGGGACTGAAAACTACTGTGGCTCTTTTCTCGGTATGTATTTGTTACTTGCTTACTGCGTGCCAAACACTGTACTAAGCACTGGGATAGATACGAGCTAATCGGGTTGGCCACAGTCCCTGAACACAATGTAAAGTAGGAAGGTCAACTGGTATTGAATCCCCATTTTGCAGATGAGGAAACTGAGGCACAGGGAAATTACGTGCACAAGATCACACAGCAGACAAGTGGCAGGGCCAGGATTAGAACTCGGGTCTTCTGACTCCCAGGGCTGTCCGCTTTCCAGTAGGCCATGCTGCTTCTCAGTTGTATAATCCATTAATCTGAGTCCGAGAAGCAGCGTGGATAGAGCGCGGGCCTGGGAGTCAGAAGGACCTGGGTTCTAATCCCGGCTCTGCCCCTGGTGAGCCATATGACCCCGGGTAAATTACTTAACTTCTCTGAGCCTCAGTTTCTTCATCTGTAAAATGGAGATTAAGACTGTGTGCCCCATGAGGGACATTGACTGTCATCAACCTGATTCGCTTGTATCCACCCCAGTTGCTTAGTAAAGTGCCTGGCACATAATAAGGCTTTAAATACCATAAGAAAACTCAAAACAAAACAAACAAAAAACCTGAGTCTAAATCAGCAATGGCCTTGCTTACTCATTCAACTGAATTTAGTGAGTACCTACTGTGTGAGAAGCTTATATTCTTCAAACCCTTCTTATCACGTACGTGTTGCAATGTGGCTCAATTCTCTGGACATGGTTTGATTCAAAATTCAAAATGGGTAAAAGTAAGTTATTTTTTCCTATTAGCTGGTTCATGAAAAGATGTCAACCCATCAACCAACAGCATTTATTGAGCATCTCCCAGATGGAGGCACTCTACAGAGAACTTGGAAAAAGTACAACGGACAGAACCTCGCCCACATGGAGCTTGCAATCTAATGGGGAAGAGAGACTTAAAAAACAAAAAAAATGCCCTTCTAAAATCCCATTTCCTATTATCCAAGCTTTGCTGACTACTCTTCTCTCCCCCAGACTGTTAGCCAGTTGCGGGCAGTGAATGTGTCTGTTATTATATTGTTGTGTTGTACTCTCCCAAGCGCTTAGTACAGTGCTCACTATAACAGTAAGCGCTCAATAAATACCACTGATGGATTGATTCTCCACATCCTGATTTGTACAAACCCACCAAGAGTTCCAAGTCTTAGGCACATCTCTGTACCCATCTTGAGAACTTCTGCCTCAGCAAGGCTTAGTGGAAAGAGCCCGGGCTTGGGAGTCAGAGGAAATGGGTTCTAATCCCGGCTCTGCCATTCGTCTGCTCTGTGACCTTGGGCAAGACACTTAACTTCTCTGTGCCTCAGTTACCTCATCTGTAAAATTACCTCATCTGTAAAATGGGGATTAAGAGTTTAGCATAGTGCTTGGCACATGGTAAGCATTTAACAAGTACCATAATTATTATTACTATTATCATTACTATTAATAAGTCAAGCAATTGAGCACAGCTGTACTTAGAACCCAGGGCCTCTGACTCCCAGGCTCATGCTCTTTCTATGAGGCCATGCTGCTTCTCTATCAATTAGTATTTCAATTACTATTTCTATTGCTGCTTTTCTTGAATGATTAGTATTTCAAAACCAATAAAAAGGGGAATGTCATTAAACACAACAGGATATCAATTACCATTATGATTTTTGTTAAGCGCTTTCTACGTGCCAAGTATTGTAATAAGCTCTGGGGGAAGAGACAAAATAATCAAGTTAGACAATGTCCCCTTCTCACTTGGGATCACATTTCAAATATCTCCCCAGACCTTAGCACAGAGTAAGCGCTTAACAAATACCATCATTATTAAATAGCGGGGAGAAACCGCTATTGAGCCCTTACTATGAAGTTGAAGAAAAAACGAGGCACCGAAAAGTGAATTCACTCACCCAAGGTCACTCAAGAGGCGAGTGATCGAGGCAGGAGTAGAACCCAGGTCCTCCGATTCCTTGTGGGCAGGGAATGGGTCTGTTATACAGTACTCTCCCAAGCGTTTAGTTCAGTGCTCAGCACACCGTAAGCGCTCAATAAGTACCATTGACTGACTTCTTCTTAGGCCCATACTGATCCTCATCAACCTCCTCCCACAAGGGGCTCATGTTCTAAGGATATGAACTAAACGATGCTGTGATTTTCGGAAACCAGAACGACTGTGCAACTCAGATCTTTTGGAAGAAAATAGGCATCACGACCTCCACTTATTGTTTGAGGGGAAATAAATGCGTATATTTGAGGACGATGACCAGAAAGCAAAGTGTTTCTGAGTAGCAGCCAGCTTTAAAATCGCTTAATCGGAAAGTGAAGTCTGCTGGCCATTAGAGAGGACGCGTTTATTTTTAGAGAAAGGAATGCATACTTATTCCATTATTATTTAGAAAGGACAGCACTCCCTTATCAACAGTTTGCATTTTGGCTGTCTGGTCAGTTGGGCTGGAAAGCAGAAAGCTGATGAAGCTGTAAAATGGAGCATTACTGCTGACTAGCTTTCTCCTGCCAAACATTTTGACTCATCGGGAAAATTTAGGGCCCTCGATTGCCTCTCTCCCTCCTACTTTATCCACTCTCTTCTCCCACTGCCCACCCAGCTTGCAGTCTTCATTCTTGGGAAGCTAATCTACTCCCAGGGCTTAATTTTCATCTCACCGGCTGCTGATCTTACTTAGGCCATGAGCCCCATAAGGGACAGGGACTGTGTCTAATCTAATTAACTTGTACCAACCCCAGCGTTTAGAACGGTGTTTGACACGAGGTAAGCGCTGAAAAGATACCATTGAAAAAACAAAAACACAATTTATTCACCTCCTCGCCCCTGCCTGAAACTCCCTCCCTATTCAAAGCTCAAAATGCTCCCGAAATTACATTGCCTCCAAGAGGCCTTCACTGATTCATTTCTGAATTTCTCTGATAATAAGCATCATCTAACGCATTTCTGCACCCCTAAACCTAAGTACTCACAAGTTCCTCGAGCACTTTTCTATATATCTGACTTAGCCGAATCCATAAACGCCTCTTGCGTATATATTCCCTCTTTCTGTCACCAAATCCTCTTGGTACTTCCTCCAAAATAAAGCCAGAATCCATCCCTTCCACTCCATTGAAACAACCATCATGCGTATCCAAGTATTTTCACATGTTACAGAGAAGCAATGTGGCCGAATGGATGGAGCGTGGGCCTGGGAGTCAGAAGGTCATGGGTTCTTAATCCCAGCTCTGCCACCTGTCTCCTGGCTGACCTTGAGCAAGTCACTTCACTTTTCTGGGCCTCGGTTACCTCACCTGTGAAATGGAGGTTAAGACTAGGGTCGCATGTGGGACAGGGACAGTGTCCAGCCCAATTTGCTAGATTCTATCCCAGCACTTAGAACAGTGACTGGAACATAGTAAGCACTTAAATACCACAATCATTATTATTATTATTAGTATATGCTGACTTGACTAATGCATCAGCCTCTCTCATGGGTCTCCCTGCCTCCAATTTCTTCCCCTCACCAGTACATATTTTATTCTGCAGTTCAAATCATTTTTCTCAAACTTTCTCCCCACTCCTTCAAAAACCTCTAATAATTGCTCATTCCCCTCTATAGTTTTTTTTTCCGAATGGTTTGATGATATTGATGAGGATGGTATTTGTTAATCTGTGTCAAGCACTGTTTGTTAAGCGCTGGAGTAGACACAAGCTGACCAGGTTGGACACAGTCCCTGTCCCACGTGGGGCTCACAGTCTTAATCCCCATTTTACAGATGAGGTAAGTGAGGCCCAGGGCAAGTGAGGTGACTTGCCCGAGGTCACACAGCAGACGAGTAGTGGAGCACACAGTAAGCACTCAGTAAATACCATTGATGATGATATAAAAGAATGAAAAAAAAGCTGATTTTTATCTCTTTAGCAATACTGAGTACATATTATCAATCAACCATACTTATTGAGCACTCACTGGGTGCAGAGCACTGTACTAAACCCATGGGAGAGTGTAATATAGCAATGTCGGTAGAAGTGTTCCCTGCCCAATCACATTTATTGAGCGTTTACAGTGTGCACAAAATGCTTAGTACAGTGCTCTGCACAGAGTAAACACTCAATAAATACGACTGAATGAACACTGCACTAAACATCTGGGAGAGTACAACCCAACCATATAACAGACACGTTCCCGGTCCATAACAAGCTAATTCATTCAATAGTATTTATTGAGCGCTTACTATGTGCAGAGCACTGTACTAAGCACTTGGGATGAACAAGTCGTACTTGAGTACCCTCATTGAGATCTCAGCCATGCAATAAAACAGTTTCCGTAATGTGAAATGCGTATCCCTTTAAGCTTTGTTTTGTTCCCGATAAAATTAATATTTAATCACCTGTACTTTTCAAAATACAGGGAGCTTACAGTCCAGATGGAAGCTTACAGGCTACAAAGGGCCAAGCCTTGTATTAAGTTCTGGGGTGGATAAAAGTTAATCACAAAACCATTCCAATCCATCCAGATCCTCATTTCAAGTCCTAGGATGTTTAATCTCTTGATGCTAATGCCACCAGGTAAACCCAAAACCTCCCTCAGAGATCCAGAAATTCTCAGCAAACAAGAGCAAAGGAGACTTGTTCACTGGCTTGAATGAGAAATTAGCAGCTTTGATGAAGTATTCTATGGCAAAGTTACGCCCCAGTTAACTCTGCCTCCTCTGTACTCTCTAATTGCCACCCTCAAAAATCAATCAATAGTATTTATTGAGTGCTTACTGTGGTACGGAACACACACTAAGAACTCGGGTGAGTATAATACAACAAATACATCATTCCAAATCAGATGTGTGGAAAGGGTGAAAACACAGTCATATATACTGTTTGCAAGTCATGTGGATCAATAGCAAATATTATTTTAGAGGGCTATTTTTCCTGTAATGGAGCATTCGTGATTAAATGAAGTACTACCGTATTTTGCAGCCTGTAACAGTATAGATTTCATCAAAATAATATTCAAAATTCAAAACTTACTACACTCTCATGGCATATTGGTGAATCAAACCAAGGCAAGAACTTCCAGAAGAGAAACTGAATATCCTGAGGAAAAAGAAGAAAAAATTGCATTAAAATTAAGAACACGGTGATGCTTCTAGGCAAAATATTCAAAGTACACCTCCTAAAGAATGGCTTTGATTACCTCTGCGTTAAGAAGAGAAACTCTTTCTTTGTGAGCGCTCACGTATGATTAATTAACTTGGGGGTAGAGCAGAGATTGACAGCTTGAAAGCAGATAATTTGAGCTCATTTAACTATTGAACACATTTGGTAATTTTTTAAATTTATGGTATTCGTTAAACGTTTATTATGTGTCCAACAATCTTCTAAGCTCTGGGGTAGGCACAGTTTATTAGGTCGGGCACAGTCTCTGACCCACATGGGGCTTGTAATCTACGTAGCAGGGGAGACCAGGTATTGAATCCCCATTTTACAGCTGAGGCAACTGAGGGCCAGAAAAGTTTAGTGACTTGCCCACGGTCACACAGCAAGCAACCGGCAGAGCCGAGATTAGAACACAGGCCCTCTAACTCCCCGAGCCCTTGCTCTTTCCACTGGGCCATGGATGGCCAACATTTTCTAAAGAGTTAAAATGAAGTGATGCCATAATGAGTTTCCTCGGCCTTTTGATATTTCTCTCCTCCTATATTTACAATTGAACATGAAGCAACTCACTTCCCTGGATTTTTTTTTAAATGGTATTCGTTAAGTGCTTACCATGTGCCAGGCACTGTACACAAGCGCTGGGGTGGATCCGAGCCAATCAGGTCGGACACAGTCCCTGTTCCACATGGGGCTTACAGCTTCAATCTCCATTTTCCAGATGACGTGCCTGAGGGCCAGGGAAGTGAAGTGACTTGCCCAAGGTCACCCAGCAAACGAGTGGCGGAGCCGGGACTAGAACCCATGACCTCTTGACTCCCAGGCCTGAGCTCTATCTGCTAGGCCACTTTGGGGTACTTTTATAAATGTTTAGAACCTTGAGGGGTTTGTTGCTCCTTGAATGGGAATTGGATTGAAAATGAGATTACCCTGAATCTACCCCAGTGCTTAGAACACAGCCTGGCACATAGTAAGTGCTTAACAAATACCATAAAAAAGAGGTTTAGGGAAAAGGGTATTCTGATTTTTATTTTAGCCTCCCTTCTCCTTCCTACCCCTCTATATTGTAAGATTCTTACACTCCAGGAATGTCTTCAATTTATACTTAATTTTTAGTCAATTCCCAAGTCGGCAGAATAAGGTACCACGAGGTACTTAGCACATAGTAAACGCTTCTTAAATGCTATTACTCGACAAACACACAAGGGTGCAATCAACTTGGCTGGAATAAATGTTTTCCCTTTGAGCTTTGGGAAGAATGCATCAGTGGAATTCTGGGATTGCTTTCCACAACAGGATAAAGAGGGTTTCGGAGGGGAGCGGAGGGGAATATGGTGTTGAATGCGGAGAGGCTAATACAACGCTATCCTTAGCACAAAGTTCTGTAAGAACTTATAATACTCATGTTAGAGCACCTCAGCTTCACCTCTCAAAATCAGGTCCCAGGTGGGGGTTAAAACTGACTCTGGGTTCACATAGGATTTAATTGAGGCAGCTATTGAACAATAATAATAATAATAATAATAATAATAATGGTATTTGTTAAGTGCTTACTATGTGCCAAGCACTGTTCTAAACACTGGGGTACAGTGCATACAGGGGAAGCAGCATGGCTCAGTGGAAAGAGCCTGGGCTTCGGAGTCAGAAGTCATGGGTTCGAATCCCGGATCTGCCCCTTGTCAGCTGTGTGACTGTGGGCAGGTCACTTAACTTCTCTGTGCCTCAGGTACCTCATCTGTAAAATGGGGATTGACTGTGAGCCTCACGTGGGACAATCTGATTACCCTGTATCTACCCCAGCGCTTAGAACAGTGTTCGGCACATAGTAAGTGCTTAACAAATACCAACATTATTATTATATGAGGTAATCAGGTTGTCCCAGCTGGGGCTCAGAATCTTAATTCCCATTTTACAGATGAGGTACCTGAAGCACAGGGAAGTGAAGCAGCTTGCCCAAGGTCAGATAAGTGGTAGTGCCGGGATTAGATCCCCCGTCCTCTGACTCCCAACCCCGGGCTCCTTCCCCTATGACACGCTGCTTCTATTGAATGCTGCCCAAGAGAAGTCCTCACTCAATCTTCAGTAGTATTTATTGAACTCTTACTGTGTATGAAGGATTGTACTAAGTGCTTGGGTTGGGAGAGTGCGAAACAACAGAGTTGTTAGACACATTAAACTCCTCAAGGAGTTTACCATCTAGAGAGGGAGATGGACATTAAAGTTCATTAAAGCCTCCTGTGAGCAGGGAACTTGTCTACCAACTCTGTTACAGTGTACTCGCTCGAGAGCTGAGTCTGGTGCTCAGCATATAGTAAGTGCTCAATAAATACGATTCAAGGATTGACTGATTCATTAAGGATGGGGAATATACCCTGGGTCTGCCTCAGCACTCAGAAGAGTGCCTGGCACATAGTAAATGCTTAACAAAGACCATGAAAAAAAGGGGGTGGGAAGGCATACAGCATATTAAGCACTGTTAGATTGGGGAGGTTTCTCATCCCGCCTCCACCACTTGTCTATGTGATCTTGGGCAAGCCACTTAACTTCTCTGTGCCTCAGCTCCCTCATCCGTAAAATGTTGGTATTTGTTAAGCACTTACTATGTGCCGAGCACTGTTCTAAGCGCTGGGGTAAGCACAGGGGAATCAGGTTGTCCCACGTGGGGCTCACAGTCTTAATCCCCATTTTACGGATGAGGTATCTGAGGCACCGAGAAGTTAAGTGACTTGCCCAAACTCACACAGCTGTCAAGTGGCCGAGCCGCAATTCGAACCCATGATCTCTGACTCCAAAGCCCGTGCTTTTTCCACTGAGCCACTCTGCTTCTCAAAATGGGGATTAAGATTGTGAGCCCCTCGTGGGAGGAACTGTTATCTTGTACCTACCCCAGTACTTAGAACAGTGCTTATCCCATTCATTCATTCATTCATTCAATCACATTTATTGAGCGCTTACTGTGTGCAGAGCTCTGTACTAACCATTTGGAACGTGCAATTCTGCAACAGATAGAGACAATCCCTACCCAACGACGGGCTCACAGTCACATAGTAAGCGCCTAAAAAATACCATTATTATTATTATTACTTGTTGCAATAAACATTTTCTTAGCAAACCAAAATCTCCAGCAAATTCTATTTCTTCTGATTTATACATTCGTTGGTTTATATTCCTTCATAGTCCCACTTCATCTCATTTAGGAAAACAGTCATCATACAATGCCTTCCCAATTTTCCCATTAAAGAGATTGCAAAATGAACTCCAACATCCAATGGACACTCAAATCTCTGTTATTCTAGAAGGGACCTGGAGAAAAGATGCCTCTAGATTTTCAAAGTTCAATTGAAGGCCCAGAAAGAGTACCATTCAAGCTGTCAGAATTCAAATCAACAAATCCCCAAAGGGCATTTAAAGGACATATAAAAGACACACCGCACTACCTCCTTGCTTTCAAACCCTCACTAAGCAAATTCCCAACTCTATTTTCATGTTGCATTTTACTGTAAAAATGCAACCAATCTCAGAATTCGGTTTTGATGCAAGAAAGTTCTGTTTTTAAATGGTGCTCGACTCTAACAAATTGACCAGAGGGCCAAATGATATAGAACTGACAACTGAGGGCACAGGGAATGTATCTGTGATATTGCTGTATTGTCCTGTTTAATACAGTGTCCTGCACACAGTAAGCACTCAATAACATACAATTGACTGACTGACCCTCAAAATGAGACAGAAAGAAGTTCAATTGACAGACCCTCATTCTAGTCAGGGCACGGCTAAATTATAGGTATTACCAGACATTTATAGGAACCTAAAACAATCTGCCAGTAATCACTCATTATATATCTATCATCACCTGTCTCAGGAGAAATTGACATTAGTAAATGTTCTGAGCCAGAAAAGGGGCCATTTTAAATATCTGAATAAATATACATAAGATTTCTAGGTTTAAAACATTTATATGTGATATATATATGTGTGTGTGTATATATATATATATATAAGTGTTTAGACATCATTTAGAAAAATCCTGAATATTCTAAAGTTTATTTGGGGCTGGGAAAAAATTACAATTCAGGTCCATATCCAGATGGCAGGATATTTTCAAAGGCTCAAGTGATATTTAGGTTAGATCAATTCTGATACAGTTTGTTTGCTTGCTGACATAAGATTAAAAATATGGCTAGTCTCATATCAGACTGCAGATTATTATTCGATGGAAAATTACAATTTAGTAAATTAAAAATGGTAAGACTGGATTCTTGAAGAATAACCTGGGGGGGGGGGGGGCGGGGAATTTGGACAGACCATAACTCTTCATTTTCTAGGAGTCCATATAAAGTGTATCAGTTCAACACATTTTCCAACAGGACTTCTCTGCTCTTTTTATTTCAACACAGTGAATACATCAGAATGTGGTGCTTGCTTTCTTTTCTACAACAATAATTTAACATTTGGCAGGGGTTCTGGATAGCCCATCCTTTCTGGAATTTTGAATACAAGCCAATAAAGAGAACATTTCATTTGAAAAACTACACAAAGCAAGCAATCTTAATTCACTATTATTCTGCTCCTTAAAACGACCTTCTCAAGCAAGCAACACACTCCTCCTATCAACACGTCACTGTGGATAAACAAACACTGTCAGAGGACCTGGAATTTCCATTATAAATTCAATTTTTCAGAGACAGCGTTCTGAAGACACCAAAGGAAACAAAATCTCCCAGATCCAAATTTGAGGCTGGGAAATATTAAACAAAGTATTTCTGAGCAGTCAGGACTTTGCAAACTTCGACTCGGTAAAAGAAACCAAGTGACCAAGCTTTCATTTCTGAACTAAGTCTTTTTGAAACATGAAATCTGTTTCGCCGATCTGAACGACACTGTACTAGAGTCTGGTGGTTGCAGGAATAAAATCAAGGAAGTGGGTGTCTCAGTTGCTTTCCATTCAGGTGTTATACCAGGTTTCTTACAGCAATTTACCATTTAGTCTAATTAACATCGAATGGCCCCCGAAACTGTTGACTTTTCATCTCACATATTACAATCTTTTTCAAATGAAAAGCAAAAGGGAAAAAAAAATTCCTCAGCTAAAATTGAACACCAGCGACAACAACAACAAAAACATCCTACAACTTCTAATTGCTTCATTTAAGACACTAGCACATGTTGTTATGGCAACTAAAATGGCTAGAGGTAGAGAGGGAAAAAAGCCTGGATCGGATAACATATCTCTTCCTGCCAGTAAGAAGAAGGCCAAATGGATCCATTTATGGACCCAAAGGAGGGGAGAAAGAGCCTATCACATAGCCAAACACATTAGGAAGCTCAGTTGAAAAATCACCTTGGACTCATGAAGATGAAATACATTACATTTTCAGGACTAGCTCTCGGACCAGAGCTGAAGTTGGACGGTCACAGTAACTGGCTCATTTTCATAGAGGAAAGAGATCCTGGAATCACGGATTTTGGTCTGTCTCTCTAAATGCATTACTGTGTCCGGGGAGGGGGCGGGAATTTTTAATATTGGTCTCCATTTGCTGATGCCTTTGCTACGTTTACATTTGATTGTAAACTCCTTGAGGGCAGGGATCCTGTCTTAATTCTGCTGTAGATTCTCAAGAACCTACGGTGATCAGCTCACGCCCACACTTGATGAATGCTGTTCATGATACAGGGAATGAAGACTAGGAAACACGAAAATGATGTTAGATGGACGGGATCTATTTTGTTGGTTTTATGGTACTTGTTAAGCGCTTATTAAGTACCAGGCACTGTTGTAGACTCCGGGGTAGATTCAAGGTAAGCACGTTGGACACAGTCCCTATCCCACGTGGGTTTCCCAGTCTCAATCCCCATATTACAGATGAGGTAGCTGAGGCCCAGAAGGGAAATGACTCACCCAAGGTCACACGACAGATAAGCGGCAGAGCCGAAATTAGCACACAGGTCCTTGAGATTCCACCGTAAACCCTGCTTATTGAAAGCCAACTCCGTTTAATGAAGCTCATTACAGTATACTGACAGACTCCCACAGAAAGACTTTTAGACTTCCTAGTATAACTACTCTATGATTATGCAACAGACAACAAAATAACAATAATAATAATAATAATTATGGTATTTGTTAAGTGCTTACTATGTGCCAGGCACCGTACTAAGCACTGGGGTGGATACAGGCAACTTGGGTTTGGCACAGTCCCTGTCCCACATGAGGCTCACTCTCAATCCCTATTTTACAGATGAGGTAACTGAAGCACAGAGGAGTTAAGTGACTTGACCAAGGTCACACAGCAGTCAAATGGCAGAGCAAGGATTAGAACCCATGGCCTTCTGACTCCCGAGCCCGTGCTCTCTCCACTGTGCCACGCTGCTGCCTAATGCTTACTTTTACCTCTAGACGGAGCTCGTTGTAGGGAGGGAATGTGTCTGTTTATTGTTACACTGTACTCTCCCAAGTGCTTAGTACAGCGCTTTGCACACAGTAAGTGCTCAATAAATACGACTGAATGAATGAATGTGCACTGTGCTCTTTCATTGTTTGGAAAAAAGCGATCCCAATGAAAAATCTGAGAGGAAAAAGAGGACCCCAATGCAACTGACTCTTGATGTCTCAAGAGCTGCTGGGGAGTTTTATGGCCTAGGTGAAACACTGAAATGGTCTCCCCATCGTTGGATGATTACGGCATCACAATGTTCATTAATACTCTGTCCCCACCCATAGGCATAGACGGGCTAAGAATGTGAATCCTCCCCAGAGGACACTGTTACTATTGGCAATTTGGTTAAAGATTTGCAAGGAGAGAAAGTGAAGCCCCAACCTAAAATGAAGGTTTCTTCATTACCTGATTTTTGCTTAATGCACCTTTGCTATCTCTGATGGCCTAACACACATAATCAAAAACGGGACACACTGCTATAATCCCATAAACCACATCTAGATAACAAATCCTATTAGGGCTCCCCAAGGTTAAACTGCATATCTTTTCATAAGGCCAACTCGGGATTCATAAATCATCCATTACACAGGCCGGAGACAAACCAACAGTTTGGGTAAAGTGGAAAGTGTGTGCAGACTTTGATTAGTTGTGGGGTCACTCTTAACTGGGGTGGATGGGATTTCAGAAGCTACTCTAGACCATTTTGAGTAAAAAGATAAATAATCCCTGTGCAGAATGGAACTGTTTAAGTTAAACCGGTCACAATATCAGGCTCCTACCCAGAGCTGCTGTCCACAGGTCAGTACAATAGAACAATTAAAAAGACACATCCCTGCTCGCAACCAGCTTACAGTCTAAAGGGAGAGACAGACATTACTAGAAATAAAATCAATTCCAGATAGGTACATGAGTGCTGTGGGGTTGGGGACAGGATGAATAAAGGGAGCTAATGCAAGTTTACTAATATACAGATTTTAATGTATATGTGTTTGTGTGTATATACATATATTATATATATATATATATATATATATATTCATAAAACTAATACCAAGGTTTCAAAACATTCAAAGCCCCTCTTGAGCTTGGTTTTCAAGCCAACTAAACTACTCGTATAATATCACCAGGAGCTGACTTGAAAACTTGCCTTCTTTGGACTGCAGATTTTATTTCCCTGTATTTCCTTCTGCTTCTGTCTCATCATAGGAGAAGATGAAACGGGGCCTTGGGAGGGAGGGAGAAAAAGGGAGTCATCTCTGAAGAGCCAAGTCTAAACCAAGACGTGTGGGGGATGTGGTCCTTTGAGAGGCGTTATGCAGAGAAGCAGTGTGGCCTAGAGGATAGAGCATGGGGCTGGGAGTCAGAAGGACCTGGGTTCTAATCCCAGTTTTGCCCCCTTTCTTCTTCTTTTTTTAATGGTACTTGTTAAGTGCTGACTATGTGCCAGGCACTGCACCAAGCACTGGAGTAGATAGACGCCAATCAATCAGAAAATAGTATTTATTGAGCACTTACTGTGTGCAGAACACTATATAAGAACTTGAGAGAGTATACTATTACAGTAGAACAGACACATTCCCTGTCCACAAGGAGCTTACAGTCTAGAATCGAAGACAGATAGCGATATAAATAAATTAGAGAAATGACCAGAAGTGCTGCGGGGCTGGCAACGGAGGGTGAATAAATGGAGGAAGTCAGGGTACCGTAGAAGGGAGCGGGAAAAGAGGAAAACAGGACACAGTCCGTGCCCCACTTGGGCTCACCATCTTCATCCCCATTTTTACAGATGAGTAACTGAGGCCCAGAGAAGTAAAGTGACTTTCCCACGGTCATCCAGCAGACAAGTAGAGGATCTGGGATTAGAACCCTGGTCCTCCTTTCAGGCCCGTGCTCTAACCACTAGGCAATTCTGTCTGCTGTGGGGCCTAGGGCAAGTCACTTTACATCTCTAACCCTCAGTTCCTTCATCTACAAAATGGAGATTCAAAACCTTCTATCTCTCCTATTCAGATTGTGAACCCCACGTAGGACCTGATAATCTTGTATCTCCTCGAGTGCTTAGACAGTGCTTGACACATAGTAATCAATTAACAAATACCAAAATTATTATTATCATTATCAGTAAAATGGACTATGTTCTACTTTCATTAAAAAAACCCAAGAAAACTATTGTACAAAATATCTGTATGTCCAAACTGGTCTCAATTCTTTGCAATCTGGCCAATGGCATTTTTATTTTATCGCTATCACCGACCAAGGTAAAACCAAAAGGAGGCATGTGGGATTGAACAGGTCCCAAATCAGAAAAACCCTTTTATTAAGCAATTTGTATACAAATCAAAGGAGCTTGCCCTATCAGTAGCCATAGCCAAATCTATATTTAGTATGCTAGAAGCTCATTTATGTAACTAACCACCACTTTTAATGACCCCAAACCCTTTCACCTTAATGATTTAGGAAGAAATTTTGAGACAAAAGATAAATGATGGAAAGAAACCATTTCATCGCTGAGGGCCCTACATGCATTTTTCCTCAAAGGTCACATACAAAAGTGACTTGCAAAAATGACAGTTTTTCCAGAGTGGGATGGGTTTAAGGCAGGGTGGAGGACTTGGAACTGGGTATGTCCTTTTTACGCAAATTTTATTCAACTATCTGCATAATCATTATTCTCCTCTCAGGATGGCACCTGGAGAGTTTCCAGGACTCTACCAGTCTCTGCTACGGGACAGAGAGTCAAGCAGAGGCCTACCCCATCCATTCCTAGCTTGGCCAGTGGCTAGCGAGTGGAAGGCAATCTGCTACAAGTCAAAACTCACCCGTGCTGGGCAGCAGCGGCACGGGAGAGAGTCAAGGGTGGAAATTCAAGTTTACTGCGTGGAAGGCGGCAGTGGTAAACCACTTCTGTATTTTTACCAAGAAAACTCTACGGATCCACTACCAGAACGATTGCAACTGGAGGTGGGGCATTCTGGGAGAGAAGCATCCCTGGAGTCACTATGGGTGGGAGACGACTCAACAGCATAAGACGAGACAAGATAATCATTATTTTCTGCAAGGGACTGACCAAAGTCCTGAGGTACTTATCAAAGATGTCGTACACTCTAGTGTAAAGGGCCTGGGATTGAGGGGACCTGGGTTCTAATTCCGACTCCACTTGTCTTCTGGATGATCTTGGGCAAGTCAATTCCCTTCTCTGAGCCTCAGTTACCTCATCTGGAAAATGGGGATGAAGACTGTGAGCCCTATGTGGGACAGTGACTTAGTCCAACCCCATTTATTTGTTTCTACCAGAGTGCTTGCTTAGTACAGTGCCTGGCGCACAGTAAGCACCTAACTACCATAAAAAAAAAATTAGCACAGTGCTTAGCATATAAACACACACTTAATCTTTGGTATTTATTGAGCACTTACTGTGTGACCAGCACTGTACTAAACGTGTGGGAGAGTACAATACACAGTGTTGACAGACCACAATTATTAATTGAAACAACAAAGGGGACAGACTCTTTCCCAAGAGAAAAGGCATTTTTCCCTTTTCCTTGAAAGTACCAGATCTGCTATCCTGTGTTAACTCATTCCTTCTAGACTTTAGCTTATAAAACCCTAAAATGATTTTCCCTAAAATAGTGCATCCACCTCCGAATTGGATGATTACGTTAGATTTTCTTAAAATTCCAGGCACTGTATTAAGCGCTCAAGCAGATAGCAACTAATCAGGATGGAAGCAGTTCATGGCCTTCATGGGGCTCACTGTCTTCATCCCAGCTGAAGTAACTGAGGCCCAGAGAAGTGAAGCGGCTTGCCCAAGGACACCCGGCAACAGACAAGGGGAGGATCCCGGATTAGAACCCAGGTTCTCCTGACTTCCAGGCCTGTGCTCCTGGCATGGGCTAGTGGGTTCTTGAACTCCACTACTCTCCCTTCTAAAGCACCGTCACAGACATCATTAAATCATAAAAAGAACAACTCCAAATCCAAAGTCAACTCTCTGACATTGTTTCACGAGTAGGGTCCTTGAAGGAATTTAAAACCCTATCCCTTTAAAGGAAGAGTTGAACAATTCCTTGGGGTAGAACCACGCTGCATGAAATTTCACCACCACGCCCCAGATTGCGACATGCAATCAAGGGGACGTTGGTTTTGTAATGCAAGGTTGAGCTGGACAAACAAGTTTAACGAAAAGACTCATGATCGGTTTAGCCGAGAACTCTTTAGAGAGAAGGCACTGATTCGGTGAAAGTTAGCAACGGGGCACACTCATTGTTTTCCCCAGCTAGACTGTAATCAATTAGTCGATTGAGCGCTTACTGTGTGTAGAGCACTTTACTTAGTGCTTGGGAGAGCATGTTATAATAGTTTTTTATTACTATTTTTTATGGCATTTGTTAAGCGCTTACTACATGCCAGGCACTGTTCTAAGCACTTGGGTTGATACGAGGGGATCAGGTTGGACACAGTCCATGTCCCGCATGGAGCTCACAGTAGTAATCCCCATTTTTCACAGATGAGGTCACTGAGGCCCAGAGAAGCTGTTACCCACCCAAGGTCACACAACAGGCAAGTGGCAGAGCCGGGACTGGAACCCAGGTCCCTCTGACTGCCAGGTCCAGGCTCTATCGACTAGGCCACGCTGCTTGCCAGAGTTGGTGGTCACGTTTCCTGCCCACTGTGAGCTAAGAACCTTGAGGGTCGATTGAAGGTTATTGATTCTACGGTGCTCACTCAATCATTTAATAAAGTGCTCTGCCCACAGCGGGAGTCCAATAAATACTACTGATGGATTGGTCCTAAAAGAACTTATGTGAACTTTGGACTTAGGAGAAGCAGCATGGAACACTGGATAGAGCCAGGGTCTGGGGGTCAGAAGGACCTGGGTTCTAACTTCAGCTCCACCACTTGTCTGCTGTGTGATCTTGGGCAAGTCACTTCACTTTCCAGCTCCTCGGTTCCCTCATCTGTAAAATGGCGATTTATAATAATGATGGTATTTGTTAAACGCTTACTATGTGCCATTTCCCCACTCATCTTTTCACAACCACATACCCAACTTGTACACTCCCCCTAAAATATTCCACATTCCTGATTTCCCAAAAAACATTCATACCCAGAACAGGCTAAACTCAAATTCATCATTCTCGAAACTCCAGTGATTGCCCATCCACCCCTGCATCAAACGAAAACTCCTCTCCATTGGCTTTAAAGCAGTCACCTTGCCCCCTCCTACCTCACCTAGCTTCTCTCCTTCTCCATCCCAGCCCGCACACTTCGCTCCGCTGGTGCTCACCTTCTCACTGGGCCTCCATCTCGCCTGTCTCGCCGCCGACCCCTGGCTCATGTCCTGCCTCTGGCTTGAAACGCCCTCCCTCCTCTAATCCCACAGACAATACTCTCCCCGCCCTCTCGACTGAAAACTCGTTGTGGGCAGGGTATGAGTCTGTTTATTTTACTATCATTCTCTCCCAAGTGCTTAGTACAGTGCTCTGCACTCAGTATGCGCTCAATAAATAGGATCGAATGAAACAAATGAATGATTTGAAAGGCAACGTACAGGTTTGCTTTATTAGTTAAAAACTCCAGAAAGAAGGATGATGTTTGTTGAGTGTACGCTAAATCAAACTCACTATCACAATCAATTAATAGAATTTTCTGGGTGCCTACTCTGCAGATCACTGTATTAGACGCTTAGTAAAGTACAAAAGAAGGTTGGGGATTACCTCCCCTCTCAATAGCTGCACAGTAAGCAATCAGGCACAAAGGGAGTGAAGGGTGGGGATGTCAGAGTGGAGGAGAATTGGATGATGTGGAGGACAGGCTTGGGAGTCAATAGGAACTGGGTTCTAATCCCATTGCCAGGTCTGCTGTGTGACCTTGGACAAGTCACTTTACTTCTCTGAGCCTCCATTCCCTCACCTGTAAAATGGGGATTGAGACTGGTGAGCCCAATGGGGGACAGGGACTGTGTCCAACCTGATTAACTTATACAAGTTATACTTATACAAGTTATAACTTTAACAAGTTACACAATTTGTACAACTTAAACTAGTCCAGTTGTGTTTACATATTTATTCAATTTCATCTATTTGATGGATCTTCTGCCATTTCCTCATTCACCTTTTCTTAACCCCATACCCATCTTCTAATCTCCCCCTATAAAACTCCACATACTGGCTTTCCCACAAAACATTCATAGCCAGAGCAGGTTTAACCCTAATTCATCATTCTGGGTTTGCCAAGCAACGTACAGTTTTTTCTTTATTAGGTAAAAATTCCAGAAAGAAAGATGACGTCTGTTGCGGGTAAACAAAATCGAAATCAGTATGACGGCGTAAACAGTGGATCGATAGTATTTGCAGACTGTCTACTACGTGCGGAGCACTTGGAAAAGTCCAATAGAATAGAGATTTCTGCCTTCAAATTTGTTAAGCGCTATGTGCCAAGCACTGTTCTAAGCGCTGGGGTAGATACAGAGTAATCAGGTTGTCCCACGTGGGGCTCACAGTCTTCATCCCCATTTTACAGATGAGGTAACTGAGGCACCGAGAAGTTAAGTGACCTGCCCACAGTCACCCAACTGACAAGTGGCAGAGCTGGGATTCGAACTCATGACCTCTGACTCCCAAGCCCGTGCTCTTTCCCCTGAGCCACGCTGCTTCTCTAAATGATAAATGAAACTTCCCAATTAAGGACAACTGGAGTGAAGGGGACAGAAGTCGGAGCGGAGGAGGTCGTGAAGAGAATTGGACGATGCAGAGGATGGGCTCGGGAGATTACTGTGTGCACAGCACTGTACTAGGCAACGTTAGGAGAATGCAGCACGATAACATAACAGACGCATTCCCTGCTTACCGCCTAGACGGGGAGGCGAGATAGAGCAGGACTCGATCCCAGAGTGGGTGCGTCATATAGACTCAAAAACTAATTTTGCGTGTTTATAATGGAAGTCACCATTTCTACGAATTATCGGAGCACATAATCTTGTTCACAGATTCAGCCTAGAAATTAATAGTCACATTTCTTCCCTAAGGCCACCACCCTCTAGGCTTTCCCATAGGGGAAGTTACTGAGCCTCCAATTAGAAGACTCCCATACCATCATATCTCACTACTCGACTGCATTCCACTAATTTCCCAAGAGTCAACCCTACACCGAAGTGAGATATGCCCACATAAAATGAGTTGGACAGAAACTGAGATTTGTCTTTTTTCCCCCCTCAAAGAATAGTTTCTCAGAGTATCTTCTAACGCTATGACTATTTGAAATGATTACCCTTTGAGAGGAGCAAACTGAAAACAGTAAGGGAGTTTTACCCAGGGTAGTGATGACAGGTTGCCAAACTAGAAGGTCATCGACTTCATCGGGCTACTGAATGACTTTAAACAAATGGAACAGTGGAGAAGCCCGAGAAACTGCCGTTGTGGATCCCCCCAAGGAAGAGAATTCATTCTGCCTGTCAGTTGTTCAAAGGCACGGCCTATTTTTAAATTAATGCTACTTAGAACTAAATTTGGTCTCTATTAAAATCAGAGCTATGTGCTGAGGAATGATTGCGTGGACTCTCACTGAACAGTCCGAGCTGCTTACTCCCCGATCCGCCACCTGTCTGCTGTGTGACCTAGGGCCAGTCGCATGTCGTTTCTTTGCCTCAGTTTCCTCATGTGTAAAATGGGGATGAAGACTGCGCGCCCCATGCGGGACAAGGACTGTGTCTGACTTGATTGGCCTGTACCTACCCCAGCGCTTAGTACAGTGCCTGGTACGTAGTAAGTGCTTAGCAGTGTGGCCTAGTGGATAGAGGAGGGGTCTGGGAGTCAGGAGGGTCTGGGTTCTAGTCCTGACTCTGCCACCTGCCTTCTGTTTGACCTTGGGCAAGTCACTTCACTTCTCTGGGCTCCAGTTCCCTCAGTGCTTCCACAGGATCTTGTGGTTAGGATTTCTCATTTTCGCCCAGGGGGCCCGGGTTTGACTCCCGGTACGGGAACGATCGATTCTTTAGGAGAAGCAGCACGGCCTTGGGGTAACAGCACAGGCCAGGGAGTCGGAAGGACCAGGGTTCTAATGCCGGCACTCGCCTGTTGTGTGACCTTGGGGAAGTCACTTCGCTTCTCTGGGTCTGAGTTTCCTCATTTCCCTCATCCGGAAAATGGGGATGACGACCGGTGAGCCCCACGTGGGACAGGGATTGTGTCCAACCTGATTAGCTGGTATCTACCTCAGCGCTTAGAACAGTGCCTGGCAGAGAGTTCGCGCTTAACAAATACCACTGACAACAAACAGACCAAAAAATACCACAAAAAAAGGGAGAGAGCCCCAGAGAAAGCCCATTTTACAGCTGTGAAGCCAAAGTTTGAACATAAGCAACTGGGGTTCAGAGGCGAGAGTAGCAGCTGTGAGTGAAGACAGCTGAGGGCCTACTGGATTTTTTTTGTAGCCTGAGAGTACATGCCATTCTTTACATTTATTTGGTTTAGGAGAAACAATTTCTGACTCCTCTAAACAATGAAATAAATGAAGCTAAAGAACATATGGCCGTCAACCTTGGGAAGCCACTTAACTCCTGCCTTGGAGTCTTGAGTAATTACACACCAAATCAAAGCCCCGTTCTTCTCTAGCCCAATTTACAGAAACGATGCCAGCGTGAACGGAAGGAAGGTCGACTTCTAGATTGCCTTGTCCGTTAAGAAACTGATATTTACTGCATGCAGATTTTGTGCAGAACACTGTACTAAGCACTTCGGAATTAGCAGACATGCTACCCGCCCATAAGGAGCTTGTAGTCTAGAAGGGAGACAGATGTTAATATAACATAATTATCTTATAATGTACGAGAAGCAGCATGGCATAGTTTGATAGCGCACGGGCCTGGGAGTCAGAAGGCCGTGGGTTCCAGTCCCGGCTCCACCACTTGTCTGCCGTGTGACCTTGGGCAAGTCACTTCACTTGTCTGTGCTTCAGGTACCTCATCTGGAAAATGGGGATTGAGACTGAGAGCCCCACGTGGGACAGGGACTGTGTCCAACCCGATCTGCTTGTATCCACCCCAGCGCTTAGTACAGGGCCGGGCACATAGTTAAGCGTTTAAATACTATTATATCACTAAATAATTTGTGATACAATAAATTAAAGATAAGTGCCGTGGGGTTGGGGGGGGCGGGGCAAATTTCAAACGCCCAAAGCCCACAGGTCCAAGTGCACAGACCAAGCAGAAGGGAAAACAAGCCTGGAGAAAAAAGGGAGCCAATTTGGGCTCCTCGTTTTGCTCCTTCAAGTAAATTGCAGTCACACTGCAAAAACGGTGCGTGGCTTGGAACATGTCTACTAACTGCTTTATATTGTACTTCTCCCAAGCGCTTCGTGCCCCTTAGAACGAGGACTCCAATTTCATGTGGTGCCATCGGCAACTTCCAACCCGAAATTCAGGTTCTTAGACCGGACCTAATACTGGGCTGATTAGGAAAGGCTCTGTAGGGGCAAAATTCTACAATTAACGGAAGTGTGGAGAAGCAACACGGTTCAGTGAACGAAGCGATAAATGAAATTACCACAGGGCAAATGACCTTCTCTTTACCACTGTTTCTGAGCCTAAAAAAGGAGTTTTATTGTCTGTCTTCCTCTTTTAGACTGTGAGCCCGATGTCGGGCAGGGATTGTCCATTCAACAGTATTTATTTCATTCAATAGTATTTATTGAGAGCCTATGCGCACGGCACTGTACTAAGCGCTTGGAATGTACAAATCGGTAACAGATAGAGGCAGTCCCTGCCCTCTGATGGGCTTACAGCCTAATCGGGGGAGACAGACAGACAAGAACAATGGCAATAAATAGAATCAAGGGGAAGAACATCTCATTCAAACTAATAGCAAATAAATAGAATCAGGGTGATGTACATCTCATTAACAAAATAAATAGGGTAATGAAGATATATACAGTTCAGTGGGCAAGTACAGTGCTGAAGGGAGGGGAAGGGAGATGGGGAAGAGGAGAGGGAAAGGGGGGGAAAAGAGGGTTAAGCTGCGGAGAGGTGGGGGGGGGGTAGAGGGAACAGAGGGAAAAGGGGAGCTCAGTGTGGGAAGGCCTCGTGGAGGAGGTGAGTTCTAAGTAGGGTTTTGAAGAGGGGAAGAGAATGAGTTTGGCAGAGGTGAGGAGGGAGGGCGTTCCGGGACCACGGGAGGACGTGGCCCGGGGATCGGCGGCAGGATAGGCGAGACCGGGGGACGGCGAGGAGGTGGGCGGCAGAGGAGCGGAGCGTGCGGGGTGGGCGGTGGAAAGAGAGAAGGGAGGAGAGGTAGGAGGGGGCAAGGTGATGGAGAGCCTTGAAGCCTAGAGTGAGAAGCAAGCCTTGTCGCTTGCCCAAGTCAGAATCTGCTACCAATGAAATGGTGGCAGCTTTGCCATCAACAAGCAGATGCTCTTCCATGCCTAGGAAGGGAGGCTGCCACAAGAGGCAGGTCCCAAGGTGTCATGGATTGTCTCTATCTGTTGCCGAATTGTAGATTCCAAGCACTTAGTACAGTGCTCTGCACTCAGTAAGCGCTCAAAAAATATGAACGAATGAATGAATGAATGAGAGCTGCCTACCTATCAATCTATTGTATTTGAGTTCTAACTGTGTGCAGAGCACCGAACGAAGCTCTTGGGAGAGTACGAGACAATGAATAGACACAAAACCTGACCTCTAGGAGCTTACAATGAAAATGACTGTTCAGCTTTCTGTAAAAAAAAAAAAGTAATATTAGATATACAAATATATATACATATAGAGCTCAGTGGAAAGAGCACAGGCTTGGGAGTCAGAGGTCATGAGTTCGAATCCCGGCTCCGCCACTTGTCGGCTGTGTGACTGTGGGCAAGTCACTTAACTTCTCTGTGCCTCAGTTACCTCATCTGTAAAATGGGGATTAACTGTGAGCCTCACGTGGGACAACCTGATTACCCTGTATCTACCCCAGTGCTTAGAACAGTGCTCGGCAGCTAGTAGGCGCTTAACAAATACCAACATTATTATTATTATTATTTACACACACAAAGTACAAGCTTTGATATCCAGCTTCTTAAGGGATGGGAGGTGCCTGCTAATCAAAAATTCTGGCTAAGAGTCAGGGTTACTTGGAAAAGGGAGTGCACAGTTACACAGGTAACTAAAATGGGGATTAAATCCTACTCTCTCCTGCTTAGATCGTGAAGCCCACGTGGGACAGGGAATGTGGCCAACTTGGTTAACTTGTATCTACCCCAGTGCGTAAAACAGTGCTTGGCAAATAGTACATGATAAAAAGTATAATAGTGATAATATTAGCTATTATAACTATTGATATAATGTTGGTATTTGTTAAGCGCTTACTATGTGCCGAGCACCGTTCTAAGCGCTGGGGAGGATACAGGGGAATCAGGTTGTCCCACGTGGGGCTCACAGTCTTAATCCCCATTTTACAGATGAGGTAACTGAGGCCCAGAGAAGTGAAGTGACTTGCCCACAGTCACACAGCTGACAAGTGGCAGAGCTGGGATTCGAACCCATGACCTCTGACTCCAAAGCCCCTGCTCTTTCCACTGAGCCACGCTGCTTCTCTAGGGAGTTGCATATTTTCAAATAAAGTATATCCATTCAGGGTTGCCAACCATCCATAAATTCACACAGCTATCCCTGCCAACCTTTGCTTTTTTTTAGTATTTGTTAAGCACTTACTATGTGTCAGGCACTGTACTACATTCCAGGGTAGATCCACGCTAATCGAGGTGGATCCAATCCCTGTCCACAGTCACACAGCCGACATGTGGCAGAGCTGGGATTCGAACTCACGAGCTCTGACTCCAAAGCCCGTGCTCTTTCCACTGAGCCACGCTGCTTCTCATGTCATGTGTGCTGATGCAATGTGTTCATGGAAGCAGCGTGGTTTAGGGGAAAGAGCCCGGGCTTGGGAGTCAGGGGTCATGGGTTCTAATCCCGGCTTCCGCTTGTCAGCTGTGTGACTTTGGGCGAGCCACTTCACTTCTCTGGGCCTCCGCTACCTCATCTGTAAAATGGGGATGAAGACTGTGAGCCCCGCGTGGGACAACCTCATTACCTTGTATCTACCCCAGGGCTCAGAACAGTGCTTCGCACATAGTAAGCGCTTATCAAATACCATCTTATCATTATCATTATTAATATTCCTTTAGCTGCCCACTCTTTTAAAATGCTGTACGTAACATGGTGAAAAAAAAAAACCCTGCCATGCTGGTAAACTATTCACTGCATCACGCTACGAAGCGGCCGGAACAGATGACAAAGGCAGCTTAGAACGCTGCATCGGCACCGCTACGACGCATCGGCGGAAGTTCTGTAAACAGCATTATTCTCCGGGCTAGCGAGCCCAAATTCCCCAAACAGCTGACGGAAGGGCCACGCTCCGACTCACGACGGGCCCTGGGAGATAGGGACTCTGATCAATCCTATCCATTGAGCGTATCTGGTGTCTAGAACACTAAGCGCTCGGGAATGTACAACATAACCCCGGCTCCGCCGCTCGTCTGCTGTGTCAGCCCTGTGCGGGACAGGGACCCGTGTCCAACCTGATTAGCCTGGCTCTACCCCAGCATTTAGAACAGTGCTAGACACTGAGTACACGCATAACAAATACCACCATCATCACCTCTTCACTTGTCTGCGCCTCAGTTACCTCATCTGTCAAATGGGGGTGACGACCGTGAGCCTCACGTGGGACGGGGACTGTGTTCAGCCTGATTAGCTTGGCTCTACCCCAGCGTTTAGAACAGTGCTCGACACTGAGTAAGCGCTTAACAAATACCACCATCGTCACCTTGGGCTAGTCTCTTCGCTTCTCTGTGTCTCGGTCACCTCATCTGTCAAATGGGGGTGACGACCGTGAGCCTCATGCGGGACAGGGATCTTTCCCAGCGCTTAATAACAATAATAATACTGACGGCATTTGTTAAGCGCTTACTATGTGCAAAGCACTGTTCTAAGCGCTGGGGAGGATACAAGATGAACAGGTTGGCCCACGTGAGGCTCACAGCCTTAATCCCCACTTTCCAGATGGAGTAACTGAGGCACAGAGAAGTTAAGTGACTTGCCCAAAGTCACACAGCTGACAAGTGGCTGAGCCAGGATTTGAACCCATGACCTCTGACTCCCAAGCCCGGCCTCTTTCCACCGCTTAGTACAGTGTCTGGCACATAGTAAGCACTTGACAAGCACCACTTAAATCAATGGTATTTATTAAGAGCTACTGTGTGCAGAGCACTGTACTAAGCACTTGGGAGAGGACAATATAACGATAAACATACAAGTTCCCTGCCCACAATTTGCTCAACAGTCTAGAGCTCCTGCAGAGGTTATCTAAACTTGGCTTCAGTACCGCTGGCCTCTCCTGCTTCTCCTCTCTCCCGCTAACTACTCTTTCTCAGTCTCCTTCGTGGGCTCCAACTCTGCCTCCCACCCCCTCACTGTGGGGGTCCCTCGAGGTTCAGTTCTGGGTCCCCTTCTATTCCCCATCCACACTCGCTCCCTTGAAGAACTCCTTCGCTCCCCTAGCTTCAACTACCCCCTCTACACGGATGATTGCCAAATCTCCATCTCCAGCCCCGATGTCTCTCCGTCTCTGTACTCTCACATTTCCTCCTACCCTCAGGACCTTTCTACGTGGATGTCCGGCTGACATCTTCAACCGAACATGCCTGAAACGGAATTCCTCACCTTTCCCCCCCAAACCCCGACTTCCCCCTTACCCATCACAGTAAGCAACACCACTCTCCTCCTTGTCTCACAGGACAGTGATCTTGGCATCATCTCATTCAACCCACGTATTCGATGTCACCGAATCCCTCCTTCGCGACCTCGCTAAAATCTGCCCTTTCCTCTCCATCCAAATTGCTACCGTGGCGATCCAAGCGTTTATCCTCTCCCGACTTGATTGCTGCAATGGCCTCCTAGCTGACCTCCCTGCCTCCTGTCTCTCCCCACTCGGTGGTATGTATCGAGCGCTTACTGTGTGCCTAAACACTCGTCCTTCCTTCACTCCGCTGCCCTTATCATTTTACTAAAAAAAGTTCAATCCACATCTCCCCGCTCCTTGAGGATCTCCAGTGGTTGCCCGCCCACGTCAGCATCCAACAGAAACTCCTTACCCTCACTTTCAAAGCACTCAATCACCTTGCCCCGCCATCTTCTCTCACTCATTTCCTACTGCAACCCGGCCCGCAGGCTTCACTCTTCCGCCGCCAACCAACTCGGCGTGCCTCGACCTTTTGCGATTCGTTTATTTCTTCTTCCCATCCGCTTGCTAGCACCAGTTACGAACAGTCGTTCTTTCACCGGTACCGACCGTCCGTAAATAATTTGCTTCCATCCGTTTCCCCTATTCGATCGTAAGATCGAATGGTGTGACGATTCTTGCCGGGCAACAGCAAGTGTGTGAGTGGGTGTGTAAGTGAGTCTTTTGATCCTGGTGTTTACTCTCTTCTCAAATACCACTAATGGTATTTGAGAATTTACCGCACGCAGAGCACTGTGCTGAATGCTTGGAAGAGTTGGTAGACATGTTCTCTGGCCATCAGGGGAAGAGTCTCGACTCCTCTTGCTTGGGCTCCCTCAGTCTGATGTACCTTAGAGCAGCCAACCGAGTATTCTGTCATGACTAATAATAACAATAATAATTACGGTATTTGTTAAGCGTTTAACTACGACGCGCTAGGCTCTGTGCGTAGCGCTGGGGTGGATACAAGCAGGTTGGGTGGGATACAGTCCCCGTTCCATGTGAGGCTCGATCCTCATTTTACAGATGAGGTCACTGTGATGCAGAGAAGTGAAGTGACTCGCCCCAGGTCACACAGCAGACAAGTGGCAGAGTACATGTGGCTTTGAGTATTGAGCATTGGTAATTCAAGACTCCATTACATCGGGACACAGTGCAGGTAAGAGGCTCCACAAGCAACCGGAGAGATGTGTGGGCACCAAAGAGCTTTCGATTCATCTCGAATAGTTACAATTAAAAGCACTAATTACTCAATTTCCTTGAAGCTGCTGAAAAAGGAGCCTGTTTATACTTGTGCGAAGAAAACCTGTGAGTTAGAGAATTTTTTTTTCAAGTGGGCATTCGTGTTCCTCAAGAAGCTTCAGCTACAAAAAGTTAATGCTCAGTAGCTAATGCAACGATTCATTTTTTTCCGGGTCCTCCGTAAACATCTGCTAAGCGCTTAGTATGTGTCAAGCACTACACTAAGCGCTGGAGTAGACTGACAAGGAAATGAAGTCGAACAAGATCCACATCCCAAACGAGGCTCACGGTCTAAATGGAAGGGAGAACAGGTAGTGAATTCCCACTGAGGAAACTGAGGCTCAGAGGAGTTAGGTGACTTGCCCGAGGTCACACAGCAGACAAGTGGCGGAGCCAGGATTAGAACCCAGATCCTCTTACTCCTAGGCCCATGCTCTCATCCGTAGGGTAGGAAAGGCTGCTATTTTGTCTTGCAAATGATACAGAATATTCATTCATTCAATTTATTGAGTGCTTACTTTGTGCAGAGCATTGTACTAAGCGCTTGACAATAAACAGACAACTTCCCTGCCCACAATCAGCTTACAGCCTAGACTATTATTATTATTATTATTTTTATTATGTTATCCCCATACCCAGTGAGCACCCACTCAAGTCTGAGGGTGTCAGGTTCACAATGAACCGAAGAAAACAATTTTTTCCCACAGCAAGGGGCAGGGGTGAAGAATTCATTAAATCAAGTCCAAAAGCAGGTAACAGGCTCCACAAGCGACGCAGAGATTTGTGGACACCAAACAAGCTTTCGATCCATCTCGAAGAGTTACAATTAAAAGCACTCGTTAAACAGTTTCCTTAAAACTGCCAAAAAGGAGCCCGTTTGTGCGAATAAAACCTGTGAGCTGGAGATCTTTTTTTTTAAAATGAGCATTTATTTTCCACAAGAAACTTCAACTACAAAAGTTAATGCTCAGAAACTAATGCAATGATACATTTATTTCCAGTTCTATAAATACGCTACATCACACAGGTCACTACTAACAACTCCGCTGGCCTCATCGTGCAAGACTTAGGACTGGTGTAGCATTGACTTGTTCTGGAAATTCTGACAGCGGGTCATCCTCATCTGTGGTATTTACTGAGCCCAGACTGTGTGCAGAGCGCTGTGGTAAGCGCTTGGGAGAGACTAATACAACAAAGTTGGGGGACGTGTTTCCTGCCCACAACGAGCTTACAGTCTAAAAGGGGACGCAGGCATCTAGAGGAATCCATCAGTCCATCAATGGTATTTGCTGAACACTTTCAGTGCTCTGTGCAGACCACTGTACTAAACGCTCGGGAGAGGGTAACAGAGCCGAGTTGGGTGGATTGACATCGTTTTCACGGTATTTCACCCACACATCTCCTCCAAGAGGCCTTCCCTGACTAACCCTCCTTTCCTCCTCTCCCACTCCCTTCTGCGTCTCCCTGATTTGCTCATTCCCCCCCCCCCCCCCAGCCCCACGGCACTTACGTCCGTAACCGTAATTTTATTTGTTTACATGAATATCCGTCTCCTCCTCTAGACTGTAAACACGTTGTGGGCAGGGATTAGGTCTGGTATACTGCACTTCCCCAAGCGCCTACTACATACATCATAGCTTTCCCAGCTAAAAAGCGACACGGAAGCATCTACGCTGATAGGAACGTGTCAACCAACTCCGTGATAATCTACTCTCCCAAGTGCTTAGTACAGTGCTCGGCACACAGTGAGCGCTCAATAAATACAACTGACTGACAAACCGTTGACTCCTTGTAAAATTTAGGTAATCAGGGGGCCAAGACAAAGGGGTTGGTCCACAGAGCAGAACAGCCTGTCCAGAAAACCTTCTTATCTTACTGGCCATGCAGTCCACCCGCTTTCCTTAATGATGAGTGTTTTTATTGAGCGCTTACTGTGTGCAGAACACCGTGCCAAGCACTAAGAAGCGGACGATAGAACGAGATAACAGACACATTCCCTGCTCACGACGATCTTACAGACTAGCGGGTCAGGTTGGCCACTGCAGCTCTGTTTCTTACCCTTGCGTGAAAGACACCGAAGCAAAGATGACGACTTGATACTCGGGTAGTTTCATGAAAAAGAACTAGAAAGAAAAGACAGCCAGGCGGGGATAATTCAACAGCTCCCGAGCAGATTCTTTCAATCCTAAGCCTACTTTCGCAGCCCAACTATGAATTCAAGAAGAATTTCTAGAGAACACAAAAGTCCAGTGCCAAAAGAATGAAATTTGAGCTACAGCGATGGCTTCTTTGTGTTCCTCTCTTCTACCAAAGCTTCCGTTCATTAGTGAAATGCTTTAACGGTCAATTAACCAAAACCCAGAGGCATCAATATACATAAATTCTGCTGATTTATGCGGTACCAAATATACGTGGTCACAATTTTCAATCCTTTTACTTTTAAATTAAACTTAGCATGATTAAAACTGTAAAGACTACAATGATTGCACTTCTAAATACCAAAGTAAAATCACGTGGTTTCAGGGGACAATATGAAAAGGGCAAACATCTTTCTTTCTCCTTATTAGTGTCAAATAAGAATCTGAATTATAGACATTTAAATGCTAATCTTATTAACTCTTTCCCTTTTCTCACCACCCTGCAGGCTTCTCATCTAAATACTAAGTTCAGCTAAGTTTTTGGAGTCTTTATGGTACTTGTTAAGTGCTTTCTACGTGCCGGGCACTGCACTAAGCACCGGGGTAGATGCAAGCAAATCGGGTTGGACACAGTCCCTGTCCTACATGGGACTCACAGTCTTAATTCTCATTTCACAGGTGAGGAAACTGAGGCCCAGAGAAGTGAAGTGACTTGTCCAAGGTCACACAGCAGATAGGTGGCAGAGCCAGGATCAGAACCCAGGACCTTCTGTCTTAATCCTCATTTCACAGGTGAGGAAACTGAGGCCCAGAGAAGTGAAGTGACTTGTCCAAGGTCACACAGCAGACAGGTGGCAGAGTCAGAATTAGAACCCAGGGCCTTCTGACTCCGAGACCCGTGGTGTTTCCACTAGGCCAACCAGACGACAGAGGTAATAATAATAATAATAATAATAATGTTGGCATTTGTTAAGCGCTTACTATGTGCCGAGCACTGTTCTAAGCGCTGGGGTAGACATAGGGGAATCAGGTCGTCCCACGTGGGGCTCACAGTCTTAATCCCCATTTTACAGATGAGGGAACTGAGGCTCGGAGAAGTTAAGTGACTTGCCCACAGTCACACAGCCGACAAGTGGCAGAGCTGGGATTCGAACTCATGAGCCCTGACTCCAAAGCCCATGCTCTTTCCACTGAGCCACGCTGTCGGGCTTTGTGATGCTCACTTCAACTAGCCCCCATGCTCAGGAGGAGGATAAAGAAGCGTCTAGATATCCACCCCGGAGGGAATTTTTGTTTAACAGCTACAGCGCCTTATATGGCAATCATTACGGGGATTGTTGAGCGCTTACTGTGCGCCAAGCACTGTTCTAAGCGCTGGGGTAGACACAAGGTAATCAGGTCGTCACGGTCTTGATCCCCATTTTCCAGATGAGGGAACTGAGGCACAGAGAAGTTAAGTGACCTGCCCAAAGTCACGCAGCTGATAAGTGGCAGAGCCTGGATGAGAACCCATGACCTTCAACTCCCAAGCCCGGGTTCTTTCCACTAAGGCACGTGAACTCTCCAGAGTCTGGAGATAATACTCCGAAAGAACAAGAACAAGAAAAGATATTGAGAGAACACCACGTCCGGAGGACTCAGAAAGGGTCAGACTGGAATCTGGGAAGCCCCCAAGGAAACTGGGGAGTAATAATAATTATAGTAGTTGTTAAGCGCTTCCTAGGTACCAGGCACTGTACTAAGCGCTGAAGTGGATACAAGCAAATCGGGTTGGACCCAGTCCCCTGTCCCATGAGGGGCCTGCGGGCTCAATTCCCTTCCCACAGATGAGGCAACTGTAGCCCAGAGAATCGCAGTGACTTGCTCAAGGTCACACAGCAGACAAGGGGCAGAGCCAGGATTAGAACCCACGTCCTCCGACTCCCGGGCCCGCGCTCTATCCGCTTCGCCGCGCTGCTTCTCTAAGGATGGAGGCACTTGGGTTCCGGAAAGGCTACAGGGAAGCACAGAGGATCCTGGGGTGAAAATGACGATAAGGCAATTTGAACCAGAACTCCGTTTGATTTTCACAGCCGAGTGGCACAGCAGAAGTGTACTAGGCCCATAAAGCAGAAGTCTATGGATGGAAGACACCCTCTGCTAGCTGTATTTTAGAAGCAGCATGGCCTAGTGGAGAGAGAGAGAGACCTCAGAGTTAGAAAGACCTAGGTTTGAATTCCGGCTCCCTCACTTGTCTGCTGTGTGACCCTGGCCAAGTCACTTCACTTCCCTGGACCTCAGTTCCCTCATCTGCAAAACGGGGATTAAGACTCTAAGCCCCATGTGGGACAGGGACTGTGGCCAGCGTGATTAACTTGGATCTAATCTACCTCGACCGCTTGATACGGTGCCTGGCACATAGGAGCGCTTAACCATTACCATAACAAAAAAAAAAGATGCTTGGGTTTCAGACGCTGGAAAGTAACAGGGGGGGAAAGGTGGCAAAAGGGGTATAGAGATTTGGGGGGCTTTGGACGGAAATCCTCTAGACTGTAAGCTCGTTGTGAGCAGGGAACGTCTCTGCTAATTCTATTGTCCTCTCCCAAGCGCTTAGTCCAATGTTCTGCACATAGTAAGCACTCCATAAATACCACTGATTGATTGGTGACTGTACGCACATGGTGGGCAGGGAAATTGTCTACCAACTCTGTCCTACTGGACTCTTCCAAGTGGTTAATACGGTGCTCCGCCCGTAATAGGCGCTCCAGAAATACCATTGATCGAGATTCCCTTCACCTGGTGTTCCCAAGAATGGAAGTAGTTGGTGGGCCTTAAGGCCCAGAGAAGGCTAATGGCATAGGGAAGTAGCACGGTGGAGTGGTTAGAGCCCGGGCCTGGGAGTCAGGAGGTCACGGGTTCTAATCCCGGCTCCTCCACTTGTCTGCTGTGTGACCCGGGCCAAGTCACTTTACTTCTCCATGCCTCGGTTACCCCGCCTGTAAAATGAGGATTGAGACCGTGAGCCCATGGAGACAGTGACAGTGTCCGACCCGACTCGATTGTATCTACCCCGGTGTTTAGTACAGTGCCTGGCACGTAGAAAGCGGTTAACAGCACCATAGTTGTTATTTTTCTGGGAGCTCCTAAAATGCTCCATAGACCATATCGCCCAGGATTTAGCCCAGGACACCCCCAGTTTTGGAACAGGATGACACGAACCCGGGTTCTTAGAATTCCTCGGGCAAGGCTTTGTGGGAGGACGTGATTTTTTCAGAAGGGCTTTGAATGTGCAGGGAGTTTATGGACTTAGATCCGGCTACCACGAAAGGCTTCAAAGGCGATCAGAATGGAAAGAATCTGCATCAGATAAGAGTGGGAACCCATAAAAAACCAAAAAAGCATCTGATAAAATGCAGTCACGGAATGGAAATCTTTCCATTTTCTTCTAGACTTCTCAAAGAGTGAGAATCTCAGTTCTCCTATGAGTTCCAAGTGACTTAGTAATTACTAATTATTGCATTTAAGCGCTCACTATGTGCTTACTCCATACCACGTATTCTTATTATTGTGCTGTACTTTCCCCAGCTCTTAGTAAAGTGATCTGCCTACGGCAAGTGCTCAACAAATATGACTGAATGAATACGTGCCAAGCACTGTTCTACGCAGTAATCAAGGTAATCAGGTTGGATACGGTCCAACCAACAATAGGCTTCCAGTCTTCATTCCCATTTTGCAGATGAGGTAACTGAGGTACATTTAAGTGAAGCGACTTGGCCAAGGTCACACAGCAGACAAGTGGCGGTGCCGGCATTAGAACCCACGTCCTCTGACTCCCAAGCCCGTGGACTTCGGACTCTCTCTCGGAGCATGGCCTTCCCTAGGGAGTTGGCTTTTCCCCCAGGTCCAATCTCACATCCCCTCCACCTCGTAATCACCCTCCTTCTTCCTACCTCTCTGCCCGGTTTCCTCAAATGACATTAGGTCAGCCCCCAGAAAAGTCATCATTTCCAAAGGATATACTCTGAGGGGGTCTCTCACCTCGCTAGAACCCAGGACTCCCAACCCTCAGAGAGGGGCTATGCATGACCTAATTTAAAATTTCAGAAAGAATAGAGGGTTTGTGTTAAATGTACCAAGATGGTAAAGCTATCCACAGTAGAGCAGTGAAAAACAGTATGGCTTAGTGGATAGGGCACAGGCCTTCCGAGTCAGAAGGACCTGGGTTCTAATCCCGACTCTGCCACTTGTTCGCTGTGTGACCTTAGCCAAGTCAATTCACTTCTCTGGGCCTCAGTTTCCTCACCTGTAGAATGGGGATGACGACTGCGAGCCCCATGTGGGACAGGGACTGTGTCCAACCTAATTTACTTGTATCTATCCCAATGCTTAGAACAGTCCCTGGCACATACTAAACCCTTAACAAATACCATAAGAGAAAGAAAAGCCATCCACCCAAAACAGTACTTACGTACATAAACCTACACTCTTTTACCTTCTCCTTTCTGTAACTGATTTATCTCCCCCAAGCTAGATGGGAAACTCCATGAATAGTAATAATACTATTACTATTGAGATAGCCAAATGATAACGTGAAATGGATCGGCTATTCAATTAGTATTTGTTGAGCATTTACTGTGTGTCGCACACTGTACTAAGGATTTGGTGGAGTGCAGCAGAATAGGTAGACGTGACTCTTACCCTCACGTCATCACTGAACTTTTACCCCCAGCGCTCTGGGAAAATCAAGAGTGTTTTTAGGGAATTCTCTAGATCGAGGTTTTATCGTGAGCTTACAAAGACTCTTTCCTGACACCAGATTTTTCCTAAAATGATTAATCCTTCTTCATTTTTATTCTTCAACAACTTCATGAATGATATATAGGAAATAATAATAATAATCGTGGTATTTGCTAAGCGCTTAGTATGTGCCAAGCACTGTACTATGTGTTGGGGTGGATACAAGCAAATTGCGTTGGACAGAGTGCCTGTCCCTCTTGAGGTTCACAGTCTCAATTCCCATTTTACAGACGGGGTAACTGAGGCCCAGTGAAGTGACTTCCCCAAGGCCACTCAGCAGACCAGTGGTGGAGCCAGGATTGGAACTCATGATCTTCTGACTTCCAACCCCTTGCTCTATCCACTACGCCACGCCGCTTAGTGAGCGCTTTCTGTGTGCAGAGCAATTTACTAAGAATCTGGGAGTACAACAGAATTAGCACCTTACGCTCGTTGTGGGCAGGGAATGTGTCTGTTTATTGTGTATCGTACTCTCCCAAGCGCTCAGTACCGTGCTCTGCACACACTATGCATTATTATAATTATTATAATTATTATTATTATTGAGAAAAGTACCGCGGAATGAATAAATGAGTTAACAGACAAGTTCCCTGCCAAACAGCTTACCGTCTAGTGCCTTTGATTACTGACCTGTGAAGAGGCAAGGAATTACTTCTTACCAAAAGTAACAAGATATCTGCGAACGTTAGCTAGATGTCTACACATTACATAAGTTGAGGATTACAATTACCTGCTCAGAAAGCACTCGTTTCCAAAATTCCTATGAGCTAAAATATATTTAATAGGCTCAAAAAGTTTCCCATCCATTTCCATTAATGTCAACGCAAACGGGAAAGTCAACAGAAATGCTATGCAAACAACTCCCAGGTTTCCCTTAGCCAGTGAAAGTGGAAACAGTTGGCCTGCAATAGTTTCAAACCGGGCTCTAAAGGCTGGATATAAAGCCATTAAGTCCTCTGTCTCAAAAAAAAAAAAAAAATCATTAAGCCCTACGGTAAACAATGAACAGTCACTGAATTTTTAATGATCCACTTGAGTGAATATTTTAGCGCATTAACAATAGACCTATAAAAAGGAAAAGAAAGAAAGAAAAAAATAAATACAGCTCCCAGAGTTAGATCGTTTCAGAATAGATTTAATAAAGATAGTGCCTCGTTTTCTTACGGGCACTTTTAACGTTCTAAAATGCATTCGCGTCAATTATCCTCACAACATTCCCCTGGGGTAGGGAGAGACTTTTTGGTTAGCCTTTCTTTAACGGATAGGGAAACTCCGGCCAAGAGGTAACATGACTTGCCCAAGGTCTCGCAGCGAGGCCACGTGGGGCTCACAATCTAAGTAGGAGGGAGAACATGGATTGAATCCCCATTTTACAGAGGAGGAAACTGAGACACAGAGAGGTAAAGGGACTTTCCCAAGGTCACACAGTAGGCAGTTGGCAGAGCCGGCATTAGAACCCAGGCCCTCTGACTCCCAGGCCCGGGCTCTTTCCGCTAGGCCACTCTGCAGGTGATGCTGAAGTGACAGTTCATAATAATGATGATAATAATTGTGGTATTTGTTAAGCGCTTACTATATGCCAGGCACCGTACTAAGTGCTGGGGTGGATACAAGCAGATCGGGTCAGACCCAGTCCGTGGCCCACTTGGGACTCACTGTCTTCAACCCCATTTTACAGATGAAGGAACCGAGGCTCAGAGGAACTGAAGTGATTTCCCCCAGGTCACCCAGCAGACCAGGGGTGGGCTCGGGATTAGAACCCAGATCTTTCTGACTCCCGGGCCCGTGTTCTATCCACGAGGCCACGCTGCTTCCATTCGCAGGGAAATAGGGAGGGGGAATGGAGGATCAATCAGGGAAGGCCTCCTGGGGGAGAGGATCGGAAAACTAAGGTCTGCTGGATGTGAAGCGAGAGGGAGACAGAGGCATGAGGAAGGGGTGAGCTGAAAGAGATGAGAAGGAGGGACGATTGGCCTGAGGGGAATGAAATATTCGAATTGGGAGAGGAGGAAAAACTGGGGGGCAGGAGGGGCCGGAATAAGCGAGGTGGGTGCTTTAAAGCGGAGAGGAGAGGAATGTCTTTGAAGAGAGGGGAGAATGCAACGTAAGAATATTTGGGGAAAATGACCCAGACAGCACAGGAGGGAAGAGACCGGAGCCATGAAAATCTCAGAGGAGGCTAATGTAGTAGTCTTCGCATCAATCAGCTGCATTACTGTGTACAGACCACTGTATTAAACGCTTGGGAGTGTACAATATACCAGAGTTGGTAGACAAGTCCCCCGCCCACACTGAGCTTAACGAAAAACGCCTGGTAGATTTGACATCATAACTAAGTCATAGCTTGGGTCTATATAATTACCCAGAATGCACCCTAAATATGATTGACCTTTTTTTTTGGTTTTTTTTTTTTTTAACGGTGCTTGATAAGCGCTTACTATACGCCAGGCGCTGTACTAAGCGCTGGGGTAGCTACAAGTTAATCGGGTTGGCTCAGTTCATGTCCCACATAGTCTCAAACCCCACTTTGCCAATAAGGTAACTGAGGCCCAGGGAATAATAATAATAATAATGGTATTTGCTAAGCGCTTACTATGTGCCAAGCACTGTTCTAAGTGCTGGAGGGGGATATAAGGTAATCAGGTTGTCCCACGTGGGGCTCACAGTCTTAATCCCCATTTTACAGATGAGGCAACTGAGGCACAGAGAAGTTAAGTGACTTGCCCAAAGTCACTTGTCGAAGGTCACAGACGAGCAGCGGGGCCGGAATTAGAACTCGGGTCCTCCTGACTCCCAGGCCCGTGGCTCTATCACACTTCCAGGCCACACTTCTTCTCATGGGGTACAAAAGTGTTCTGAGCTGGGAACAAACCGCCTACACCAAATTATCCTTAGCGGGCGTTTTGCTCGACCACCAGAGATCGCCAAGGAAACCCCGAAGAATTTGGAGAAGATCCTGCTAGTTGGTCTATAGCGTAGGTGGCATCCGTTCGTCTACAGCACAGGGATAAGAGACGGTGGGAATAAATGAGATGGAGCTTCGGAGTAACAGGACAGTTCGGGAAAAACGATTGCGTCGGAAACCCTGCCTGAGCTGTTTTGAGCTTGCCCCACCTCTTAGCTCGTTCCAGGCCGATCCTGAAGCTACTGGAATCCTGATTTGGTTTTTTTGTTGGTGGTGGTGATTTTTGTCGTTTTTTTATGGTATCTGTGAAATGCGTACTGTGTGGCAGGCACTCTACTAAGCGCCGGGGCAGATCCAAGTTAATCAGGTTGGATGCGGTCACTGGCTCACGTGGGACTCACAGTCTTAATCCCCATTTTGCAGCTGAGGTGACTGAGGCGCGGAGAAGTGAAGGGACTTGCCCGAAGTCACACAGCAGACGAGTGGGACCGTCTCTGTTGCCGAATTGTACTTTCCAAGCGCTTAGTGCAGTGCTCTGCACACAGTAAGCGCTCAGTAAATACGATTCAATGACTGAACGAACGAATGAGTGGCAGAGCTGGGATAAGAAGCCAGGTCGTTGTGACTCCCTGGCCGGGGTTCTACCCACTAGGCCACACTGTTTGAGAGCTTCACCCCATAACTGGAAATCCAGACAGGCCAAGAGCCCTCGTGGGAAGCGGTGTGGCCTACTGGAAAGAGCCTAGGAGTAGGAGGGCCTGGTTTCTAATCCCAGCTCTGCCACTTGTCTGCCACGTGACCTTGGGTGAGTCACTTCTCTTCTCCGCGCCTCAGTTCCCTCATCTGTAAAATGGAGTTAAACGCCCCACCATTCGACTCAGACTGCGATTCCCACGTGGAATAGGGACTGTATCCAACCCAGTGACCGATTCAAGCGCGTGAGAAGCAGCGGGGCTTAGTGGAAAGAGCCCGGGCTTGGGAGTCAGAGGTCGTGGGTTCTAATCCCGGCTCCTCCGCCCGTCAGCTATGTGACTTTGGGCAAGTCGTTTAGCTTCTCTGTGCCCCAGTTACCGCATCTGCCAAATGGGGATGAAGACTCTGAGCCCCACATGGAACAACCTGCTTTCCTTGTATCTACCCCGTCACTTAGAACAGTGCTTGGCACATAGTAAGCGCTTAACGAGCACCAACATTATTATTACAACAGCGCTTGGGACAGAGTAAGTGCTTAACAAATACCGTTATTATTATTTCTACCATTATATCGATATGACTGTGGGGCTGGCATTGATTGAGTGCCTACTGGATGCAGAGCACTGTACTAAACACTAGGGAAAGCACAATCCAAAAGGATTGTAGAGAGTTTACAGCCTAGAGGGGGAGATATTGAAAAAAAAAAAATTCAGCTAGTGGAAAGGAGTATACGGACATGTACGTAAGTTCTTTGGGGCTGAGGGAGGGGTGATTATCAAGATCCAAGAACACGGGTGATGCAGAAGAGAAGTCAAGTGGGGGAAATGTGGGCTTAGCGGGAAATCGCCTCTTGGAGGAGATAATAAGAATATTAATAATTGTGCTATTTGTTTAGCGCTTACTGTGTGCCACACTGTCTCTGTCGATAGTCTACAGTCGCTGTCCCACGTGCGGCTCGTGGATTCAACCCCCATTTTACAGATGAGGAAACTGATGCTCAGGGAAGTGACTTGCCCAAGATCACACAGCAGACAAGTGGCGGGAGCCAGGATTAGAGCCCAGGTTCTTCCGCCTCCTAGGCCAGTGAAGGGTCAGTATCGTAAACATTAACGAAGTTCAAGACAAGTATATGTAAAACAATGTTCCATTCAACTGGCTCTTACATTTTCAATTTGGTTTACATACTTTGGGCTTCTTGTCTGGAAATTTAACACAGTTGCTAGGAGAGAACCTAGGTATTGCTAGTACCTAGGTATTTCAGTGATGCTGAAGGCAGATATTCATTCCATTTATTTAAAAAGAAAAACTGAACCTCTGGGTTCTTTCAGCGAGGATTATTGCAGATATTTCTCTCTAACGGCCTATTACGAAGAACGAAAATGCTCCACCTGGGTTAATTTTGTGGTTTTCCTCACGGCCACAATGAAGAGTAAGAGCGATCTACAGAGCCAGACCCAGCAGTGAAAGAGAAAGTCACCTGGTAAATTGTTCCTGTGCAAAGGAAGCAACATTCTAAACAAATTAGACGTTATCAATTATGGCACTCAGTATTGAAATATACATGGGAGAACTATTCATGACAGCAGATTTTCAATGCGTGTTTTAGTTAGGGTCCTAAAAAAGGGATTCCTACTAAAATTCGTTCATTTAATCATATTTCTCGAGTGCTTACTGTGTGCAGGGCACTGTACTGAGGGCTCGGGAGAATACAACGATAAACAGACACATTCCCCGCCCACCACAGGCCTACAGTCGAAATCCGGGGAACTCTACAGTTCAGGTTCCCAACATTAGGGATAATAAACTCTTGTCGGTATTCGTTAAGCACCTGCTACGTGCCGGCACTGTTCTAAGCGTTGGGGTAGATAAAACAGTCCATGTCCCACACTGGGCTCACAATCTTCATCCCCACTGTCCAGGTGAGGTAACTCAGGCTCGGAGAAGCGAAGCGACTTGCCCCAAGTCAGACAGCAGACGAGCGTCGGAGCCGGGATGAGAACCCAGGTTCTTCCGACTCCCGGGCCCGGGCTCTATCCACTAGGTCACGCTGCTTCTCAACTTAGCCTCTTAGCCCCACGTGGGACCTGATCATCAAGAAGCCTGAAAAATCCAAGATGCAATCTACAGTTCCCAAGAGATTAACAGTTTTGTTATTTACACTCTATCAGGGAAATTCGACGAACTACTTACGATGCAGCTAGTTTGCAGATCAGCTGTAATTTTTATGTCTCAATCAAACAGTCCTAATCAGTATGATTAGTATAATAATAATAATAATGATTTATTGCAGTACTCATGGAGTACTTACTATGTGCCGGGCTCTGTACTGAGCAAAGGGGTAGATACCAGCTGATCAGGTTAGACCCAATCCGTGTCCCACGTGGGCTCACAATCTTAATCTCTACTTTATAGATGAGAGAAGTGAGGCCCAGAGAAGTCAGGTGACTCGGCCAAGGTCACACAGCAGACAAGTGGCAGAGCCGGGATTAGACCCAAGGTCCCTGTGACTCCCAGGCCCGGGCTCCATAGCCTAGGCCACGCTGCTTCCCTGAGAAGTCATGACTTCTCTATGCCTCCATTTCTTTATCTGTAAAATGGGATTTCCACCTCCCAGGGTGGCATCTGGAGAGTTTCCAGGACTCTACCAGTAACGACTAAGGGAGGGAGAGTCAGGCAGAGGCCTACCCACTCCATTCCTAGCTTGGCCAACGGCTAGCGAGTGGAAGACCATCTGCTACAAGTCAAAACTCTCCCGTGCCGGGCAGCAGTGGCACGGGAGAGAGTCGAGGGCCAATACTCGGGTTTACTGCGCGGAGGTAAACTTCCACTTGTGGATTTTGACCAAGAAAACTCTCTGGATCCGCTACCGGAACGAATGCAGATGGAAGTGGGGCGTTCTGGGAGAGATGTGCCCACGGCGTCGCTATGGGTCAACAGCAGAAGACAACGCCACAAAATGGGGAGTACTCACATTGCGTCTGAACTGATTAATTCGTATCTAGAAAAGTAAGAAGGACCTGGGTTCTAATTCCCACACCACCACTTGTCTTCTGTGCGACCTTGGGCAAGTCGCTTTTCTTCTCTGAGCCTCAGTTACCTCATCTATCAAATGGGGATTAAGATCGTAGGCCCCATGAGGGATAGGGATCGTGTCCAACCCAATTAGCCTGTGTCTACTCTGGCGCTCAGTACGGTGCCCGGCATGTAGTAAGCGCTTAACAAATATGACAATTATTACAATTATCATTATTACTCCAGCACTTGATTAAGTGTTTGGCCAACATAGAACGCAGTTAACAAAAAACCACTAGTGAGCCTAGTGAAAAGAGCTCGGGCCTAGGACTCAGAGGACCTGGGTTCAAATCCCAGCTCTGCCAGCTGGCTGCTGTGTGACTTTGTACTAGCCGCTTAACTTCTCCGTGCCTCGGGCACCTCGTCTGTAAAATGGGGAAGAAAACCATGAACCCCATTTGGGACATGAACTGTGTCTACCCGACTATCTCGTATCTACCCCCAGCCTGGCATTTACTAAGCACTTATGCAAAATCATGAAAAAATGATAGTGATTATCATTTCGGTACTTGTTAAGCCCCCTCTCAGGGTCGCATCTGGACAGTTTCCAGTCCTCCACCGTCGCGGCTACGGGAGGGAGAGTCAGGCAGAGGCCTACCCGTTCCATTCCTAACTTGGCCAGTGGCTAGTGAGGGGAAAACAATCTGCTACAGGTCAAAACTCACCCATGCCGGGCAACGGCGGCACGGGAGAGAGTCGAGACCCGAGACTCAAGTTTACCGCGCGGAAGGCGGCAATGGTAAACCGTTTCTGGCTTTTGACAAGAAGAGACGGAGAGCGGGACGTTCTGGGAGAGATGCGTCCGTGGTGTCACCGTGGGTCGGAAACGACTCGATGGCATAAGACAAGACACGACTTGCTAAGCACTTACTATGTGTCTTTTCAACTGAGAGATGACTTTAGCAGAGAAGCAGCGTGGCTCAGCGGAAAGAGCCCGGGCTTGGAAGTCAGAGGTCATGAGTTCGAATTCCGGCTCTGCCACTTGTCAGCTGTGTGACCGTGGGCAAGTCACTTAACTTCTCTGTGCCTCAGTTACCTCATCTGTCAAATGGGGATTAACTGTGAGCCTCACGTGGGACGACCTGATTATCCCGTATCTACCCCAGCGCTTAGAACAGTGCTCTGCACATAGTAAGCGCTTAACAAATACCAAGATGATTATTTAGTATGTCCCAGTGCCCATGATGTCTAAAACTGTCAGGTAGGCTAGGGGCGAGAAGAAGCACTCTATGCTTTCCAGTCTTTCTTCCCAATCTATCTCGAGACCAGGTGAAGCATCAGGAGGCGGGAATCTTCCTGCCCTGTTTCCATTATCATCGGTAGGACTGACTGAGCACTTACTGTGTGCGGAGCGCTGTACTAAGCCCTAGGGAGATGATAACAGAACAGAGGAGATGGACACGCTCCCTGCCCATCACGAGCTGACCAGTGGTAAGGAGAGAAGCAGGGCAGCTTAGTGGAGAGACCCGGGCCTGGGAGTCAGAAGGACTCAGGTTCTCATCCCGGCTCCACCGCCCGTCTGCTGTTTGACCTTGGGCAAGTCACTTGAGGTCTCTGGCCCTCGGTTCCCTCAGCTGTAAAATGGAGATTAAGAATGCGAGCCCTATGTGGGACAGGGACTGTGTCCAACCTGATTAACTTGGATGGACGCCAGTGCTGAGAACAGTGCTCGGCACGCAGTCAACGCTTAAAAGTATCATCGATATTATTATTAGGAATTTGCTTCTCCTTATCTTTGATAGACAGAAAACCAAGGGGAGGGGTCTGGGATGCATTAGGGACTTTGGATTCCTTTAGCTGCAAAAGGGACAGAAGCGGCAAAAAAAAATCTGTGTCTGCCACATATGGGTGAGGTTGCTGCAACCTGGAGTGATGGAAAAGCAGTAAGACATAGTGGAAAGGGCCTGGGCCTGAGACTCAGAGGGTCACGGGTTCTAATCCTGACTCCGCCTCTTGTCTGCTGTGTCACCTTGGGCAAGTAACTTCACTTCTCTGGGCCTCAGTTAACTCATCTGTAAAATGGGGATTGAGTCTGTGATTCCCCTATGGGACAAGGACGGCGTCCAACCCTATTTGCTTGTATCCATCCCAGCCATTAGTACAGTGCCTGGCACGCAGTAAGCGCCTTAATGAATACCACTACTAATATTATTATTATTATTACGAGGGGCCGGCAGGGTGGTTTTGGTGGTTGGTACATCCTCCTCCTCCCGCTCAATCCATCTATCCATCAGTCAAACATATGTATTGAGTGCTTACTGTGCACAGAACATTATACTAAGCGGTAGGGGAGTACAATATAACAGAATTGGTAGGCGTACTCGCTGCCCACCGTGAACTTACGGTCTAGAGGAGGTGAGAGACGCTAATTTAAATAAATGACAGATATGGGCAGAAGGGCAGTGAGGCTGAGAAAGGGGTGAATAAAGGGAGCAAATCAGGGTGGTGCAAAAGTGGGAGAAGGGGAAATGAGGGCTTAGAATGGGAAGGCCTCTTGGAGGAGATGCGCCTTCGATAAGTCTCTGAAGGGGGCGGTGGGATGTCAGATTTGAGGGAAGGAGTTCCAGGCCAGAGACAGGATGTGGGCAAGAGAGTGGCGGTGAGATAGACGAGACTGAGGTAGAGTGAGAAGGCTGGCACGAGAGGAGCGAAATGTGCGGGCTGGGTTGGAGTAGGAGAGTAGCGAGGTCGGGTAGGAGGGGACAAGGTGATGCAGAGCTTTAAAGCCACTGATGAGGGATCTGTTCGACGCGGAGGTGGATGGGCAACCACTGGAGGCTCTTGAGGAACGGGGAGACGCAGCCCGAACGTTTTCGCGCTAAAACGATCCGTGTGGCAGAGTGAAGTATGGACTGGAGTGGGGAGAGATGGGAAGGAGGGAGGTCAGCGAGGAGGCTGATGCGGTAATCAAGGTGGGACGGCGTAAGTCCTACCCTCCCCCTTACCATCCGAACGTGGAGTGAACGCCCAGCTTATAACAGCTCTCCAGTCAATCAGTCGATCGCATTGATTGAGCGCTTACTGTGTGTAGAACACTGTACTAAACGCTTGGGAGAATACACCACGACAGTATAACAGACATATTCCCTCCCCTCAACGAGCTAACGGTTACTGAGTATTCTCGAATAGAACTCGGCCATGCGGTAAAATAGATAGTTTCCATAATGTTCGATGCATTTCCATTTAGGCTTTGTTTCATTAGAGATAAAATCAACACGATCGTCGGGGGTATAGACTTTTCCAAATACAGTCACTGACAGCGTCAGTTTCTCTTACCGGTAATTTACGATTGGGATGCCACTCCTCGATATTCTTAGGGAGCAGGTTTACTTCTACCCAAAAAGGGACCTGCAAGAGGATGAAAAATGAAATTTAATAAAACGAGTATCTGCTGAACCAACCCTTTCTTTGCCCCAAACCAATCCACTGATTCTCCCAAAGGAGGAGGATAAAAAACCTCAACATTTTAGATTTCATGTTCCAGAGTGAAAGAGGCTAAGTCCAATACTTACTTTCTCTCGAGGGGTTCGTCCTCTAAGAGGCTCTGAGGTCCAAAATTCAATTAGTACATAGACGTGGACATTTATCGAGGGGCTACATCAAAACCACCGTCCATTCCCCTGAAGGAATCACACCGGGGGTATGATGCGAGTGATGAGATTATCAGTCAAAGAAGCAAAAAAAAAGGAAAACAGTTCAAGCAAGAAACGTCAGGAAGGGGTCACTGAAAATGACAAAGAAAGAAGGTGTTACATGAGGAATACAAGAGGCTCAGAAATGACTTGGAAGGAGAACTTTTCCATGATATCTGATAAGCGCTCACTATGTGTCAAGCACAGTTCTAAGTGCTAGGGTAGGTGAGAGTTAATTAGGTCAGACCCAGTCCCTGTCCCACACGGGGCTCAGAGTCTAAGCAGGAGGGAGAACGGGTATTGGATCCCCACGTTACAGTTGAGGGAACTGAGGCACAGAGAAGTCACATGGCAAGGTCACACAGCAAGCAATCGGCCGAGCCGGGATTGCAATGAGAATTGAAGCAAGGCTGGGAAAAATTCCAAAGAGGGTGACGAGAGCAGAGGCAGTCACCGACGAGAGTTTGTAGGGAGCCGAGAGAAGTATCGGCGTTCAAGAGAGATTATCCCGAGAGCAAAACGCGAGAACAACCAATAGAATGAAGTTAGGGGAAAAAGCCCTGGAAATCTGAATAACAGCTTCTAATTTGAACAGCTTCTCTTCCTCTAAAGTCCCTCAACCGAGGCCAAATCCAGAACTAGCGTGGCCTAGTGGCAAGAGCCTGGGCCCGGGAGTCAGAAGGACCAGGGTTCTAATCCCAGCTCCGCCACTCGCCTGTTGTGTGACCTTGGGCATGTCACTTCACTTCTCTGGGCCTCAGTTACCTCATCTGTAAAATGGGGATCGAGACCCTTGAGTCCCATGCGGGACAGTGACAGTATCCAACCTGAATAGCTTGTATCTACCCCAGCCCTTCGAACAGTGTCTGGCACATAGTAAGCACTTAACAAATATCATTTTAAAAAAACAAAAAAAAAACTAGTCTTGGAAATGACGTGGGCAGACCCTGAATATGAGAATTAGTGAATGAAATGTAGATAAATGCCGAGCAGGGAAACCACGAGGCTAGAACACACCTCTAGACCGCAATCTCTTTGCAGACAAGGAACGTGCCTACCAACTCTGTCATACCATACTCTCCCAAGTACTTAGTACGGTGTTGCGCCCGCAGTAAGTACTCAATAAATACCATTGATTAATTCAGCAGGAAGTACATCTACGTAAGGTAATGTCAAAGCAGTGCCCTCTTATTTGTACAAGTGGGGTCAGCAAGTTGGTGAAAGGACACCAAGAAACCGGAACAGCCTAAGACAATTTAAGCATTCATTCAATCGAATTTCTTGAGCACTTACTGTGTGCAGGGCACTGTATTCATTCATTCATTCATTCATTCATTCATTCATTCAATAGTATTTACTGAGTGCGTACTACGTGCAGAGCACCGTACTAAGCATTTGGAATGTACAATTCGGCAACAGACAGAGACAATCCCTGCCGTTGAGCGCTTGGGAGAGTAGGATAGAATAAATAGGCACATTTGCTGTCCACACCCGACAGTCTGAGGCGGGGACAAACCAGATTATGCTCATAAGCCACAATTTGTTCTCGCCCCCAGCTCACAGAAAACGCTCAGGATACTCAAATCAGTGTGTTCTGCATTAGTCAATACGGTTAATAGTCCCATGGAATTTGGGGATATTTCATCAACGTGCTCGATGCAATGGGAATCGACCTTACCGCTAAAGGCCGACGGGAGAGGAAATTTTTTGTCAGAATCGTAGGAGTGGCAGAATATCAAAAAGTAGGCCACTAGCCTGAGGGGAGAAAACGTTTTAAACCACCTCTGCTTTACCACAGCAAAAACTCATCTGTGGGGATTATTCCTTTGGGCACTCGTCACTGCAAGTCAAAATTCCCAATGACTACTGTCACTGGGCAAAAGATGAAAATATCTACAAAAGGTTCTATTTTCTAGAAATCCGGTGAAGTTATAGGTTCCTGTTTCTTGGGCAAAGGTGTAGCATAAAAACTGGAATTCCACTAAGAAGTCTTTTTTATGGTATTTGTCACGCGCTCAGCCTTTGCCCAGGCACTGTACTAAGCACTGGGTCGATACGAGCTGATCGGGTTGGACACAGTCCATGTCCCACATGGGGCTCCGAGTCTCAATCCCCATCTTCCAGATGAGGGAATTGAGGCCCTGAGAAGTGACACGACTTGCCCAAGGTCACGCGGCAGACACGGGACGGAACCGGGATTAGAACCCAGGACCTTCCGACTCCCAGGCCTGTGCTCGATCCACTATGCCGTGCCGCTGAGACAACGGAAGAGACACGTTCCCACCCCGCTTTGAGCTGAAGGTCTGGAGGGGGAGACAGACATTTAGAGAAATAAATTACAGGTGTGGACAGATGCCCAGCAGGAAATACCCAAGCCGCTTCCTCACAACCCCTTCAATGCTCTCCTTTGTCCCTCTCGCTCGTGGACCGGTGGAAAGAACCAAGCCGCTGTTGGCTCGTTCTCACTGGACGCCGTCCACCCTGGCTCGGCGGCTTAGCCTGCTCCGGGGAGGCAGCACGGGGCCTGGAAGGAGTTGGGAAGCGATGCCAAAAGCTAATGCCCAAGGAATTACCCCCATTTGCAACCGAGTTTCCGAACGTTCGCTCTGCCAAGGGAAACACGCCTAATTCGGGACAGCCGCTGCAGGAGTTGCACAGAGTGATTTGGAGGGGGTGGTAAAAAAATATAGTGATAAGTTCAAATTGAGTGTTGCGATCCGGCTCAGAAAAAGAAACATCCTTCAGATTGGCTCTCAGGACAACCCGACTGGAAAGTTTTCCAATTGTAAATGATACGGCTGATGGAAATATCGAAATAGCCAAGTACTGCTGCCTAAAACTTCTTGGGAAAAAAAAAATTAAAATGAAAACTTAATTTTTAAACAGAATCTAACAACAACCACCTTAAAACAACACTCCTGAATTATTATTACTTTGGGGGGGGGGGCTTAACACTAAAAACCATACTCTGCACGTAACAAATATAAAGAAATCTAGCCATGTCTGTTTCTATCCATCCTCAATCCACATACTGACCGTATTTTGTAGCCAAGAAGAAGAACCAAGTAAAAGCATGGCTCCAAAAACCTCATTAATCCTAGGTTGAATTTTCAGCAGTGACTTCTCATCACTCCTTTCACCAACGAGCTGAACTTACGGGTGACGGGATTTATCAGCCCCATTTTACGTTCGAGGAAACTGAGTCAAGGAAGAAGCTTTTCGACTCCAGAATCACACAGCAATTTGGCGGTAAAGTTAGAAACAGAATTGAGGCATCTAAAGTAGCAGGAAAGGTTTTATCTATGAGTCATTACATGGAGGCTTCAATTTATCACTTTCCACCTGCATTCTATTTCCTTAGCAACTTTCTATTTTAGAACATGCATTTCAGACTGAGGCTGTTCCCAAGCAAAAAGCCCGGAGAAAATTAACACACCGATAACCAGATAGATCTGTCCGTTGTTGAGATACCTGTGGCAACTTCATTCAAACGAGTCGAAAGGTGAACCGGAGAGGGAATTAGAACTATTTTACCACACGACGCATTCGTGGTATCGGACGAGAAGCAAGTTACCAAACCAAATTAAGGACGGATGGAAGAAACAGATTGAGAGTTACTCGGATCGTGAGCCTCACGTGGGATAGAGACTGGGTCCAACCTGATTGATCTTCATCGACCCAAACGTTTAGAACGTTATTTGACACGTAGCAAATGCTTAACCAACACCCTAAAAAAGCAGGGTAAAACAAGAGGTTGGTATCTCTCAAGTTCCAACTTACTAGGGAAGCAGCTTGGCTTAGTGGAAAGAACCCGGGCTTGGGAGTCAGAGGTTGTGGCTTCTAATCCCCACTCCGTCACTTGTCAGCTGTGTGACTTTGGGCAAGTCACTTAACTTCTCTGTGCCTCAGTTACCTCATCTGTCAAAAGGGGATTAAGATTGTGAGCCCCATGTGGGACAATGTGATGACCGTGTATTGACCTCTGCCCTTAGAACAGTGTTTGGAACACAGTAAGCACTTAACAAATACAATAATCGTTACTGTTATTATTAGAGACCGATGCCTTAAAATGATATGAGGCTGTGGGAGAGAGAAGCAGCATGACCTAATGGACAGAGCAAAAACCGGGGAGCCGAAGGACCCGAGTTCCAATTCTGGCTCCGCCGCTTGTCTGCTGGGTGACCTTGGGCAAGTCACTTCCTTCTCTGTGCCTCGAGTGACCTCATCTGCAAAATGGAGATTAAGACTTCGAGCCCCATGTGGGACACGGACGGCATCCGGCCTCATTTGCTTCTATGTACTCCAGCGCTTAGTACAGAGCCTGGAACAAGGTAAGCACTTAACAAATACCCTCCCCCCCACCAAAAAAAAAGGTTTTACTGCTTTACCGGTTACCAGTACCAAGCAAAAACTCCTCACTATTGGCTTCAAAGCTCTCCATCCCCTTGTCCCTTCCTACCTCCCCTCTCTTCTCTCCTTCTCCAGCCCAGCCCAGCCCGCACACTCGGCTCCTCCGGGGCTAACCTCCTCACTGGGCCTCGTTCTCGCCTGTGCCGCCGATGACCCCTGGCCCACGTCCTCCCTCTGGCCTGGAGTGCCCTCCCTCATCCCATCCGCCAAACTAGCTCACCTCCCCCTTTCAAAGCCCTACTGAGAGCTCACCTCCTCCAGGAGGTCTTCCCAGATTGAACCCTCTCTTTTCCTCTGCTCCTCCTCCCCTCCCCATCGTCCCGACCCTCCCTCCCCGCCCCCCGGCACTTGTGGATATATGTACATTTTTATTATTCTATTTATTTTTTATTAATGATGTGTATATAACTGTAATTCTTTTTGTTTATGACGACACTATTGATGTTTGTTTTGCTGTCTTTCTCCCCCATCCTAGACTGTGAGCCCACTGTGGGCAGGGATTGTCTCTGTTTCTTGCTGAATTCTACTTCTCAAGCACTTAGTACAGTGCTCTGCACGCAGTAAGCACTCAATAAATATGACCGAATGAATGAATGTTTTTCGAATGGCATTTGATAAACGCTTATTGTGAGCCAACCATGGTACTAAGCGGTGGGGCAGATACCCGACAAATCAGGTTAGACCCAATCCCTGTTCCACATGGGGCTCACAGTCTTCGGCCCCATTTTGCAGACGAGATACCTGAGGCCCAGAGAAGTTAAGTGACTTCCCCAAGGTCACAGGGCAAACAAGTGGTGGAGCCGGTATTACAATAATAATAATGATGGTATTTGTTAGGCATTTACCATTCATTCATTCAATTGCATATACTGAGTGCTTACTGTGTGCAGAGCACCGTAGTAAGCGTTTGGGAAGTACAATTCAGCAACAAAGTGACAATCCCTGCCCACAGCGGGCTCACAGTGTAGAAATGTGCTAGGTGCTGTCCTGAGCACTGAATAATAACTGTGGTATTTGCTAAGTGCTTACTAGGTGCCAGGCACTGTACTAAGCACTGATATAGATATAAGCAAATTGGTTTGGACCCAATCCCTGTCCCACGCGGGGCTCACAGTCTCAATCCCCATTTTACAGCTGAGATAACCGAGGCCCACAAAAGCGAAGTGCCTTGCCTAAGGTCACACACAACAGACACGAGGCGGAGGCAGGATCAGAACCCAGCTCTTCCGACTCGCGGGCTCAGGCTCCACCCACTAGGCCACGCTGCTTCTCATCGTCCTCTCCTAGCCCTTCAACTGGCGGTTGTCCTTGAGCAAGGCGTAGTAGATAGCGCACGGGCCTGGGAGTGAGAAGGTTGTGGGTTCTAAACCCGACTCCACCACTTGTCTGTTGAGTGACCTTGGGCAAGTCTATTCACGTCCCTGGGCTTCGGTTACCTCACCTGTAAAATGGAGACCGTGAGCCCAACACGGGACACAGACTGCGACCAACCTGATATGCTTCTATCCACCCCAGCGTTTAGTACAGTGCCTGGCACATAGTAAGGACTTACTAAAGTCCACAATTATTATTAAATTGTTAAATTATCGAGCCTTCTACAATTGTAACCTTACAACTGGCTCTCTTGGAGAGCTCTTCACACACGTGGCCTCAAATTAAACCTCTAAACAGATGCTTCCCAAATGCACATCTACAGGAATCTCAAGGCCCCTTCCTTCCCCAGGTTGACTTGAGAAATTGTAGGGCTCCAGCCAAGATTCCTGAAGGGGAAAGGAATTCCTTGGTTCCTTGGGAGCAAGTCATGAAGCTCTCCACAGCCTGTTCCTGTTGCATGTTACGGGGAGTGCGTTGTTGGGAGAAGGCCGCCTTTCACATCAAAAACTGAGCAGGGTGAGCAGCGTGACATCGTGGATGGAGCCCGGGCCTGGGAGTCACAGGGTCGTGGGTTCCAATCCCGACTCCGCCACTCGTCTGCTGTTTGGCCCTGAGCAAGTCACTTCGCTTCTCTGGGCCTCACTTACCTCATCTGGAAAATGAGGCTAAGACTGTGAGCCCCAGGTGGGACAGAGGCTATGTCCAATGCAATTTGCTTGGATCCACCCCAGCGCTTAGTACACTATGTCCAATGCAGTTTGCTTGTATCCACCTGGGCCTCACTTAACAAATACCACAATTATTATTATTATTATTATTCTTAGGGGATTTGAGACCCAGATGGCATGACCGACTCAAAGAGTATCAGGGCAGATTTGCCACAAGTTTAGTGGGAGCTATGTTGGTAAGGATGAAATAATGACGCCCAATTATTGTTAAAAAAAAAAAAAAGCAATTGCAGGAGACGTGTACTTTGTCTTACGTTGAATTTTTTTGGGCGGTGAGGTGATTCTCAAGTCTTTTTACTTTGGAGGATACATTCGAGCGAGTTTACTCCTAGCTGAAAGCACGCAGGAAGAAAAGCCAAATCGAGTGAAGCAAAATTGGACCTCAACAGTTAAAGCGAAAGAAAAAACAGAATTTCAGTATTACATAAAGCTTACAGTAGAAAGAACCAGGAAAGAGCAACAATGAAAAACTTATTTATTCAACACAATGAGCCTATAGAAGAAATATTTCCTTCCAAAAAGAGTTTATCCAGAGGCTGGAGAAAACATAATAATAATAATAATGTTGGTATTTGTTAAGCGCTTACTATGTGCAGAGCACTGTTCTAAGCGCTGGGGTAGACACAGGGGAATCAGGTTGTCCCACGTGGGGCTCACAGTCTTAATCCCCATTTTACAGATGAGGGAACTGAGGCACAGAGAAGTTAAGTGACTCGCCCACAGTCACACAGCTGACAAGTGGCAGAGCTGGGATTCGAACTCATGAGCCCTGACTCCAAAGCCCGTGCTCTTTCCACTGCACCACGCTGCTTCAACCCTTTGATTTTATTTATAAAATATATTTTACTAAACAAGTAGACAACGGTTGTTGTAAAAGAACAATTTACCTTCTCCTGTTGAGCTTCTGTTTTAGTGTATATTCTCGGTCTTAGCTATATCTGCTCAGCAGCACAATGGGAAAGGCGGACCAAGATTTTCTTTATGAAAACTATTTCTCAAGCAGCTGTTTTAATCATTTAGGAAAATAGGCATAACAGATTACTGGACCAACGGCAACTCCGATTCTATTGTTTCTGAAACAGGGGAGACGGTTCGGGGGTGAAAAGGGTCTGAGGCACAGTAATAGCAATAACGATTGTGGTTTTTTGTGAAGCACTTGCTTTGTGCTGAACACTGTACTAAGTGCCGGGATCGATCCGGGTTCATCAGATCGGATACAACCCCCGTCCCACACGGGGCTCGCATTTAGGGAAAGAGAGAAGAGGTACTTGTGATCCTCATTTTATAGATGAGGAGACTGAAGTACAGAGAAGTGACTTGTCCAAGGTCACACACAGCAGACAAATGGCAAACGTAGGTCCTCTGGACCCCCGGGTCTGTGTGCTTTCCAGCAGGGCATCCCTTCCTCAATTAATGCATCATATTGATTGAGTGCTTACTGTGGGCAGAGCACTGTACTGAGCGTTTAGGCGAGTATGATACAACAGGATCGGCAGACACCTTCCCTGCCCTCAGTGAGCTTACAGTCTGTAGGGGGAGATAGGAGGAATAAATTACATATAAAGGAATGAATTACAAATGTGCCTTTCAGATGTGATCAGTGCACTCACCCCATACCCACACTTCCCAACCCACCCTCCCCCCTCCCCACCCTCATCTATATAATTGGGTTTGATCCCATGACCCCCATGTGGGATCCAACCTGATTAGCTGGGATCTACCCCGGTGCTCAGGACAGTCCCTGGCACGAGGTAAGCGCTTAACAAATACCAATTTTTTTAAAAAAGAAGAAACAAGTAATGGGAAGAGGAAGAGAGGGAAAGGAGAAGAGAGTAGTCTACAGCTGAAAATTTATGGCTGGTGAACTCTGAATGCCTTGATCAAATTGAGCCAATCGGGTTGGCGACAGTCCCTGCCCCACGTGGGGTTCACAGTCTCAATCCATTTTACAGGTGAGGAAACTGAGGTCCACGAAAGTGAAGCGACTTGCCCAAGGTCTCGCACACAACAGACATGTGGCGGAGGCAGGATCAGAAGCCAGGTCTTGGATCAAATGTGGGGAGTCTTCAGGAGGGGAATCTAACACAAAGGGGTGACCCCACTGTCATCACCCCCAGCGGCTTTTCAGAGCCAAAGTCTACCCCAAGGTCAGGTGGCAGAAATTAGCTGATGTGGAGCTAAACAGGATGGTGACATCAGTTAGCTTTTTTTTTTTTTTAAACTGCCCGGCACTGTACTAAGCGTTGGGGCAAATCCGAGCTAATCAGGACAGCCACAGTCCTTGTCCCACGTGGGACTCAGCATCTTTCATTCATTCAATTGTACTTATTGAGTGCTTACTGTGTGCAAAGGACTGTACTGAGCGCTTGGAAAGTACAATTCGGCAACAGATCTTCACACAGATGAGGTAGCAGACCCAAAGAAGTGAAGCGACTCGCCCAAGCTCACAGGGCAGCAGACAAATGGCGGACCCGGGATTAGAACCCAGGTCCTTCCAACCTCCGGACCCGTGCTCTACTCACTAGGTGACACTGCTTCTCTAGGCCAGGCTGGCTTTTTCACTCACCCCAATCTGATCACCTCCTCTCCCTCTGCCCCTTTTCACTTTCCTTCATCTATCTGTCTCTCCCTTCCTCCTCCGTCTCTCTCTCCCTGTTCAATTTCTCGCCTCTTCTCAGCCTGTTTTTGTCCTTCTCAGCTGGTGCTGATACTTATTGAGTGGTATGTTGAGGGCTGTGCTGGCTACAAATAAACAGTTCAGGCCCAGTAGCTGTCCATTATTACTACTACTACTAATTGTGGTATTTAACTGCTTATTATGTGCCAGGCACCGTACTAAGCAAATCGGGATAGGCGCAGTCCCTGTCCCATGTGGGGCTCACAGTGTCTTTCCCCACTTCCCAGATGAGGTAACTGAGGCCCAGAGGACTGAAGTGACTTGCCCAGGGTCACACCTGCAGACAATCGGCAGAGCCGGGATAAGAACTCATGACCCTCTGACTCCCAGGCCCGGGCGCCACGCTGCTTCCCTAAAACCTTCCATTAGAGGCTCACGATCTAAGCTGAAGTAGACAAACACAGTTTCGGGCACTGTACTGGGGTCTGATACAGTCCCTGCCCCGCAGAGGGCTCTTGTCTAAGTATGAGCGACAACGGGTATTGAATCCCCATTATACAGGGGAGGAAACTGAGGCCCGGAGAAGTTCACACACATATAGTGTACATTTACTTCATTGTCCCTCTTACTTGAGCTTTATCTTAATTGAAACAAAAAAGTAAAAAAAAAAAAAAAAGCAATTTTACTTAACATTTGGAGAACGGCAAATGGAAACCATCGATGGTATTTATTGAGTGCAGAGCGCTTGGGAGAGTACGGTATAACAGATTTGGTAGACCCACTCCCTGCCCGCAACGAGATCAGCGTCTAGAGGAGGAGATATACGTTAATATTCAGGATTTATGATATGTAATTTAAAGGTACATCCTCAAGGTCACGGATCCAGTACAGAGATGAATCATACCAAAAATTCGGCACTGCAGCCTTAGAAAACTCTGGGCTTTGTAAATCCATGTTGAGTCACTGTATCAGTGAGAATTAAGGGATTGGTTCATCAATTGCATTCACTGGAAGTTTACTATGTACTAAGTACTAAGCACTCTACTAAGTGCTTGGGAGAGTGCAAAAACAACAGAATTACCAGACAGTTTCCCACTCTATAACGAGCTTCAAGGGGGAGATGCAATTTTAACATCAATTTTGTTGAGCAGCAACTAAGTGGAGAACAGAAATGTGGGTTTAAATACTTAAAATTTCTATCCGTATCTATTTCCGTATCTCTCAAATCCCTGTAGCTCTTCACCCCTCGCCTCATCTCAAACTTCTGTTTGCCTCTGAAATGGTGGGGGTTTTTAACCTGCTTGTTTGACTGCAAGCTTCCATCTTCCTTTCTGTGTTTTCATTATCCATGGGTTACATTTATGTCCCTCTTTCTCTCTTTTGGATTGTGGTTCCATTTCTCATTTTGGGCGAAGGGACAAAGAAGGTATAAAAGATACGCTGAGACTCAGCAAGAGATTAATTTCCTCTAATAATTTCCACTGTCCTTGGAGAGAGATTTCAGAGTACAATGAGAATACTGTATGGATTTTCATTTCGAATCCTCGTGGCATTTCTGTTTCCATTTAGTCTTTTTGGGCTTCGAATCAAATTGCTAAAAGGTTGGCTAGAAAATAGACATCTATTTTGGGGTTGCCACACTGACCCAAGTCGAAGAGTACTTGCATTCTCTGCGTACTGTGTCGACCCGATTAGCCTCTCCAAGTTCTGAACCAAATCTTTTATTATTTCACCAATTTCATTTTCTTTTCAAGGTGAAAAAGATGAATATTAAGAGTAAATTCTGGTAATATCTGTTTACTCCATTGAAGCCAAGACTCCCCCTCAAAAAAAAATCTAACCTATCAATGTCAGAGGATACCCAGAGTTTTTCACCAGGACTATCATCCTCATTATTAGCAACATTTATTAAACCATTACTGGGTGCTACGGAGAGCTTGGAGGCATACGATAAAAATGAAATATGGCCCTAATTTGGGCTAATGGATTTTGTGGAGGGTCTCCCACACACTGTGCACGATGTCATTGGGAAGCAGCAGGGGAGGGAAAGAGAGGGAGATGGGAGGAGAGAGAGAGGAAGAGAGACAGAGAGAGAAAGAAGGGAGGAGAGACAGAGGGAAGGAGGGAGAAGGGAGAGAGAGAGAAGGGAAAGAGAGGAATAGGAGAGAGAAAAAGAGGGTGAGAGAGGAGAGAGAAAGAAGGGGAGTGAGGGAGGGCAGGAGGAGAGAGACAGAAAATGGAGGAGAGAGAGGAGAGAAAGATGGGAGAGGAGAGACAGAGGGGGAAGAAAGACCCAGAGAGTAGGGGAGAGAGAGAGAGAAAAAGAAAAAGACACAGAGCTATTGTCAAGAAAGTAAAAGCGCATGATACAGCACAGAAAGCAAGCTGCAGAAGAAAAGGTTGGTGTCCCAGGCCCTGATTTTTTTTCCCATGGTATTTGTTAAGCGCTTACTATGTGCCAGGCATTGTACTAATGGCTGAGGAAGACACAAGCTAATCAGGTTGGACATAGTCCCTGTCCCACGTGGGGCTCACAGCCTCAATCCCCGTTTTACTGGTGAGGGAAGTGAGGCCCTGAGAAGTGAAATGACTTACCCAGGGTCACCCAGCGGACGAGTGGTGGAGCCAGAGTTTGAACTCGGGTCCTTCTGACTCCCAGGCCCAGGCTCTACCCACTAAGCCATCCTGTTCTCTCTCCTACTTGTTAGCCCCCTATGGGGAATGAGAGGTTAGTCAGGGAAGGATACCTGGAGGAAGTATAATCTTGGCAAGATTCTGAAGATGGGAAGAGCGAGGTCCGTTGTGTACGGAGGGGGAGGGAGTGCCGGGCAATTTACAAGTCAGTCAGTCAGACAATTGTATTTAATGAGCACTTACTGTGTTCACAGCACTGTACTAAGCACTTAAGAGAGTACAACAGGACAGTGTAATGGTGTAAAGGACACATTCCCCACCGCCACCGAGCTGATGCATTCAATAATGCAAATGTTACCCAGCAAAAACTTCCAGGCCTCATGAAATCTTGATGAGAAGCGGGGCCGCCTGGTGGATAGAGCACAGGCTCGGGAGACAGAAGGACCTGGGTTCTAATCCCAGCTCTGCCCCTTGTCCACTGTGTGACCTTGGGCGAGTCGCTTCACCTCTCTGTAGCCTCATCTGTAAAATGGGGATTGAGACCGGGACTCCCATGCGGGACAGGGCCTGGGTCCAACAGGATTATCTTGCATCTACCCCAGCGCTTAGAACAGTGTTTGGCACAGACAAAGCGTTTAACAAATAACACAATTATCATCAGTACTGGTAGTATTTCCCCACTCTATTCCACACCCTGGTACCACTTAAAAAATCTTGATTCTCACTCTAGTCCCACAGCATTTATGTTCAACCCCTGGTATCCTGCCTCTTCCCTTCTCAGTAATTGTAATGTCTCTCTCTCCCTCCTCTAGATCGAAAGCTTCTCGAGGGCTGATATTCCGTCAACCGACTCTCCCAAGGCTTACCACAGCGCTCTGCACACACAGCAAGTGCTCGATAAATACCATTTATTGATGGAAGATAGCCGGTTCTCTGTGCACTCTGTGTGGGACGGGGATGGAATTAAATCGATTGTATTTCTTGAGTGCTTACTATGTGCAGAGCACTGTACTGAGAACTGGGGAGATAATAATGTTGGTATTTGTTAAGCGCTTACTATGTGCCGAGCACTGTTCTAAGCGCTGGGGTAGACATAGGGGAATCAGGTTGTCCCACGTGGGGCTCACAGTCTTGATCCCCATTTTACAGATGAGGGAACTGAGGCACAGAGAAGTTAAGTGACTTGCCCACAGTCACACAGCCGACAAGTGGCAGAGCTGGGATTCGAACTCGTGAGCCCTGACTCCAAAGCCCATGCTCTTTCCACTGAGCCACGCTACAAAGTCAGCAGATACGTTCCCTACCCACAGTGAGCTCAGGGCTGATCTGATTACCATGTATCTCACCCCAATGCTTAGCACCATAGCCAGAAAACCAACAATAAAGCGACTGGAACACAATGAGAGGGTTTTAGGTCCCTTACTTTGCTTTACAATGGGTGCATCAAGTGGATACATTATATTACCAAGGTCAGGTGAACAGACAAAAGTGTTTTTTTTTTGTTCTGTCGATTTCTCCATGAAGGGCTTTATTTCCAACACATACCAGGTAGTTCCCTCCGGGATCTATTTCAGTACTTTCCATATGGCCAAATGACTATGTTCGTTCATTCATTCCATCGTATGCATTGAGCGCTTACTGTGAGCAGAGCTCTTGTACTAAGCGCTTGGGAGAATACAGTGTAAAAAAATTTAGACACATTCCCTGCCCGCAAAGAGCTCACAGTCTAGAGGGGGAGACAAGCATTACTATACATGAATACATAAATGACAGATATGTACACAAACGCTGTGGGGCTGGGATGGAGGACGAATGAAGGGAACAAGTCAGGGTGACGCAGAACGGAGTGGGAGAAGAGGAGAGGAGGGCTTAGTCAGGGAAGGCTTCATGGAGGAGATGGGCCTTCCAATGAGGCTTTGAAGGATGGGGGGGACAAGTCCCTTGACCTTCTTCACCTCTGTTTCAATTATGGTACTTGTTAAGCGTTTAACACTGTACTAAGCGCTGGAGTAGATACAAGTTACTCAGGTTAGACACAGTCCCTGTCCTAAAAGGACCTCACAGTATAGGTAGGAGGGATGAGGATTTAGGCCCCATTTTACAAATGAGGCAACCGAGGCAAGAGAAGTGAAGTGACTTGCCCAGAGCCACACAACCGAGAGCTCGTCCTCTGGACTGTAAGCTTGTAGTGGGCAGGGAATGTTTACTGCTGTACCGTACGCTCCCAGGCTCTTAATACAGCGCTCTGCACACAGTAAGCGCTCAATAAATCCGACTGAATGAACGAAACTGGCAGAGCCGGGATTAGAACCCAGGTCCTCCGAATCGCAGGCCCGTGCTATTCCTACAAGGCCACACTGCTTACCAATTCCATCAAATGGGAGTCTGCTACTTGCTCAGAGGGTATTTTGAGATTCTTGGTTGCATGTTACATAAAAAGGAGAGAATACAAAAATTTTCAGTTTCAAGAAATCAAATTCTGACCATGTGTCATAATCAGCACAAACTGAACCGCTGGAACACAGACCTAGCCAACTAGAGAGGAAGAAGATTACCCCTAAAGCTATTTGGAAAGTTGAAGGTGGCCAAATTCACAATTTCAAGCCCCCAAAGGGCAACAACACACACTGCAAAATCTCTACCGGTCTAGTGGACAGAGCCCGGGCCTGGGCGTCAGAGGAGCTGGATTCTAATCCCAGCTCTGGCATTATGGTGGTATTTGTTAAGCGCTTACACTATGTGCAAAGCACTGTCCTAAGCGCTAGGAGGATACAAGGTAATTAGGTTGTCCCACGTGGGGCTCACAGCCTTCACCCCCATTTTACAGATGAGGTAACTGAGGCACAGAGAAGTGAAGTGACTTGCCCAAAGTCACACAGCTGGCAAGCGGCGGAGTCGGGATTAGAACCCATGACCTCTGACTCCCAAGCCCGGGCTCTTTCCACTGAGCCACGCTGCTCCTCATTTATCTGCTGTGTGACCTTGGGAACATCATTTCACTTCTGTGGGCCTCAGTTCCCTCATCTGTAAAATGGGGATTAAATCCTTCTCCCCATGACGTAGACTTTAAGCCCTATGTGGGATAGGGCTTGAGTCTGAACTGATACACTTTTGTCTGCCCCAGCGCCTAAAACAGTGCTTGAATCTAAGAAGCCCGTAACAAATACCGTTGAAAATATTCAAAATGAACCACACCATAAAGCCACCTTAAACTGCTAACGTATTCAACCGATTGCATCTATCGAGCGCTTTCTGGGTACAGATCACTGTACTAAGCACTTGGGAATCCTTTTTCCAAGAATTCAACCTCTCCAAATTTCATCTTGGACATGCCACATCTGACCTAACTTTGAAAAATAAGGTCCGAACACTATCCAAGCCAAACGCTAACAAAGTTATGGAAGGTCAGATATACTAAAATAGCTACTAATTTGCTACATGGGCTAAGAATGGGACAAAGAGATGTCTCGTTGCTTAAGTAGAGTTCTGGAATTGACATTTTCATTCGTTGAGAGACAAACGGTGAAACCAAAATTTAACCTACTTGGTTTTATTCTATCTTAATTCACAAAGCCCACTGGCCTTGACATTATTTTCCTGAAGCAAATGTTTCTAAAAAGATGTACTGTCAGCGGCTCCACATTCTTGAGTTCTTAGAAAAACAAGATCAATGTCACACATGGTGGAGACCAAAGTATCTTAAAGAAACAGCTTTCTACTTCAGGCTTCCAAAGGGCCATTAGCAAGGTTAATAGAGTGAATGAAAATTAGACTTTTTATATGTACTAAAAAGTGCCCCATATTTGCTAATATCTGTAATTTATTTATTTATATTCATGTCTGTCTCTCCCCTAGATTGTAAGCTCATTGTGGGCAGGGAATATGTCTGTTTAGTGTTGCACTGTACTCTCCCAAGCGCCTAGTACAGTGCTCTGCACACGGTAAGTACTCAATAAATACATTCGATCGATTGACTAATGGATAATTCCTTATCAAACCCCTCTCCAGTCCAACTCTTTCCCCCCAGACAAACCGGAATTTGTTGGGTAGATGACAATGAAGTCTTCTGATTTCTCTTTCCCCATCAACAATCTTGCAAGTTGTAAATCAAACTGAATACTGGAAGTTTAGGACAAACTGTCACCTGAAGCAGCGTGGCCTAATGGGTAGAGCCTGGGCCTGGGAACCAGAAGGACCTGGGTTCCAATCCTGACCTTGTCACTCGTCTGCTGCTGCTTCTAGCCTGTGAGCCCATTGTTGGGTAGGGACTGTCTCTGTTGCCAAAGTGTACTTTCATTCATTCATTCAATAGTATTTATTGAGCGCTTACTATGTGCAGAGCACTGTACTAAGCGCTTGGGATGAACAAGTCGGCAACAGATAGAGACAGTCCCTGCAGTTTGACGGGCTTACGGTCTAATCGGGGGAGATGGACAGACGAGAACGATGGCAATAAACAGAGTCGAGGGGAAGAACATCTCGTAAAAACAATGGCAACTAAATAGAATCAAGGCGATGTACAATTCATTAACAAAATGGATTCATTAACAAAATGAATTCATTAACAAAATTCATTAACTTTCCAGGCGCTTAGTACAGTGCTCTGCACAGAGTAAGAGCTCAATAAAAATGAGTGAACGAATGAATGAATGCTGAGTGACCTCGGACAAGTCGCTTCACTGCTCTACGTCTCAATTCCCTCCTCTGCAAAGTAGGGATGAAGACTGTGAGCCCTATGTGGGACACGGACCGTGTCCAACCTGATCAGTCTGTATCGACCCCAGCGCTCAGTACGGTGCCTGGAACTTAGTAAGCGCTGAACAAGCGTAACAAATACCATAAAAAAAAATAATCTTGAAGCGGCAAGTTGTCCAGTGGCAGTTCACTTGCCAGACTGATGATCATTTTTCTCTGCCTCTCCCTTCTGCAACATGACCGTCTGTTGGGGAGGAGGAGGAATTGAAGGAGAAAACAACGCCACCCTCCTTCTCTCCCTCCTACTCTCCCAGAGGACAAGCTGCTGAACAGATGGGGCAAGCTTGTCCGCTAATTTCTCTTGTATTGTTCTCTCCCGAGCGCCTCGAACAATCCTCTGCACAGAGTAAGCCCTCAAACCCGGGGATCGACGGCAGTAGAAGCCGCTAGAGAAAATTGCCCTCTCTGGCTCCTTTAACGTTCCTCCAAGTCGTCCGACTTTAATTCCAGTCAAGGTGGAGTTCGCCTGGTACTTTCCAGCTTCAGAAATGTGTGTGAGAACGGGAGGCTGTATCAGAGGCCGATGAGGCTTCTCAGGTGTAGCTCCTTGTGAGCGGGGAACCTGGCTTACCAATCTACTGTTGTATATAATAACAACAACAATAATAATAATGGTAATTGTTGAGCACTTACTATCTGTCAAACACTGTATCAAGCAATCGTATTCATTGAGTGTTTATGGTTTGCAGAGCACTGTACAAAACGCTAGGGAAAGTAACTTTTCTGTGCCTCAGTTACCCTGTCGGTAAAATGGGGATTAAGAACGGTCAGCCCCATGCGGGACAACCTGATTATTTGCATCTACCGCAGCACTTAGAACAGTGCTTGGCACATAATAAGCACTTAAATACCATCATTATATATCTGTGTATATATCTATAATTCTATTTATCTATTTTGATGGTACTGATGCCTGCCTACTTGGTTTTTTTTGGTGTCTGTCTCCCCCTTCTAGTCTGTGAGCCCCTTGTTGGGTAGGGATTGTCTCTGCTGCCGAATTGTACTTTCCAAGCGCTTAAAAGAGTGCTCTGCACAAAGTAAGAGCTCAATAAATATGATTGAATGAAGGATCATTATTATTACCATATTATAGAGTTGGTAGACACAGTCCCTGCCCACGATGAGCTTACAGTCTAGAGGGGGAGATGGACATTAACAGAACTAATTGCAGATATGTGCTTAAGTGCTGTGGGGCTGAGGGGGTCGGGAGGAAAATGAAGGGAGCAAATTGGGGTGACATAGAAGGGAGTAGGAGAAAAGGAAATGAGGACTTAGTCAGGGAAGGCCTCTCGGAAGAGATGTAGCTTCATCTCTTGAAGGGGGGAGAGTAATTGTCTGGCGGATATGAAAAAGGAGAGCGTTCTACACTGTACTAAGCACTGGGGTAGACACAGTATCATCGGTTCCCATATAGGACTCACGGTCTGAGTACGAGGGAGCAAAGGTACTGAAGCCCCATTTTGCCGATGAGGGAACTGAGGCACAGAGAAGCGAAGTGATAATAAAAATAACAATAAGGGTATTTGTTAAGTGCTTACTATATCCTAAGCTCTGGGGTAGATACAAGCTAATCAGGCTGGACACAGTCCCTGTCCCATATGGGGCTCACAGTCTTAATCCCCCTTTTATTAATATTAGTACACTGCTAAGTGCTCAGTAGAGTGCTAAGCGCTTAGTACAGCGCTCTGCACACAGTAAGTGCTCAATCAATACGATTGAATGAATGAATAATAATGATGATGGTATTTGTTAAGCGCTTACTAGGTGCTGTTCTAAGCGTTGGGATAGATACGAGGTAAAGAGGTTATCCCATGTGGGGCTCACAGTCTTAATTCCCATTTTACAGATGAGGTAACTGAGGCACAGAGAAGTTCAATGACTTGCCCAAGGTCACACAGCTGACAACAGGTCCTTCTGACTTCCGGGCCCAGACTTTATCTGCTAGGCAACACTGCTTCCAACCCGCTTCTCACTTGGCTCTCTTTGTAAAATGTTAAAGGATCGGGTTTAAGGTCTAGACTGTAAACTGGCTGTGGGGAGGGAATATGTCTGTTTACTGTTGTATTGTGTTTACGCAAGCACTTCGTACAGTGTTCCGCATACAGTAACTGCTCAATAAATACGACTGAATGAATGAATGAATTTTAAAGGCTGCCCCGGGGTGAGAACATAGGCAAGGATGAAGATTCTTCGCGTTATAAATAGGCTGAATCTCCTAAGTCAGTATTCATCACACTCTTCTACTCTGTGAAGTGATCTTGCTTATCCCCACGGCAACGAACGCAGCATGTTGTCTCTATTAGCAAAAATTAAAAGAAAAAAAACGAAGTGAAGGAGACAGTGAAGGGGTGGGGGAGTGGGTCTTGGGAAACCTTAGCTGAAACTTGCAAAGAATCAACGGGTAATCTAGAAACTTCAGCTTTCTCTTCACTTGTAGATTTGGGTCCCGGGTTCTCTAAGGTTGTTGGTTTTTCTCCTGCTAATTTAAGCAGGAGTTTGGGCTTTAACCAGACAATGGGAAAAACGAAAAGAGTGCGTTGTTAATAGGCGACAAACCAACAGCCCACTGAAGGATCCCAAGTTCGAGCTTCCCTCCTTTCACGTTTTAAGACTGAACAGGTACTTGGCTTTGCTTAGTCGAAGCTCTCATTCTTTGCCATTTTATGCTGTGGAGAAGTGTATTCGTTTCAGTTACGCTTATATGCTTTCTGGCCTATGAAAATATGTGGGGGAATATATTTCTGTATGTCTTCAACCAGAAGTTTTAGGAAGTAATTTTCGTAATTAGGGTATAAATTAGCCTTTTTCCCCCACCTCGCTCTCCCTTCCGCATCACCGATTCACTTATATCTGTGACCTTTGAGGAGTTAATATTCGCCCCCAATTCCCAACCCCACAGTGCTTAGGCACATATCTTTACATTAGAGATTACAATTTATTCTTTTATATTAATGCCCGTCTCCCATCTCTAGCCTGTAAACTTGTTGTATTGTGCTTTCCCAAGTGCTTAGTACAGTGTTCTGCACATAAGCGCTCAATATATACCATCGATGGATGGACTGATACGGATGCAGAAGTCATAGTTGCCCCACAGGGCTCACGTACATATCCATAGTTTATTTATAATAATGGCCATCTCCCCCTCGACACGGGAAACTCGTCATGGGCAGGGAATATGTCTTCCAACTCGGGTATACTGTACTGTTATACAGCATAGTGTACTGTATATCGTTATGTTAGAGAATGTTAGAATAGTGGATAGAGCACAGACCTGGGAGTCAGAAGCTCATGGGTTCTAATCCCGGGTCCGTCACCTGTCTGCTGTGTGACCTTGGGCAAGTCACTTCACTTCTCTGGGCCTCGGTTACCTCATCTGTAACGTGGGGATTGAGACCGTGAGCCCCACATGGTACAGGAACTGTGCCCAATTCTATTTGCTCGTATTGACCCCAGCGCTGAGTACAGTCCCTGGCACATAGTAAGTGCTTAACAAATACCATCATCGGATTCATGACAGTCAGTTCAGTCGACATCCAGCCTATATGGAGCTCACTGTCTGAGTAGGAAGGAAAACAGGTACTGAATCCCCATTTAGCAGAGGAGGGAACTGAGGCCCAGAGAAGTGAAGTGACATCCCCCCGTCACCCAGCAAACGACCAAGCCGGGACTAGAACCCAGGTTCTCTGACACCCGGGACCGAGCTCTTTCCACTAGACCATGCTGCTTTCTCCACCATTCACTTGTTCTACTCTGTGCTTTGCTTATTTATGTGCTCGAAGATAAAGCCCTATGAAATTGCCCAAGTTGTCTCAAGAATGTTAGGGCATCTTTATCTCCCCCAAGACAAAGCTATTTATTTTTTCAAGACAATACAGCTGATCAAAGAACAGAGTTCTTTCTGGGTTTGCATCCACTTGGTTTGTTTGTTTGAAGTAATGTTGAGGCCCGCCTGGAAAGAATGTAGAATGAGCAAATCCTGCCTGGCACTTGGTCCAACTTTATCTATGCAAATTTTGAAAATACAGCAAAATGTTTGCAAATCTAAACGTGGAAAACAATCTCTTAACTATCTAAAAAATGGGCTAGTTTTTTTTTAAATGATATTGTTAAGCTCTTACTAAGTGTCAGGCAAATACCAGTACCAAATATCATCATTGGTAACAAATACCACCAATACTATTAGTAGTATTAAAAAACAATTTTTTTTTAAATGACCTTAGTTAAGCACTTACTATGAGCCAGACATTGTCTAAGCTCTGGGGTAGATGATGCTGTTGTCAGTGGTGTTTAAGTGCTTACTATGTGCCGAGCACTGGTCTAAGCACTGGGGTAGATAATAATAATGATAATGTTGCTATTTGTTCAGCGCTTACTATGTGCAAAGCACTATTCTAAGTGCTGGGGTAGGTACAAGGTAATCAGGTTGTCTCACGTAGGGCTCACGGTCTTAATCCCCATTTTACAGATAAGGCAACTGAGGCACAGAGAAGTTAAGTGACTTGCCCAAGGTCACGCAGCTGACAAGTGGCAGAGCAGGGATTCGAACCCACGACCTCTGACTCCCTAGCCCTTGCTTACAAGGTCATGAAGTTGGACACAGTCCCTGTCCCACATGGGGCTCACAATCTTAATCCCCATTTTACAGAAGAGGTAACCGGGCCCAGTGAAGTGACTTGGCCAAGGTCACCCAGCAGGCAAGTGGGAGAGGAAGAATTAGATCCCGGGTCCTTCTGACTCCCAGGCCCGTGCTTGCTTTCTATAGATTTCTTATTTGAATTCAAGGAGGCATTCAGTGATGGTGTTTACGACACACGTATATACCCAGCAAAGATTTAACGGCTGGGGTAGATACAAGATAGTCAGACATAATCCCGGGCCCACAGGAGGACTCAGAGTTTAAGAGGGAGGAAGGGTAATAAGGATTTTTCAAGGTGAAGAGTTTGAAACTACCAGGACTCTTATGAAATAGAGCTGGGTCTAGTTGCGGGGGAAGGGAGAAAGGAACTGGATGTCATTTATGGAAATAAAAATATTAAGGGGAGGAGTACAAGGAATGAATGGAAAGTAAGCATCTTTAAAGAAAAGAAAGGCATTTGGGGAAATTGAGGAGCGGGAAAATGATGATTCAGACTTTGCCATCCCGAATTCCTCTCTCTAGCCATCAGCATGGATTGAAAGCTAATTCAATGCAACTTTCCGTCATTCACAAAAAACAAAGCTTATCAGATTCCTGTCTGCTCTCTTAACATTTGAAGATTAAAATCTCTTAGTTTCTGTTTTTCTTATTAAAGAAAAAAAAAGGTGCTTAGAAACCCTGAAGGGCTGAGAAGCAGCATGGCCTAGTGGCTAGAGCCCGGGCCTGGGAGACAGGAGGATCTGAGTTCTCATCCCGACTCCGCCCCTTGTTTGCTGTGTGACCTTGGGCAAGTCACTTCACTTCTCTGGGCTTCAGTTTCCTCATCTGCAAAATGAGGATCAAGACTGTGAGATCCATGTGGATCATACACTGTGTCCAACGTGATTAGCTTGTATTGACCCCAGCGCTTAGTAGAGTGCTTGGCATAGGGAGTTCTTAACAAATACCACAATTATTATCATTGCTTTTATTATCCTCATCCTCAGAATTCACGCACACATAGTCAACTGAACAGGTGACTATTTTTTTCCGATACCGTTCTCAGTAAATACTTTAATATTACTTGGATTGTGAGCTCCATGCAGTCAATGGCCCGGCTGATTATCTTCTATCTAACCCAGTGTTTACTGCAATGCTTGGCACCTAGTAGTAAATGCCTACCAAACATCATTATTACTAATGTCTGTCTTCCCTGTTAGAATGTGAGCTCTTTTTTTTTTTAAATGGCATCTGTTAAGTGTTTACTATGTGCCAAGAACTGTACTAAGCACTGGGGGAGATAGAAACCAATCAGGTAGGGCCCAGTGCGGATCTCACATGGGACTCAATCTTTATCCCCATTTTATAGATGAGGTAACTGAGGCCCAGAGAAGTCAGGTGACTTGCCCAAGGTCACACAGCAGCAGACAAGTAGCGGAGCCGGGATTAGAACCCCAGGTCCTTCTGACTCCCAGACCTCAGGTCCTTCTGACTCCCAGACCTGTGCTCTAGGCCACGTTTCTTAAGAACAGCAATCATGTCTTTTCCCAAGCACTGACTGCAGTCAACTAGATATTTCCTAATGGTTCCTTTGGTCTTAGGCACCGGGGGCAGTTCCAAAGTCGCTTTCTGATATTCCCCTTAGCCTTCTTTAGCACATGAAATATTAAGGTCGATACAAGTATTAAGGATTATGATACATTATAATCCCCAGCCTCTAATCGCATCCCAAAATTTTTGCTCTCATCCATACCATTACAAGCCTACAGAGATCACATGAAAGTTCGCTTGGTACAGCGCTTTGCACACAGTAAGCGCTCAATAAGTAGGATGGAATGTCTTATTAAGAAGCTTTGAATCTACAAACCAGAAATTGTGTATCTGATCAGATTTTAAAATCAGGCCTAGATTTTAGCAATTCAAAACAGTCTAAAAGGAAACATCTTTCACTTCACAATCTGAAGAGTTCTCATTAAGTCAAGTGCCTGACATAACTCATGTAATGACACATAATAATGATAGTATTTGTTAAGCACTTACGATGTACCAGGCACCATTCTAAGCGCTGGGGTGGATACAAGCGAATCGGGTTGGATGCGGTCCCTGTCCCACGTGGGGCTCACCTTCTCAACCCCCGTTTTACAGATGAGGTAACTGAGGCCCAGAGAAGTAAAGTGACTTGCCCAAGATCATACAGCAGACAAGTGGCAGAGCCGGCATTAGAAGCCATGACCTTTTGACTCCTAAACCCGTGCTCTACCCACTACGCCATTTTGCTTCTCACTGTCTGCCTTGTGACCTTGAGCAGGTCACTTCACTTCTCTGGGCTTCAGTTTCTTCATCTGTGAAATGGGGATTGAGACTGTGAGCCCCACATGGGACAGGGACCGTATCCAACTCCATGTGCTTGTATCCACCCCTGTGCTTAGTACAGTGCCTGACACACAGTAAGCGCTTAACAAATACCATCATCATTATTATTATTAGGCCACGCTGCTTCTCAGGTGTCACATGCCGCATGAGAACATTAGCCATTCTCGACATTTACTTTTTTTTTTTTTAAACCTCAGTTACATGCTCATGACTTTGCAATAGCGGGGATGTTCGAGAGGGTAATAACCATTGCGGTATCTTACGATGTGCTAAGCACTGTACTGGGGATAAACATGAGATAATGAGGTCGGACATGGTCCCCGTCCCACATGGAGCTCACGGTCTAAGGGGGAGGGAGAAGAGATATTGACAACACCCCAACCTTTCCGATTAGAAAACTTAGGCACAAAGAAGTGAAGGGACTTGCCCAAGGTCACGCAGAAGAATCAATCAGTGGTATTTATGGAGCACTTACTACGTGCAGAGCACTGTACTTAATAAACCTTACTTAAAAATCACCTCCTCCAAGAGGCGTTCCCAGACTGAGCTCCTCTTCCCCCTCTACTCCCTCTGCCATCCCCCCTTTACCTCTCCGCAGCTAAAGCCTCATTTTCCCCTTTTCCCTCTGCTCCTCCACCTCTCCCTTCCCATCCCCACAGCACTGTACTCGTCCGCTCAACTGTATATATTTTCATTACCCTATTTATTTTGTTAATGAATTGTACATCGCCTTGATTCTGTTTAGTTGCCATTGTTTTTACGAGATGTTCTTCCCCTTGACGCTGTTTAGTGCCATTGTTCTCGTCTGTCCGTCTCCCCCGATTAGACCGTAAGCCCGTCAAACGGCAGGGACTGTCTCTATCTGTTGCCGACTTGTTCATCCCAAGCGCTTAGTACAGTGCTCTGCACATAGTAAGCGCTCAATAAATACTATTGAATGAATGAATAATCAATGTGGTATTTGTTAAGTGCTTACTTTGGGCCAGGCACTCCACTAAGCGCTGGGGTGGCTAAAAGCAAATCGGGTTGGACACAGTTCCTGCACTTGGGAAGAGTACAACACAACGGAGTTAGCAGATGCATTCCTTGTTCACAAGGAGCTGACGGTCGAGAGGGAGATAAATTCCCCCAACTGGAAACTATTCTGAACATAAATTTAGCACACGAACATGAATGCAAAAGTTCCCAGAACTTCTTTGGTCTCTGTGTTTTATCATCATCATAGGCAGGTGAGACTTGTTTTGGAGTGGTTTTTTTCATCTTAGTCCTCCCCTCCCCCACGAAGCCCCCTTCCCCTGCCATTTTAAAAAGAACTTCTTGCTTTTTGAACAGAACAGAAGGATTTCTGAATACTAATGACCCCCTGGAAAGAGTTCTGGCACAAAGACTCAAAGCACCTGATGTTTTTCCAACTTTGCTTTTTGCTACATGAAAATTAATCCTTTAATATGAAATGAAGTCACAGATTAGTAGCTTGGCTATATTTTCATTTTATTGTTAAGAGAGAAAATGACCTATTTTAGCTGACAGATGAGAAAATAATACCATAAAAACAAGGTTCCTGAAGCACATCCTTTCATTATCACACAGACTTTGGGCGATTTGAATAAATCTTCTCATGGCATGCATATTCTTGGAAACTGTTAATACCCCCTTTTCACCAGCCCTCACCAGTGGCAAAATTTAAGCTAATACAAGTACAGCAAAATCACAGTAATTTGAACTACAGGGAAAATCCCTCCGAATTAGTGAAAGTTATGAATCATGAAACTTTTTTTTTTAAAGCAATGAGTAATGATTACCCTGGGCATGGGAATGCTAACCTTAGATTTAGTTTCCTGAACTCCTCCAAGGACCAGGCTTTTTTCCCGATCGTCTCTATACATATTAAGACACCTAAGGATTGAAGCTGCTTCTAGGAAGGGAATGGGTCTACTAACGCTAGCCCTGCACACTCCCAAGCACTTCGTACGGGGCTCTGCACACAGTAAGTACTCAATAAATACCACTGATTGATTAATTCATGTCCCTCATCCAATCCCGCCTAGATTACTGTAGCAGCCTCCTTGCTAACCCCCTAAGCTCTTGTCTCCCCACTCCAGTCCATATTCCTTTTTGCTACCTGGATCATTTGTCTACCAAAATGTTCTGGACACGTCACTCCACTCCTCAAAAAACTCCAGGGGTTGCCCATCAACCTTCATATCAAACAAAAGCTCCTCACCATTGGCTTTAAAGCAGTCCATCCCCTTGCCCCCTCCTACTTCACCTCGCTACTCTCCTACTACAACCCAGCTCGCACACTTTGCTCCTCTGGTGCTAACCTTATCACTGGGCCTCGATCTCACCTACCTCGCCCCAACCCCTCGCCCACCTCCTGCCTCTGTCTGGAACATCCTTCCTCCTCAAATCCCACAGACAGTTACGCTCCCCCCCACTGCAAAGCCTTATTGAAGGCACATCTCCAAGAGGTCTTCCCTAACCAAGCCCCCCCTTTCCTCTGCTCCCACTCCCTTCTGTGTCCCCCGACTTGCTCCCTTGGTTCTCCCCCTTCCCAGCCCCACAGCACTTAAGTACAAATACGCCATTTATTTAGCTATATTAACTGTCTGTCTCACCCTCTCTAGACTGTAAGCTCATTGCGGGCAGGTAACGTGTCTGTTTAATGTTGTACTGTACTCTCCCAAGCGCTTAGTACAGTGCTCCGCACACAGTAAGCGCTCAATAAATACAATCGAATGAATGAATATCCTCCACTTGTTTAAATCTTATTGTACCCCTTTACGTCGACTTGCAAATAATCTCACTCCGGACTCTAAACACCTTGTGCTTAGTTCAGATTGCATAATTGGTTGAAGGCAGTTTAACTGAATAGGAATACGAATATTAATCGTCATTTTATTTCTGAGATCAAAACCGGTCTTTCTTTGGAAGAATAGGGAGGGCAAAGGAAGAAAATTGGGATACCAAGTATTCATAAACTCTGGATTTTATTATCTCCCGCCTTGACTACTGGATCAGCCCTTTTTATGGGATTTAAGTGCTTATCATGTGCCAAGCACTATATAAAATAAATGGTGGTATTTGTTAAGCGCTTACTACGTGCAAAGCACTGTTCTAAGCGCTGGGGGATAAAAGGTGATCAGGTTGTCCCACGTGGGGCTCACGGTTTTAATCCCCATTTTACAGATGAGGTAACTGAGGCACGGAGAGGTGAAGTGACTTGCCCAAAGTCACACAGCTGGCAAGCGGCGGAGCTGGGATTCGAACCCATGACCTCTGACTCCCAAGCCCGGGCTCTTTCCACTGTGCCATGCTACTTCTCTATTAAGCACTGGGATAGATACAAGCTAACCAGATGGACACAGTCCTCCAAGGGCTTAGTACAGTGCTCTGCACATAGTAAGCGCTCAATAAATACTATTGAATGAATAAATAGTCCATGTCCTTAAATAGGGCTCACGGTCTTAATCGCCATTTAACTGATGAGGTAACGAGGCCCAGAGACGTGACTTGCCCATTGTCACACAGCAAGTGACAGAGCCGGAATTAGAACCCTGGTCCTCTGGGTCCCAAAGCCTTTGCTTTATCCACTAGGCCACACTGCTTCCCATCAGAGTCTTGACGGCTTTGAAAAATCCACGCCTTGATGAATGACTTACAGGTATTATTTCAGAGAAATGCGCATCAATCAATTGATGATATTTGGTATTCGATATTCACCTCTCCCTCAACCCCAAAGCACCTATATACTTATCTGTATGTTACATAATATATATTGGGAACTATTTATTCATTCATATCAATTTCTGTCTCCTCTTCTGACTGAAAGCTCGTCAAGAGCAGAAAACGTGTCTGCAAAGTGTGCTGTATGGTACTCTCCCAAGCACTTAGAACAATGTTCTGCGCATAGGAAGTGCTCAATAAAAACTACTGATTGGTTGATTGATGGATTGGTATTTAGTGAGTGCTTACTGTGTACAGGGCCGTGCAGGGTGGCCTAGTGGGTAGAGCCCGGGCCTGAGAGTCAGAAGGTCCATGGGTTCTAACTCCAGCTCCGCCACTTGTCTGCTGTGGGACCCGGGGCAAGTCACTTCACTCCTCTGGCTCTCAGTTCTCTCATCTGTAAAACAGGGATCAAGACTGCGAGTCCCATGCTGAGCAGGGACTGTGTCTGCCCCGATTGGCCTCTATCTGCCCCAGGGCTTAATACGGTAGCTGGGACATTGTAAGTGCTTAAATACCAAAATTATCACTGAGTACTTGGGAAAGTTGCTAGAAAAACCCAGGGAAAATGGGGAAGAGGCAGACCAGCAGCTAGACCATAACAATGATAACGGAAGAAGCGTTAGAAAGTTTGTGGATTATGGCAGAGGACAGGAGGTTCTGGAGAAACTATATCCAAGGAGTCGCTATGAATCGGAAATGACTTGACCGCGCTTGATAACAATAACAACTTGGGAAAGTACAAGACAGAGGAGTTGGTAGGCATGATCTCTATCCCCAGCGAGGTTACTGCCTAGAGCTCATTCACTGCTGACATCAGACTTTGGAGAGTCACTTCTTTGTTCCAACTACTGGAACTCTGCAGAAGAACCCTTGCAGGAAGATTTCTAGGCTTCTAGACTGTCAGCTCATTGTGGGCAGGGATGGCCTAGTGGCTCGAACCCGGGCCAGGAGTCAGAAGGCCATGGGTACTAATCTTGGCTCCGTGACATGTCTGCTGTATGACCTTGAGCCAGTCACTTCACTTCTCTGTCCCTCAGTTACCTCATCTGTCAAATGGGGATTAAATCCTGCTCCCTTCTACTTAGTCTGCGAGCCTCATGTGGGACAGGGAATGGGTCCAACATGATGGCTTTATATCTACCCCAGTGCTGAGTACGGTGCCTGGCACATAGTAAGCGCTTAAATACCATCATCATTATTATTATTTCTGTGGATTGTTCTATTGTACTCCCCCAAGCTCTTAGTTCAGAGCTGTGCACCTGGTAAGCACTCAATAAATACAACTGAATGAATGAGTGAATGAATCTCACTTTTAGAAGAGCTTATCACTGATCCATCGGGGTATCTAACTTACTTATATCATCTGCATGAGCTCGGGCTGAATCCGCCCTTTCCTCCCCATTCAAACTGCTATCACGTTAATCTAAGCATTTATCCCATCCCACCTTGACTACTGCCATCAGCCTCCTCGCTGACCTCCCCGCCTCCCGTCTCTCCCCAATCCAGTACACCGCTTCACCCCGCTGCCCGGATCATTTTTCTACAAAAGCTTTCAGTCCATGACTCCTCACTCCTCCAGAACCTCCACTGGTTGCCCATCCACCTCCACGTCCTACAGAAACTCCTCACCATCGGCTTTAACGCAGTCACTCGGCCTGCCTCCTCACTTCACCTTACTGATCTACTTCAGCCCAGCCCGCACATTCCACTCTAGCTCCAGCTTACTCTCTGCGCCTCGATCTTGTCTATCTCACCGCCGACCCCTTTTCCCACGTCCTTCCCCTAACCTGGAACTCCCAACCCCCTACCATAGACGCCAGACCCCCACTCTCTCCCCCTTCCAAGCCTTACTAAGGGTGCATCTCTTCCTAGAGGCCTTCCCCGATTCAGCCCTCTTTTCCCTCACCTCCCTCTGGCGTCATCTCTGCACATATATCTGACATCTCTGGATATTTGCTATTTGCCCCACCTCCAATCCCACAGCGCTTATGTAAATAGCTTTAAATCATGTCCTATAAACGACTTATTTATTCACATTGATATCTGTCTTCCCCTCTAGACTGCAAGCTCATTGTGGACAGGGAACGTTTCTGCTAATTCTGTTATAGTGTACTCTTCCAAGCATTTAATACAGTGCTCTGCGCATAGTAAACACTTAAATACCAATGACTGATTGATTTATAATCATTGACCCTGGTATAGAGTCAGGACTCAACATCCCCAAAGCATTCCTGCCACATGGTTTATGTTCAATGCCATCAAAGAATAAGTGCTCAGTACAGTGCTCTGCACACAGTAAATGCTGAATAAATACGATTTAATGAATGAACCATTTTTTTTTAATATTGAGACTTGAAGACATATTTCGTCATTCTCGGCTTGGGTGAGTCCCAGATTCACAGATATGATTGGTCATTTTAACGAGATTTACATGGGAGGCTCTGCTTTATCTAAGTAATTCCCTGTAGTTACTAAGTCCAAAGTCTTCCCTGTCTCAAACCTCATAAAATCCCATCTCTTCCAAGAGGCTTACCCTAAGTCCTCATTTCCTCCCTCCTGGCTGAGACTGTACGCTCTCGGCTGTTTCCCCCTCTAGGCCGTAAGCTTGTTGTAGGCAGGGAATGTGCCTGTTTATTGTTGTGTTGTCCTCTCCTAAGGCCTTAGAGTAGTGCTGTGCACACAGTAAGCACTCAATAAACACGATTGCATGAATAAATAAATACAGGTGATTGACTGATTACCCCTTAAACATTTAGATACTCACCCCGGCTCCCCAGGACTTATATCCATAGCCTTAAACTCTATTTCCCCCCTCCGTAATTTATTTCAAAGTCTATCTCCCCCTGTAAACTGTAAACTCACTGAGGACAGGGATCATGTCTACCAACTCTATTGTATTGTACTTTCCCAAGCGCTCAGTATATAGTACTCTGCAATCAATCACTCAATCCACCAATAGTATTTACCGAGCACTTACAATGTGCTGAGCATTGTATTAAGTAAGCCCTTCAGTGCATTAAGTGCTTGGGAGAGTACAATATTAATTCCGTCACATTTATTGAGCGCTTACTGGGTGCAAAGCACTGTACTAAGCACTTGATATAACAAGCATGTGATATAACAATAACAAGAAAAAGACATTCTCTGCCCATGATTAGCTTACAGTCTAGAGATGAATTTACAGTTTGGAGACTAGCTTATAGTCTAGAGACCACACACAATAAGTGCTCAATTAATACCACCGATGGATGCCAGCTCTTTGAGGGAAATGCCAATGAGCAGGGAAGAGGCCAAGAGTTTATACACCCTTGAGAGGAAATAATAACACTAATAATATGAAATTTGAAGGCCTACACTATTTACAGCTTGGAAAATGAGCACCTGAATGAGAAAGAATTGAAAGCAAACAAGACGTTAGAGTGCAGGAACGAAGAGGATCAATAGCCCTAGAGGAAAAAGATTAAATATCTGTCATTTTTATTTTTAATAATGATAATGGTGTTGGTTAAGCTCTTACTATGTGTCAAGCACTGTCCTAAATGCTGGGTAGATAAAAGCTAATCAGATTGGACACAGTCCCTGTCCCACAAGGGGTTTACAGTCTTAATCCCCATTTTACATATGAGGTTAACTGAAGCCCACAGAAGTGAAGCGGCTTGCCTATGGTCACCCAGCAGACGAGTGACAGAGTCAGGATTAGAACCCAGGTCCTTCTGATGCCCATGCCTGTGATCTATGCACTAGGCCACTCTGCTTCTCTAAATGTTCCCGAAATGACCTGCTTGAATACCCATACCCACCTCACACCAACAGGTAATTTCCTCAAAAATAATAATAATAATAATAATAATCGTGGAATTTAAGCGCTTACCCTGTGCCAGGCACTGAACTAAGCGAGGGGGTGCATGCAAGGAAATCGGGTTGGAACACAGTTCCTGTCCTACATGGGGCTCAGAGTCTTTATCCTATTTTACAGTTGAGGGAACTGAGACTCAGAGAAGTGGATTGACTTGCCCAAGGTCACGCTGCAGACAAGTGGCAGATTCAGGATTAGAACCCAGGTCCCACTGATTCCAAGGCCCATACTCCACACTGCTTCTCTTCTCCCCTACCCACCCCGATGCAGGAAAAAATGTCTCTTTACCCAGCCTGCTTACCCTCATCTCTGCTGCCAATATCCACAAGATGGTAGGGTCAGGCAAAAAACAGTTTCTTTTTTATACGGTGTTTGTTAAGCACTAGCTATGTGCCAGGCACTGAACTAAGCACTGGGGTAGATACAAGCTAATCACGTTGGACACCGTCCCTGTCCCATATGGAGCTCAGAGTCTTATTCCCCATTTTACAGAGGAGGTAACTGAGGCCCAGTGAAGTGACTTGACCAAGGCCACACAACAGACGTGCGTGACATCCTCCATTCGAAGAGGCAGGATATATGACAGCAAGATCATCAAACTCTAACTGTGGCTTAGTGGATAGATCACCAGGCTGGGAATCGGAAGGAGCTGGGTTCTAATCCTGGCTCCGTCTCATATCTGCGGTATATCCCTGAGCAAGTCACTTCACTCCTCTGGGCCTCAGTTACCTCCTCTGTAAAATGGGGGTGAAGACCATTAGCCCCATGTGGGCCAGGGCTCGTGTCCAACCTGATTACCTTGTATCTACCCCAGCGCTTAGAACAGTGCTTGGCACATAGCACGTACCATAATTATTATTATTATTACAATACAATAGAGATGGTTGATATAATCCCTGTTGCTAAACAGCTCACCTGCAGAAAAGGGAATGAGATAGGTGGCTCTCCATTTCTTCAAGCGCCATGTGGACCTGGGACCTGATCTGATTATCAGTGAGTCCGGCAGTCAAGTGCATTTACTGAGCGCTTACCATGGGCAGAGCACCAGACTGAGAGCTTGGGAGAGTCCAACAGAACAATATAACCGACCCGTTCCCGCCCACGACGAGCTTAGAGACCAGAGTGGGAGACAGACGTTCATATGAATAAATAAAATTATGGATACAGACATCAGTACTGTGGGGCTAGGAAAAGGGGATGAAGAAATGGAGCAGGTCAGGGTGACGCAGAAGGGAGTGGGAGAAGAGGAGAGGAGGGCTCAGGCAGGGAAGGCCTCCTGGAGGAGGTATGCCTCCAAAAAGTCTTTGTGGGAGGTGGGGAGGGGGCAGAGTTTTGCCAGTCCATGATTCTGACAAAGCACTTTATGTCTACAAAATCCATCGGCCATAATGAGTAGCAACCAGACACACACAAAATGATTTCATCGGTGAATATGGAAAAATGTAGTGTTATTCTATTTTGCTTGCAAGTACTAAAAAGAAGCAGCATGACCTAGTGGATAGAGCCTGGGTCTGGGAGTCAGAAGGTCACGGGCTCTCATCCCGCCTCCGCCACTCGTCCGCTGTGTGACTTTAGGCAAGTCACTTCACTTCTCTGGGCCTCAGGGATCTCATCTGGAAAATGGGGAGCGAGACTGTGAGCCCCAGGTGGGACAGGGAATGGGTCCAACCTGATTTGCTTGTATCCACCCTAGCGCTTAGAGTAGTGCCTGGTACATAATAAGCGCTTAACAAATACCACAATCATCATCATTATTTGAAATGGATTGAGGAGAGGGAAGTTAAATAGCTGGTCTCCCCAGAGCATACAGAATTTGAATTAAGGCTATATTTACATAGTCCAGAAACTGTTGCTGCTTGTTACCAAGAGCAACGACAACCGCAGATATCAAACTATTTTTCTAAGCATGATTTGAATATGTTGAAACTGAATGGAAAAAAAAACCAAGAGGGGGTGGAAAAGGGGGCAATTTCTGAATTCTGAAGAGAACAGCAATGGAAAGCTCCTGAGAAGGCTAAGAGAAACATCTCAAACATCAGCCAACAATACTGACTTTCGGGAATTTCTCTTATGTAGCAGATCATTAAGGAGAGTTTCAACCACACCGTTCTCTTTGGTGCTATCGTCTCAGAAGAAGAAAAAGAAGAATTGTGGTATTTGTTAAGCGCTTACTACGTACCAGGTACTTCCAAGCAAATCAGGCTGGACACCGTCCCTGTCCCCCATAGGGCTCACAGTCTCAATCCCAATTTTACAGATGAGGGAACTGAGGCTCAGAGAAGTGAAGTGAATTATCCAAGGTCACGCAGCTCGTAGTGGGCAGAGAATGTGTCTGTTTATTGTTGTATTGTACTCTCCCAAGCCCTTAGTACACTGCTCTGCACACAGTAAGCGCTCAATAGGACTGAATGAAGTGATGGAGCCGGAATTAGAACCCAAGACTTTTGGACCCCCAGGCCCATGTTCTATCCACTAGGTCATGCTGCCTCTCTTTCCCCTTGGGCTCCTTTCATTAGCAGCCTTTCCCGGAGATGCCAGATTCTACTTCTCCATAGGAGTGCTCAGAATATACCGTGCCTAAGTCAGCATTCGCATCCTAGGGTAGCTATTTTCCTACATGAAGAAAGCAGTACATTTTTAGCAGTACTGTTTCCTTGATAATGAATTCTTTAATCATGGACTGGAAAAGACAACTGTCAGAACGATGGCCAAAAGAAAGTACGTCCTCCCTACAAGCTTGAAAGCTCCAAGAATATGAGAAGGAACGTGGCCTAGTGGATAATGGGAATCAGAAGGTTCCAATCCCGGCTCCTCCGTTCGTCTGCTGTGTGACCTGGGAAAAGTCACTTCTCCGTTCCTCAGTTACCGCTTCTCTAAAATGGGGATTAATGTGGTACAGGGACTGTGTCCAACCTGATGACCTTATATCGACCTTATTGCTTAGTATAGTGCTTGGCACATATTTAGTGCTTAGAAAGTGCCATAATTATTATCAATTTCTTTCCCCTTAAAACTACTGGTGTCTGAACAAGGTTTGTTCAGATTCACGTGAAGAGCAGAGATTAGAATAGCGATACTGTATTTTCATTGACAATGTGGGCAAGAGATTCTCTCAAAGAGAAGTAGCATGGCCTAATGGAAAGAATACAGACCTGGGAGGCAAAAGACCTGACTCCAAACTCCGATTCTGCCAATTTATTGCTGTGTGACGTTGGGCAAGTCGCTTAACTTCTCTGGGCCTCAGTTTCATCAGCGGTAAAATGTGGATCCAGTACTTTTTCTCCCTCCTATTCCAGACCGTGAACCCCAAGTGGAACGGGGACTGTGTCCGCTCTAATTGACTTATACCTACCCCCAGCGCTTAGAACAGTGTTTGACACCTAGTAAGCGCTTAACGAGTGCCATAAGTTAAAACAAAAAACAATAAGTTCACTCATGGATGCAAACTCAACATCAGCTTCAATTGTGAACTGAAGAACCACAACAGAATAAAAAGAATTCAGTGATTAGTAAGGTGTCCTGAACATAGTGTGGGCTTAAAAATCCATCAGCTCTGCGGGGGCTGCAGATTTCATTCCCTCACAGAGCTTAATACATACTCCATTTGACCCTTCTGTCTCACTTCTTCTCCCTTTCCTAGTTTTCCTTCCCTCAGCTTCGAACGAGCTCAATTCTCTCCCTTCCTAAAGAAATCATTTCTCAACCCCACTGCACCTGTTTAAAGAACCCTGATCTAATTCTCTAGACTGGAAGCTCCATATATGGCAGGGGATATGTCTGCTAATTCTGTGGTAATGGACTCTCGCAAGCGTTTACTACATTGCCCTGCACATAGTAAGCTCTCAGTAAATATGATTGAGCTGTCCCCATTCCTTCTAGGAGTTAAAATCACCCACTTGCCCCCAATTCTTTCCGTGAATTCGATTCTGACTTCTAGGAAACTTAGACTTTACCCTCTACGCTCTGCCACTGAGATCACGTAAATTTAGAGCTCCAGAAAGCTCTTTTGGGTTAAATCTAAGCAGCTGAACTCTAGCCTAACTGTTTTTTTCCATGGTATCTGTTAAGCACGTACTATGTGCCGGGCTCAGTACTAAGTGCCGGGGTAGTTACAGGTTGGACACAGTCCGTGTCACACATGGGGCTCAGAGTCTTAATCCCCATTTTTTACAAATGAGGTAAAGGAGGGCCAGAGTAGTTAAGTGACTTGCCCAAGGTCTCACAGCAGACAAGCGACAGAGCCAGGATAAGAACCCAGGCTCCGCTCTAACCACTAGGGCACACCACTTCTCTTAATCCTCCTTGATCAATTGGACATTACTCAATCAATCCATATGATGTACTAGGTGCCTGCTTTGTGTAGAGCACTGTACTAAGTAGTTGGGAGAGTATAACTGAGTTAGTAGACAAGATGGGGAATTTACAGACAAGTGGGGAAGGCGAGCACTGAAATAGTTAACAGATGAGCAGCATGGCCTAGTGGATAGAGCATGGACCTGGGAGTCAAAGGGCCTGGTTTCTAATCCCAACACCACTTATCTGCAGTGTGACCTTGGGTAAGTCACTTCACTTCTCTGTGCCTCAGTTGCCTCACCTGTAAAACGGGGGAGTAAGACTGGGAGCCCCACATGGGACAGGATCTGTGTTCCACCTGATTAGCTAGCATTCACTTTATCGTATTTATCGAGCGCTTACTGTGTGCAGAGCACTTTCCTAAGCGCTTGGGAGAGTACATTATAACAATCAGCAGACACATTTCCTTAGCGGCACAGTGTAAGCGCTTAACAGATACCGCCATTATTATTATTACTATTATTATTATGAGAGGAACGAGTGGATATGCTGATGAATGCGTGCTTAAATGCACAAGTGTTACGGGAGGATGTGAGTTCACAAAATGTAGAGTATGTAAAGAGGGGCTGAAGTGGTAGTTGAGGAAATGAGTGTGAGCTGGGGAGCGGTGGGCAAAGGAGTGTAAATACGCAGGAAGGAGAAAGCTGAGTCTCTTAGAGTCAGTAATCAGGAGCAGAGGAAGGGACTCCTCCAAGAGGCCTTACCTAGTCAGTCAGACAATCATATTTAATAATAATAATGTTGGTATTTGTTAAGCGCTTACTATGTGCAGAGCACTGTTCTAAGCGCTGGGGTAGATACAGGGTCATCAGGTTGTCCCACGTGAGGCTCACAGTTAATCCCCATTTGCCAGATGAGGTAACTGAGCCACAGACAAGTTAAGTGACTTGCCCACAGTCACACAGCTGACAAGTGGCAGAGCCGGGAGTCGAACCAGAGCACTGTACTAAACACGAGGGAGAGGACAATAGAACAAAACTGGTAGACACACTCCCTGATCACAACAAACTTAGTCATTCGTTCAACGGTATCTATTGAGCACTTACTATGTGCAGAGCACTGTACTAAGCGCTTGGAATGTACAATTTGGCAACAGACAGAGACAATCTCTGACCAGTGATGGGCTCACGGTCTACGGGGGAGAAGGGCATTAATATAAATGAATAAATGACAGATACGGACACAAGTGCTGTGGGGTTGGTAGGGGGGATGAATAAAGGGAGCAAGTCGGGACGACATAGAAGGGAGTGGGAGAAAAGGTTAAAGAGGGCTTAGTCAGGGAAGGCTCCTTGGAGGAGAGGCCCCAAATTTCAGCATGGCGTAGTGGATAGAGCCTGGGCCTGGGAGTTGGAAAATCACGGGTTCTACTCCTGCCTCCGCCACATGTCTGCTGTGTGTCCTCGGGCAAGTCGCTTCACTGCTCTGTGCCGCAGTTACCTCATCTGGAAAATGGGGCTTGAAGCTGTGAGCCCCACGCGGGACAGACACTGTGTCCAACTTGATTTGCTTGTATAATAATAATAATAGTAATGATGGTACTTGTTGAGGGCTTACTATGTGCCAAGCACCATTCTAAACACTTCCACCCCAGCGCCTAACACAGTGCTTGGCACACAGTAAGCACTTAAATACCATTATTATTTTTAGTAGTAGCAATTCATCTCTCGTTTTTCCACCCCCTACCCTTCGACTACTCTTCCTTCCGGGTCTCAAGGATCTGACAGCACCAATTTAAGCATCTTTATACCCTGCTACTTCCTCCTATGCAAATGTCAGTCTCCGGCTCCAGATGGTCCATTCCATGAGCGCGGGGACCGTGTCCACGGGAAAGAGAGGCACGGAGCACGTGAGAGAAACGCCGTAGAGGTTCAGGGGTCCCCAGAGGACCTCCCGCTAATCCAAGAGAATCCCGGGGGACAGAGAAGGTGGGATGGATGGGCACCAAACCCCGCCGTCATCCCCCACGTGAACCTTGAGCCAACTGCCTTGCCCAGGGTGGGAGTTTAGAGGCGTCCAATAAATGCCATAAATCAACAACGTGAAGCTAACTCTACTGATAAGGATTATAACTCCGCCAAATTGACAGGGAAACTGAAACCCTGGGCCTCCATCTCGCCCATCCCGCCACCGACCCCTGGCCCACATCCTACCTCTGGCCTGGAACGCCCTCCTTTGCCTAATCCAACCGTCGATTACTCTCCCCAGCTTCAGAGCCTTCCTGAAGGCCCATCTTCTCCAAGGGGTCTTCCCAGACTAAGCCCCACTTTTCCTCACCTCCCACTCCCTTGTGCGTCACCCTGACCCCCTCCCTTTGCTCTTCCCCCCTCTCCCCACTCCAGAGCACTTATGTATATATGTCATTTTATTTATTTATATTGATTTCTGTTCATTTGTACTGATGTCTGTCTCCCCCCTCTAGACTGTGAGCTCGTTGTAGGCAGGCACTGTCTCTATTTTTGTACTGTACTCTCCCAACCGCTTACCTCAGTGCTCTGCATAAAGTAAGTGCTTAATAAATACGATTGAACGAATGACAAATAATGCAGAATTCTCAGATTTTGCAGGATTCCCCGCAGGCGTCCAATTTCCCTCTAGACTGAAAGCTCATTGTGGGCAGGAAATGTGTCTGTTCACTGTTATACTGTCTTTTCCCCAGCACTAAGTACAGAGCTCTGCACTCAGTAAGCACTCAATAAATGATTGAATGAATTTATCATTATTATTATTAATAATAATAGTAATACTGGCATTTGTTAACTGCTTATTATGTGTTAAGCACTGCACTAAGCGATGGGGTGGATACAAGCAAAACAGGTTGGACACAGTCCCTTTCCCAAACGGGGCTCATGGTCCTAATCCCCATTTTATAGATGAGGTAACTGAGGCCCAGAGAAGTGAAGTGACTTGTCCAAGGTCACGCAGCAGGCACGTGGCAGACCCGGGACTAGAACCCAGGTCCTTCTAACTTCCAGGCCCGTGCTCTAGCCACTAGGCCGTGCAGCTTCTACTCCGACTTAAATGTCACCTCAAGTTTGTTCATAGGATAGGAATATTGCTCCACGTAGGCAGGGAATGCGTCTGTTTACTATTATATCGTAGTCTCCCAAGAGCTTGGTACAGAGCTTTGCACACAGTAAGGGCTCAATAAATATGACTGACTGACTGACTGACTGAATGAATGAATGAATGAGTACTTTTCCCTTAGTTCAGAATAAAGTGCTTTTCATTATCAATGAATGGAAAACAACCAAAAAAAGGACCAGCTTTCCGAAAAAAGAGTTATACCTATCTTGTTCAGAAAATTAAAGGCTTTGATAGTGCTCAGAGCTATCCTAGAATACCCTGATTGACAAAATTTAACAAGGATGAGGCACTTTTAAAAGACTTCGGAGGAAAGAAAAAATGCTTAAAGAGACTGAAAAAGACCATCTAAGAGGCAGATTACAAGGGGTTAGGGATTATTTACCCTCGAAAAGAAACTGCTGAAGGCCCGTTCTCCAACTCTGCTTTAGAAAGGCAAAATGGTTTTAAAATTGCAACAAGAGGGATTCGGATCAAAGATGAGAAAACAATTAAGGGTGGTGAGCCTGCAGAGCCAGGTTAGAAAATGACATTAAAATGATATGTGAAATCTCAATGTGGCAGGAGGTCATTAAATTCAGAAAAAAACAACCCTAAACCGCTTGGCAAAATAAGTATTTACTAGCCAAATATCACTTGCAAATATACGATAGGGTTCTCCTTTTCCACCCAAGGATTTGTGAGGGCCCATTTGGATTAGACAGAGTGTGCTAAGGGGTCTTGGGAGGGTGAAATGTAGATAATTTACCTAGTTGGTGTCAACAGTATTCAGAGTTCTGCTGGGAAAGCCAGAAAGCTTAACAGGGCTAGGCAAGGGTGTGTCTTATATTGTGATTCCCCTTCCCTTTCTTGCAGGGCTGGTGAATAATTCAACACATACTTTTCATTCTCCCTCTCTCTCTCCGGGGACAGTTTTGTCTCCCGGTGGTATTATCCGATGCATTTAAAGCGATTTGTAAACTCGATCTGTAGCCTTATCAATTTGATGCCGCTTTGCTTTCAGGTCAGACAGCGCGACAGAGTTCACGGATCCCTTCGGTTTTTAAAACCGAGGTTTCACTTCTATTCGTCCGGTTAGCCCAGCTCCCGGAAGTCGCTCCCACGAGACCCGACAGGTGTTTCAAAGAATCAATCCCAGATGAGAATTTGGGACAAAATGGCAAAACCCACCTTTTCTCCGGATGCGGGTGTTGACTGTGGTTCCTGTCTCTCGGGTCGGACGCGGAATGGTCAGTAGAAGCCTGCGGGTGAGAGAAAGTGCTATTTGAGACTCTTGTCCTTGAGAATGTTTGACGAATTACATCCAGTGGCAAAGGCGGAGTTTGAAAAACTCTTTCTTGAGGAAGTATGGGTCGCCTTTCTCCTCGCCGACTCATTAGATTGATCGCTCTATGGGATCGGTTAAGCGCTTACTTTGTGCAGAGCACTGTACTATGAGCTCAGCCAATGGTAAAATGATCTCTGAAAGCAATGGGCACAAGCGTGGCATAGAGTAAGTACTTAATTTTTTTTTTTACGGCATATTTTAAACAGGGTTTAAGCTTATGGTATTTGTTAAATAGGGCAAACCCTGTTAAACTTTCCATTTTCCCCAAGCACCGTCCTAAGACGCTGGGGTGGATACGAGATAATTACATCCCACGTGCAGCTCACTTTCTAAGCAGAATAGTCTACTGAAAAGAGCCTGGGCCTGCGAGTCGGGGGACTTGGCTTCTAAACCCATCTCTACCATGGGCTCTGCTGCGTGACCCTGAACAGACCACATAACCTCCCCATGCCTCAGTCTCCTCAACCGTAAAATGGGAATTAAATCCTACTCCCTCCTACTTAGACAGTGAGACGCACGTAGACAGGGACTGCGTCCAACCCGATTACCTTGCATCTACCCCAGCACTTAGAACAGTGCTCGACACAGTCAGAGCTTAACAAACGTCATTAAAGACTAAAAAAGTAAGAGAGAGCACAGGTATTGACTCCTCGTTCTGCAGATGAGGCAACTTGAGGCCCGGAAGTGAAGTGAGTTGTCCAAGGTGACCCAGCACACGTGTGCAGGAGCAGAGATGAGAACCCAGGTCCTCTGACTCCTAGGCCGGGGTTCCAGCCACTAGGCCCCGCTGCTTCCCTCACGAATCAGAAAAATCGGCAACTTCAGGCAGCGAGTCACCTGACTAAAGCCAGCCGGGCAGCTTCAACACTGGCGCCTCACGGCTGCAGTACCTGGCCACTGTTTGGGCCGGTAACAGAGACGTTCACGGTGGTTCACGTGTTAGACCAAGACGTCATGGAGACTATTTTCCCGGAAGACCCCGGATTTTGCCCTCTCCTGGAGGGTCTCTCCGGAGGGACAAGTCATTTGCTCCAAAAACTTCTGCCTTCCCTTCCCAGTTCAGTGACACTCAATCAGTCAATGGTATTTACTGAGCACTTTCTGTATGCACAGCACCGATCTAAATGCTTGGGAGAGGACAGTTCAACAGCGTTGGTAGATGTGTGCCAGAGGAGTTAGTCGGACAGAAGGCTGAGGCGTGGGGAGATGATGAAATATTAATTTTTTTAATGGCATTTGTTAAGTGCTTAATCGGGGCCAGGCACTGTTCTAAGCTCTGGGGTGGATCCAAGCTAATCAGGTTGGACACGGTCCCTGCCCCACGTGGGGCAAACGATCTTCATCCCCATTTTACAGATAAGGGAACTGAGTCCCAGAGAGGTCAAGTGACTTGTCCAAGGTCACATAACAGATAAGTGGCAGAACAGAACCTCCTGACGTTCAGACCTCCGCTCTAACCATTAGGCCACGCTACTTCTCTAATAATGTTGGTATTTGTTAAGCTCTTACTATGTGCCGAGCACTGTTCTAAGCGCTGGGGTAGACATAGGGGAATCAGGTTGTCCCACGTGGGGCTCACAGTATTAATCCCCATTTTACAGATGAGGGAACTGAGGCACAGAGAAGGTAAGTGACTTGCCCACAGTCACACAGCTGACAAGTGGCAGAGCTGGGATTCGAACTCATGAGCCCTGACTCCAAAGCCCATGCTCTTTCCACTGAGCCACGCTGCTTCTCTATGGGGAAAGGAGAGAGGCTAGGCAATATTTATACACACTGCTTCCTATAGCAGAATTTTAAGGACTTAGTATATCAATCTCCAAACAAAAGACACTCAACAGATACTAGTGATTGCTTGGCTGCTCATTTAACATTTCCTTACAATGCACACTCCATTGGCAAGGTGACCTAATGGAAAGAGCACGAGGTTGGGAGTCAGACAACGTACGTGGGTTCTAATCCCAGCTCTGCTACTTGTCTGCTGTGTGACCTTGGGCCGGTCACTTCACTTCTCTGTGCCACGGATAGCTCATCTGCAAAACGGGGATTAAGAATGTGAGCCCGAGGTGGGACAGGGGCTGTGTCCAACCTGATTACCTTGTTATCTACCCCAGCGCTTAGAACAGCACTTGGCACATAGTAAGCACTTAACAAGTACCACAATTATGATTATCATTAACATATCCTTTCAGTTAATATTCCTGTGACCTCTGGGCATTTGTGATTTGCCCACAGCACTTCTATTATCTATTGTCTATTCTATTAATTATCTATTACAAATTATTTATTTCTGGCTGTCTCTCCTTCTAGACTGTAAGCTCCCTGTGGGCAGGGAATGTGTCTATCAACTCTGTTGTATTGGACTCTCCCAAGCACTTAGTACAGTGCTCTGCACATAGTAAGCGCTCAATAAATACTATTGAATGAATGAATGAATGAATACTCTGCACACAGTATGCACACGATACGATTGATTGATAGAACAAAGTGCAATCCGAATGAATTTTCAACCAAGTTTCTCTTGACTGCCTTAACTACACTTGTCTTAGGCTGTCGAGTCGTGTCCGACCCATAGCGACACCATGGACACATCTCTCCCAGAACGCCCCACGTTCATCCCCAATCATTCTGGTAGTGGATCCATAGAGTTTTCTTGGTCCAAATCCGGAAGCGGTTTACCATCGCCTCTTTCCGCACAGTAAACCTGAGTCTCGGCCCTTGACTCTCTCCCATGCCGCCGCTGCCCAGCACAGGAGAGTTTTGACTTGTAGCAGATGGCCTTCCACTCGCTAGCCACTGCCCAAGCTGGAAATGGAATGTGTAGGCCTCTGCTTGACTCTCCCTCCCGTAGTCGAGGCTGGTAGAGTCCTGGAAACTCTCCGGGTGCGACCCTAAGAGGTGTAACTACACTTAAGTGCTTTAAAATGTATTATCCAAATATTGCTCAGAACATCTTTAGGAAGTAATCAGTAGGTGGCATGACCCATAAAGTCTTACCTGAAGTCTTGTAGGTTCCAAACCCTACCCAAGAAACTCTGCCCATACAGCCAAAGCTGTTCATCGCAAACACAAAATTTACCACTGTCAGTTACCTGTTACCCATGGAGTACACTATTGCATCAATCAATGGTATTAAGTGAGTATTTACAGTGTGAAGAATACCGTGCTAAGCGCTTGGGAGAGTACACTACAACAGGTGTACACTTTCCCTGCCCAAAAGGAGGTTACAGTCTAGAGGGGGAGAGGGACATTGATATAAATTAATAAATTATGGATAGGTACAATAAGTGCTGTGGGGCTGAGGGAGGAGTAAACAAAAGGTAAAATCTAGGTGCAAGGACAACACGGAAGGAATACGGTAGGTACATATTAATTAGGTCAGACCCAGTGCCTGTCCCACATGGGGCTCACAGTTCAAGTGGAAAGGAGAACAGGCATTTATTCCCCATTTTACAGCTCAGAAAACTGAGGCACAGAGGTAACGTATCCACTGATTCTGCTATCCTGTACTCTTCCAAGCGCATAGTCCAGTGCTCCGCAGAGTAAGCACTCAATAAATACCCTTGATTAATTGAAAGTTAAGTGACTTGCCCAAGGTCACCCAGAAAGCAATTTACACACAGACAGATAAAGAAGTAGGAAACCAAAAAGCAGCCTCCTTACAATTACATTCATTATTTGCTTTTGAGTACCAATAATTACGCATGTATGCCAAAGCAAAAATCCCTTTTCTCTGGCACTGAATGCATACGGCGCCTTAGAGGTAAGTATGTTGAATTCTCAGTAAAGAGCAAGCCACATATGCAAGTTCACCCACACAGGAGAAACAGTGAAAATAGTTGACATTCCCAGAACTGAAAACCCCGATGTGGGAGTACATAGAATGGAAACATCTCATCATGATTTCTTTCAAAAATTCTCACCAATATTCTTCAGACGAAAAAAGTTACCTGGAGAAGTTAAAGAGGGCCGCCTTCCATACTAAACAGGGACATATTCATCATATTTTAAAACTTGGTTCGAGAAGATATTTAAATGAAAAATGGCAAATGCAATATGTCAGCGTCTTGGATGTTTAATTCATCAGAGGAACACATCTGCAAACCTCACCACCAAGCTTCGTGAATTCAAGGACTTAGTACAGTATTCTGCACACTGTAAGCTCTCACTGATAGACTGACTGAGACTGACTGCTCTCTTTCTCGTGGGCAGAGAATGTGTCTACTGACTCTGTCGTGTTGTACTCTCCCAAACGCTCAGTACAGTGCTCTGCACATGGTAAGCGCTCAATAAATACCATTGACTGATTCCTCCAAGACTTTTTAAATGATAATTGTTAAGCACTTACTATGTATTAAGTACTGCACTAAGCACTGGGGTAGATACAAGTCAATCAGGCTGGACACCGTCCCTGTCTCTTATGGGGTTCACAGTCTTAATACCCATTTTACAGATGCAGTAACTGAGGAGCAGGGAAGGGAAGTGATTGGCCCAAGGTCACCCAGCAAAAAGGTGGTAGAAGCAGGATTAGATCCCAGGTCCTTCTGCCTCCCAGGCCTGTAATAATAATAATAATGTTGGTATTTGTTAAGCGCTTACTATGTGCAGAGTACTGTTCTAAGCACTGGGGTAGACACAGGGGAATCAGGTTGTCCCACGTGGGGCTCCCAGTCTTAATTCCCATTTTACAGACGAGGTAACTGAGGCGCAGAGAAGTTAAATGACTTGCCCACAGTCACAGAGCTGACAAGGGGCAGAGCCGAGATTCGAACCCATGATCTCTGACTCCAAAGCCCGTGCTCTTTTGACTGAGGCTTCTCGGAGACTTCCAGATAGGGAATTTTTGCCTATTTACCTATTCCTGTTTGGAATAGGAATTTCCCAAGCAACTGGGGGGTGAAAGTGATAAGTTGAGGGTTAGTTTCTCTCGGCCCTGATTAGGCTTGGGGGTGGTGAGAATACAACGCACAGAGATGAGACTAATCTCAAGGAGGAACGACAGATTGCTTTTATTTCGCTCTTTCCCCAACACCACCCACGAAAGGAGGGATTGTTGAATCTCTAGCCTGTGAAAGAGAGGGATTGTGTTTGCTAGTTCTGTTGTATTGTACTTTCCCAAGCACTTAGTGATCTGCACACACAGTAAGCCCTCAATAAATACCACTGCTATGCATCTTACCCAAAAAAGCATTAGGTTTTTGTTGGGGGGGGGGGGGGCAAGTTATGATATCTGTTAAGTGCATATTGTATGTTAAACACTGTTCTAAACATTGGTGTAGGTACATGTTAATTAGGTCAGACACAGTCCCCGTCCCACAGTAGGCTCACAGTCTAAGTAAGAGGGAGAAACAGTATTTAATCCCCATTTTGCATTCGACGAAACCGAGGCACAGAGAACAGGGAACGTGTCTATCACCTCTGTTGAACTGTACTCTCCCAAGTGCTTAGCGCAGTGCTCTGCACATTCCTTTTTGATTTGTTGTCTTATGCAGTCGAGTCGTCTCTGACCCTTAGCGAGGCCATGGACACATCTCTCCCAGAACGTCCCGCTCTCCATCTGCAATCGTTCCGGTGGTGGATCAGTAGAGTTTTCTTGGTCAAAAAGAGGAAGCAGTTTACCATCGCCTCCTTCCGTGCAATAAACCGAGTCTCCGCCCTCGACCCTCTCCCATGCCGCTGCTGCCCAGTGAGCACTTAATAAATACCATCGATTGATTTTTTTAAATTATATTTAAATACTTACTCTATGTCCATCCCTTTCCCTCGTGGGACTCACAGCCTCAATCCCCACTTTTCAAATGAGGTAACTGTGGCCCAGAGAAGTGAAGTGACTCGCCCAAGGTCACACAGCAGCAGACAAGCAGTAGAGGTGGGAAGAGAACCCCAGGCCTCTGAATCCTGGGCCCGACCTCTTTCCACTCGGCCACACGGCTTCTCAAGCTCATCTGGCACCAACGGAACAGGTAGGAAAGCAGAAAAATGCAGGGGTGGGAAGAAGATAGATGGGAAGGGGACCAACTGAGTCAGGGGGTGGTATATTGAGAGGAAAAAGGGCGAGGAAATGAGAGAACAGGAGGTGAGGGGAAAATTGGGGGGGATAAGGGGGAAAGGCAGAGCCGCAACTCCTGAAGAGGGCGGGCTGGAGGGTTGCAAGAGGGCATTTGATTAAGCACTTCCACCCACTCCCCTAATAATAATTACTCATAATTTTGGTACTTGTTAAGCCCTTACCACGTGCCAGACACTGTTCTGAGCGCTGGGGCACATACAAGATAATCAGGTTGGACGCAAGCCCTGTCCCACATGGGACTCGCTATCTTAATCCCCATTTAACAGATGAGATAACTGAGGGGCGGTGAAGTGACTTGCCCAAGGTCACACCACAGACCAGCTCTGCTGCTGGTCTTGATCAATTGCTACAACAACCCGACTTTCAAGTCTTTCCACGAGATGGAAAATTTGAAGATCTTTAATAAGAACCGTTTCTTCCGAAGGCAATAACATCATCGTGTCCTGAGTGTAAATCTTATGAGCAACTATATTTCCAACCACAGCGGGTGGAGGAAAACGAAAAGTGAAAAGAGGCACAGTTAATGGTTTACAACGGTTCCTTTGTTGATGGAAAAAGAAAAAAAATTGGGGAATTCTGACCGGAGAAGTTTAATACGGTGCCTCTGGGACACTCTTAGGACATTCACAAATAATGCTTCAACAGAGAAGGGGGATGACGCTAAAGAAATCTTGGCTCCAAAATAATTAAGGGAGATTCAGAGTCACAGAAATCACTAGGGGAGATTTGGAATGGGGAGAAGTAAAGACATGCTTAGAGATGACAGCATGGTATAATGGATAGACCCTGGGCGTCGGAAGGTCATGGGTTCTAATTCTGGCTCCGCTACTTGTCTGCTGTGTGACCTTGGGCAAATCACTTCACTTCTCTGTGCCTCAGTGACCTCATCTGTAAAATGGGGATTGAGACTGTGAGCCCTTTGTGGGACAGGGACCATATCCAACCTGATCGGCTTGTAACCACCCAAGCGCTTAGTACAGCACCTGGCACATAGTAAGCACTTAACAAATACCATGATTAGGAGAGGAAGTTTTAGGTGTCAAAGGATTATCCCAAGCTTCAACCTCTTAAGGCCTTATAAAGTTAATTTTGCTGCTTAATATTAACATGCCAGAATTTCATGTTTTTAACATACTGCTCTTTGTACCAATTCACCACCTTCAAAGCCTTAGCGGAGGCATAAAAGGACAAAAGTTCACTGACTAAGCCCTCGTTTCTTTTTCTCCACTTCCTTCTGTGTCGCCCTGATTTGCTCCCTTTATTCACCTTCCCAAACCCCTCAACCCCACAGCACTGAGGCACAAATTTGTAATTTATTTATATTTAATGTCTCTCTCTCCCTCTAGACTGTCAGCTCTGTCTGTTATATTGCTCTATTATACTCTCCCAAGTGCTTAGTACAGTGTTTCTCACGCAGTAAGCACTCAATAAATATGACTGATTGCTTGTTTCTTGCGAGGCATAGAAAATAGGCTGGGCTCAATTTTTTTTTTTTAAATGGTATTCTTTAAGTGTTTACACTGTGCCAGGCACCCTAAAAAATGCTGAAGAAGATACAAAACAGTCAGGTTGGACACAGTCCATGTCCCACGTGAAACTCACAGCAATAAATCCCCATTTTAAAGATAAGGTAACGGGCCAAATAAGACAAGCGACTTGCCCAGAGTCACAGAGCAGACAAGTGGTGGAGCAGGGATTAGAACCCACGTCCTTCTGACTCCCGGGACCAAGTTCTTTCCATAAGGCCAAACTACACAGTTAGATTCCGTTTCGGTTAACAGGTGAAACAAAATTATTACTCTCAAAACACTTTCTCAAACATTCTCAAGAACAACTTCTAGCCTGTCCTCCCTGTGACTTTCCCATCACTGTAGACAGCACCACCAACCTACGTGTCTCAGAAGCCCATAACCTTGGCATTAACCCCAACTCATCTCTCTCACTCAACCCACACAGTCATTCTGTCCCCCAATTTCTGTCGATTCAACCTCCGCGATATTCCTAAAAGCCACCCTTCCCTCTCCATCCAAATTGGTACCACACTAATACAAGTATTTATCCTATCCTGCTTCGCTTATTGCATCAGCTTCTTTCTGACCTACTGCCTCTTCTCTCTCCCCTCTCCAGTGCGTACTTCTCTCAGAGGCCTTTCCCGACTGAGACCTCACTTCCTCTTCTCCCACTGACTTCTGCATCCCCCCTGCACTTGAATTTGCCCCCTTTATTCACACTCAGGGTCCCAAGCTTGAGCTCTACCCACTAGACAATGCTGCTCGATTGCTGCGTGCAAAGCACCGTATTAAGCACAACAGACATGATCCCCGCCCTCAAGGAGTTTGTTTTCTTGTACTCTACCGAGCGCTTAGCACAGTGCTCTGCACACAGTAACTGCTCAATAAATACCATTGATTCATCGATTACAATCTAGCCAGGGAGACAGACACTAAAATAAATTACTAGGAGACAGAAGTAGTAGACTGTACGAGGCATTCATTCATTCAGGGCAGAGACTGTCTCCCTTTATTGGAGAATTGTAATTTTCAAGTACTTAGTACAGTGCTTTGCACACAGTAAACACTCGATTTATGAATGAATGCTTGCAGAACACTGTATTAAGCATTTGAGAGAGAACAATATAATTATAACCTCATTAACTACCAGAGGGGACATTTGTCTGGAGAACTTAAGAACTTAGGGGGCAAAAAGAGGCTGATGATAATGATAATAATAATTGTGGTATTTGCTAAGTGCTTACTAAGTGCCAGGCACTGTTCAAAGCACTGGGGTGGATAGACAAGATAATCTGTCCCCAAATCTTCTCGATTCGACCTCCACAGTGCTTCTAAAATCCACCCTTTCCTCTCCATCCAAATTGGTACCGCACTAATCCGAGCAGTTATCCTATCCCGCCTCGATTACTGCATCAGCTTCTCGCTGACCAAAATGTTCAAAGCACTGGGGTAGATAAGCATAAGGTAATTAGGTTGGACACAGTCCCTGACCCACATAGGGCTCACATTCTTAATTCCCCTTTTACAGATGAGGAAAATGAGGCCCGGAGTCATGAGGTGACTCACCCGAAGTCATACAGCAGACAAGTGGCGGAGCCGGGATTAGAACCCATGACCTTCTGACTCCCAGGCTTGTGCTCTACCCACTGGGCCACGCTGCTTCTCACGCGGGAGTCGGGGACTAAAAGGTGAGGCGATTAGAAATTAACTAACTGGGGAAGGCCTGCTAGAGATGTGTTTTTAGAAGGGCTTTGACGCCAGAAAGATCTGTGATCTGACGGCGATGAAGGAAGAGGGGGCTGAGGACGGGGGGAGGTCCAAGAGCCAAAGGGGGACAGCAGGAGACTGGAGCAAGATGCACAGAGAGGAAGTCTGCCGGGTCGGAACAGAGACTAGGCCTGGGCGATAATGGGAGGAGAGAGAGGATCATTAGGGAAGGAGAAAGCCAAACGAACGTCTTAAAACCGTCGGGAGTTTCTGCTCGATGCAGAGAGGAGGGGATGGACCACAGTAGGAGGTTTTTGAAGAATGGGGAGACGTGGGCGGGATGTCATTCTCGAAAAAAACGATCCGGAGAAGGGAGAGGTTGGAGGGAGGGTGATCAGCGAGGAGGGCGATGCCGTTAGTCAAGCCTGGGATTTGGGCCCAGACTGGGTCGGGGGGGTCAGAATGGAGAGGAGAGGGGAGGATTCCTGCAACGTACATATCCGCCTCCGCAGCAAACAGAAACCCCTCACCATAAGCTTCGAAGCCCTCAAACCCCTTGCCCCCTCCTACCTCACCTCGCTACTTTCCTATTACAACCCAGCCCACACACCTCGCTCCTCTAATGCCAACCTTCTCACTGGTCCTCCCTCCCATCTATCTCGTCGCCGACCTGAACGCCCTCCCTCTTCATAGCCGGCAGACGACTGCTCTCCCCTCCTTCGAAGCCCTACTGAAGGCCCATCTCCTCCAAGAGCCCTTCCCTGGCTAAACCCTTCTTTCCTCTTCTCCCACTCCCGTCCGCGTCGCCTTGACTTGTTCCCTTTATTCATCCCCCCTCCCAGCCCCACGGCACTTAGGTACATATCTGTTATTTACTTATATGAACGTCCGTCGTCGTCCCTCCCACCCCCTGCTAGACTGTAAGCAAGTTGTGGGCAGGGAATGCGTCTGTTATATTGTTCTATTGTACTCCTCCAAACGCTTAGTACCGTGCTCTGCACACAGTAAGTGCTTGATAAATACGACTGACTGAGGGGAAAAGAACGGCAGCTTGGTGACAGACTCAATATGGGAGTTGAAAGAGAGAAAGGCATCAAGGATAGCGCCTGGGTTACGGAGCCTAAAGTCAGAGTGAATAAAATAGCAGAGTGACTTCAAAACAGCTAAGCAGGAGGTATTAGTTGCCAATGGCAGACAGAAACCGGGAGCCTGTCGCTTCCAACTTGCACATGTAGCATTAAACCTCAATGCCTTTAAATATCGTTCTGCAAACTTCGGTATTTAGACTCCCCTGATGGGATTCTTTCCAATTTGGAATATTGATTAAATCTTGACTTTGGCTATTACCGCGCTGGGGAATGTGACTCAGCGTGATTAGCGGGGCTTTATAGCCTTAGCAAATGGAGCTTGGCCAAGAGCTATAAACCCCCTTTTTTCTGGATTTCTTCTGAATATCAGATGTTCCTTGTGTTGGTTATTTTTAGTACAAGTGAGGCAGCTTAAGAAGCCTTCAATCTCTTGAAGCTTCTGCTTCCGAGCAACAGGTAGCTGGGGAGCAGTTTTCTACGTACAAAAATATCATTTCCCATTAAATCTTTTAGTTGCCAGGTTTTTATTTATATTTCTGGGGATATGAAGCTAAAGTTTGGGTCTCTGCCTTTGTCTTTCCTGAGCGCTGAGCCTTGTGACGGGGTGTCATCTCTCTCCCCCACCCTTGGGGCACCAAACCGGAGACCTGGGGAGAGTGGAAACCATGACATTTTGGTACTTTTGACCCCTGAGAGTCTGGCCACTCATGGATAGAAATTATTGCGCTTTAAATTTCCGCTTATTCGCCAGTGTCAAAACTGTGCCCCCCCCATTCCTGAACTCCAACATGTTCTCTCCACTATAAGAACTGTATCAAAACTCTGTGGGAGGCACAGAGACCTAAGGGAAAGAGCCCGGGCCTAAGAGTCAGGGGACGGGGATTCTATTCCCGGCTCTGCCATTTGCTTGCTGTGTGACCTTAGGCAAGTCACTTTCCTGTGCCTCAGTTCCCTTATCTGGAAAACAGGGAAAATATACCCAGTCATTCATTCAATCATATTTACTGCAGGCTTACTGAGTGCGGAGCACTGTTCTAAGTGCTTGGAGAGTACAAAACAAGAATAAACAGGTACATTCCCCGCCTACAATGAGTTTAATGTGTTCTTTTTTCCTCTCAGAATATGAGCCTGCTATAGGACAGGGACTGTGTTCAATTTGATTATTTATACTTCCTCCAGTACTTAAAACAGTGATGGGTACATAGGAGCACTTACTAATTACCATCATTATCATCACCACCATGACAGATTTGTCTTTACCCACATTAAACCTCCTTCCATAAGGGGGAAATGAGGAATGATTTTCATAAAATATTTCTAATCTTTTTTCCACCAAATCCATCTTTATTTCCTGTATAATGTCCTTTCATTTTCTAAGATCATCCAGCTATGTGATTTTAAAATATAAAAGCAAAGCTCAAAACTTTAAGAATTGTGCATCTTTACACCCATTGAGAACAAAAACACAGCTGTTGCATAAAATATGTAATTGTGATGTATTCGTAATTCAGTATTATACCACTATATTTTTTCCCTAAAAGAAGCTTCACGTCAATTTGAAAGGATAAAACGTCCTAAGCAGTGAAATCAAAATTACCCAATGAAGAAAGGAAAATCCAAGATTATATTTACTAATTTTGCAACAAGCTAATAGGCTTGAAAAAGTTTTCCTTCTGAATAACAACTTGATACCTTGGATTATCCAGGATAGAATGTTGAAAATCCAATTAGATGACAAAAATTTGCTACATAAGTAGGATTTCTCCCCCAAAACAGTGCCATGGGAGAGATATCTCAAGAGAAAATAATGGATCTTTAGAAAAGTAGAAAGACCATCAGACCCAACAATTTTAATTGCTTTTTATAGTGTTAAACAGCTTGAAATATTACACTGGACATATATTTCAAGAGTAGTGGGAGAGGAAGACTGAGTCTTGGGGACTCAAACTGGAAAATAGGTTTTTCGGGGGTACGTTTTTGCTACACATTTCAGACAGACTATTACGCCAGACACACGGAACGTATGGTGTGAATACGTCACGCTGTTGAAGAAAGAGTTGTCGTGCTACCGTGATAATGTGGGTTTTCTTTGACTATCGGTTTTCTAAAAACCTGAAGCCACTTCACTTCTCCGTGCCTCCGTTACCTCATCTGTAAAATGGGGATTAAGACTGTGAGCCCCACGTGGGACAGCCTGATTACCTTGTTATCTACCCCCCAGTGCTTAGAACAGTGCTTAGCACATAATAAGCGCTTAACAAATACCATCATCATTATTATGACTATTACAGTGCTCTGGACGTGGTAAGCTCTCAATAAATACCACTGATGGACTGAATACCATATTAGAGACACATGAGACCTCACCCAGGTTACAATGAGCATGGGGCAAAACAGGATGACATTACACTTTGCAGAATGATAATAATAATCACGGCACTTGCTGAGTGTTTACAATGTGTCAAGCACTGCTCTAAGCACTGAGGTGATACAAGTTAATCAGGCTAGACACAGTCCCTGTCCCACATACGACTCACAGTCTTAACCCCCATTTTGTAGATGAGGGAACTGAGGTCCAGAGAAGGGAAATGACTCGCCCAAGGCCACACAGCAGACATGTGGCGGAGCCGGAATTAGAACCCAGGTCCTTCTGACTCCCAGATCCGGCCTCTATCCACTAACTTCCCTGATCCTAAAGCGTTTCTCTATACTGTAAGCTCATCTTTAGACTGTAAGATCGCTGTGGGTAGGGAATGTGCCTGTTATACCGTACTCTCCCAAGTGCTTAGTACGGTACTCAGCACAGAGTGAGCGCTCAATAAATACGATTAAATGAATGAATGACTTATCCAGGGGCCTTCCCCAAAACCTCCCATGCGTTCCAGACACTTTCCATTCCTCTTTCGGGGACCGTATAAACTCTAGCAGCACGTCCGAACAAGTGAACTCAGAAGCCAAAGTTCTCCCAAGGAAGGCTGGACACTGAAAAGAAGAAATGCACAATAATAATAATAAAGACGGTATGTGTCAAGCACTTACTTACTGTTCTAAGCGCTGAGGCGTTCAACTCCGTTTCGATACCAGACAAGGGCCGACCAATCGATGAATCGGGGTGAGTTTGTTGTGGGAAGGGAAGGTGTCTGTTATATCGTTCTACTGTGCTCTCCCAAGCGCTTAGTACAGCGCTCCGCACCCAGCAAGTGCTCTGTATATATGAGACTGACTCAACAAATACCACTAATTGAATTGAACTGAGTGCTTACTTTGTGCACAGTACTTTACTAAGCACTTGGGAGAGTACAAAATAACGGGATTGGCAGACCCATTCCCTACCCACAGTGAGCTTAAAGTCTAAAGCGGGAGTCAGACATTAATAGAAATATAAAATTACCTACACGCACATGAGTGCTAAGAGGTTGAGGGAGGGGTGAACAAAGGGAGCAAACCCAAGAGCATGCCATGCAAATAATAATGATGATGATGGTATTTGTTAAGCGCTTACTACATGCCAAGCACTGTTCTAAGCTCTGGCGTAGAGACAAGGAAATCAGGTTGCCCCACGTGGGGCTTACAGTCTTAAGCCCCATTTTACAGATGAGGCAACTGAGGCACAGACAAGTTAAGTGGCTTGCCCAAGATCGCACAGCAGACAAGTGGAGGAGCCGGAATTAGAACCCACGACCTCTGACTCCTAAGCCCGTGCTCTTTCCGCTAAGCCACACTGCTTAAATGGATGATCCAGTATAAACCTCAACAAGCCACCACCGTACTTTCAAAAGAATGGAAGGCAGTTCTTAAAGTAAATGATAATACCTGTGGTGTTTGCTAAGTGCTTACTATGCGTCAAACACTGTTCTAAGCGCTGGGAAGGTACAGGTCAATTAGGTCGGACCCAATCCCTGTCCCGCATGGGGGTCACAGTCTAAGTAGAAGGGAGAATAGCTACTGAATCCCCACTTTATATTTGAAGAGACTGAAGCACAGAGAAGTCAAGTGACTTGTCCAAGGTCACACAGCAAGCAATTAGTGGAGCGAGGGTAGGAACCTAGGTCCTCTGACTCCAAGGCCTGGGCTCTTTCCATTAGGCCACGCTACTTCCTACTTCCTGTATTCCAGGCACTGTATTAAGCGCTGAGGTAGATGGACGAGGATCAAGTTGGACACAGTCTCTGTCCCACTTGGGGCTCAGAGTCTGAGTCCCCATTTTACAAAAGAAGGGACTGAGGCACAGAGAAGTAAAGTGACTTGCCCAAGATCACCCAGCAGAAAAGCGGTGGAGCTGGGATCAGAGACCCAGGTCCTCTGATTCCCTGGGCCCGTATTGTTTCCACCAGGCCACAGCGCTTCCCTCATAGCAAACACCGGGAATATTCATTCATTCAGTCAGTCATATTCATTGTGCGCTTACTGTGTGCAGAGCACTGTACTGGGCACTTGGAAAGTACAAGTCGGCAAGATAGGGACAATCCCTACCCAACGATGGGCTCACAGTCTAGAAGCGGGGGGGACAGACAACAAACCAAGTGGACGGGTATCACTTCCATCAAAATAGATAAATGGAATTCTAGATCTAGATACATCTGGAATAAAATACATAGAATAATAAATATGTACAAACATACACAAGTGCTGTGGGGCGGGGAGGGAGGGAGTCGGGGCGATGGCGAGGGGAGGAGCAGAGGAAAAGGGGCGCTCAGCCTGGGAAGGCCTCCTGGAGGAGGTGAGCTCTCAGCAGGGCTTTGAAGTGGGGAAGAGAGCTAGTTCATGAATATGGTTGACCATGAAGCTCTTAAAAGCCCCAGAGTGAAGAATTGTTTTCACTGGCTTATCCACAGCTGCTTTGCAAGGTGAAACAATTTGACAGATTAACTATCACGTGGCAGGAAAAGTTTCATTATTGGGAACAGTAAAGAAACTGTCTCATGTTTCTCCTCGGCATTAAGAATGCACTCCCAAGGCCCGGGCCTGGAAGCCGGAGAACCTGGGGTCTAGTCCTCGCTCCGCCACCCGCCTGCTGTGTGACCTTCGGCAAGTCACATCACTTCAGGGAACATATCTGTTCATTGTTATATTGTACTCTCCCAAGCGCTTAATACGGGGAGCCCTCCATAAATACGATCGAACTGAACAGAATGTGGGCCGTGGACCGGGTCCAAAATGTTTACCTTGAATCTACCCCAGTGCCTAGTATAGTGCCTGGAACGGAGTAAACGCTTAACAAATATCGTTTAAAAGAACGCATGACCAAGTGAACGAGAGCATGCGAGAACATTCCCTGAACAGCCTTCTTGCACATGGTATCTTTTGGAAAGAGTTGCTAAATTGAGAAGCTTCCTTTTTTTTTTTTTTCCATATGGTGCTCAACTCTTGATGAGCAAAACAAAACAAGGCCCATAGAGAGACGGCCAGTGTTTGTTTATACGTGCAGACATCTGGAATAATTGCATTCTAAGTGCATTTCTGGGAGGAGAGGGAAAATGTCTCTAGATTCTCATTAAGTTCTTAACTGCCCCAGCATTCTTTTAAAGCGTGCGAGCAATCGGAGAGGAGTCTTCAGGACAGTGTGCATGCATGATTTTGCCACTGGGCACTGTTCCCTTCATGAACTGACTTGTGTGGATCCGGATGTGGGGCAATGGAATTGGAAGAGGGCAGGGAGAGTGAGAGTAATTCCATATCCCTTTGAAACCCAGAAGATCCAGGCAGTTAACCTTCATTTTTTCCCATCCTGTCAGCAATCATTTTCTTTCCTTCATCCGTAGACTTCCCAAAGGAGAGAGAGTCTAGACCTGGCCCGAAGATTTATGGAAATGGTTCAGTGCATGAGAAACAAAAGAATAGCTTGCTAAACAGGTTTTGGGGTTTTTTTTTTTAAATCCCATTTGTGGGTTTTGGGGTTTTTTTAATTTTTTCTTTAATCAAAATCGAGGTCTGGAGTTTCCAGGGCTGCCACTTAGCTTCTACACAGTGGCTAGAGTCCGGACCTAAGGGGAAGCAGCATGGCTCAGTGGAAAGAGCCTGGGCTTCGGAGTCAGAGGTCATGAGTTCGACTCCCGGCTCTGCCACTTGTCAGCTGTGTGACTGTGGGCAAGTCACTTGACTTCTCTTTGCCTCAGTTACCTCATCTGTAAAATGGGGATTAACTGTGAGCCTCACATGGGACAACCTGATTACCCTGTATCTACCCCAGCGCCTAGAACAGTGTTCTTCACATAGTAAGCGCTTAACAAATACCAACATTATTATAGGTTCTAACCTCTGCTCTGCCATTTGTCTCCTGTGTGACCACGGGCAAGTCACTACACTTCTCTGGCCCTCAGTTACCTCAGCTGTAAAATGGGGTTTGAGACTGTGAGCCTCAAGTGGGACAGAGACAGTGTCCAACCCGATTGACTTGTATCCACCCCAGTGCTTAGAACAGTGCCTGGCATGTAGTAGGCGCTGAACAATACCATCATCATTATTAGCAGTATACGCTGGAGCTACGGTTTAATGTCTGTTATAAACTGAGAAGCAGTGTGACCTAAGGGACAGAGTCTGAGTCTGCTAGTCAGACGGGCCTGGATTCTAATCCCGGCTCTGCTGCTTATCTGCTGGGTGCCTTTGTCCGTTGGGTAAGCTTGGGCAAGTCACTTCACTTCTCTGGCCCTCAGTTCCCTCATCTGTAAACTGGCGAGTAAGACTATGAGTCCCATGTAGGACAGGGACTTTGTCCAACCTGATTACTTTCTATCTACTCCAGCGCTTAGAACAGTGCCTGGCACACAGTAAGCACTTAAGAAATCCCACGCTTATTACTGAGAAGCAGCATGGCCTAGCGGATAAAGCATGGGCTTGGGAGTCAGAAGGACCTGGGTTCTAATCCCAGCTCCACCACTTGTCTGCTGTGTGACCTTGGGCAAGTCACTTCACTGAGCCTCAGTTACCTCATCTGTAAAATGGGGATTGATACTATGAACCCCATGTGGGGCAGGGACTGTGTCCAACCTGATTAGCTTGTATCTACCTCACCGCTTAGAACAGTGTCTGGCACACAGTAAGCACTTACCAAACACCACAATTGTTATTATCAATGTTATTGCTATTAATAATGATAATAAATGACCATAAAAACTTCCTCTATAACAATAAGAGGCAAAAATACTTCATCAAGAAATAGGAAGGTTGCCAGTATAGATAATAGGCGTGAGACAGTAATGAAGACACATGTTCCCCACTTTTTAAATGATGGGAAAAAGTAGCTCATACAAGGGAGAAAAATAAAAACGGTTTGGTTTCATGGTTTTTACCACGTCTTCACCAAAACTGGAACCCTGGAAAAATCCAGAAAAAGTAGGGCAGGAAACCACAGAACTATGAAAAGAGCTTAAGAAAGATCTAACTGAAGTTTTCCAAGACAAACAGGGTGGGTTCAAAGTGCTCAGGACTCTGTGAGTTACATTTTCGTAATTATCTTAAATCATTTCAGAGCTGATCACCACTACCCTCAAGAATTCAAGGACAATGGCTGAAGTGTCCAGAACCTAAAAAGTATCAAATTAAGTGCATATGTTCAGGAAAGAGAGCTAATAACTCAACACACACACACACACACAAACACACAACCCTGGAAAAAGTCTATCTGCAAGCCCTTCTGGGAGTTGGCTAAAAATTGAGAGGGCTCTGTGAGGGGAAAAGAAAATCAGTCTTGTCAGATTAACCTCATCTACTTCTTCGACAAAGCGGCCAACTTGGTGGATCAAGAAGAAGCACTGTCACTGACATTAATCAGTTTGCTGACAACTTCTAAGGAAGCCTGGAAAATATAGTTTACATCATACAACCTTTTGATATTTGCAGATTCATGCCCCAAGGGGCAGACAACGTTGGTTCAAATTCAACCGGAAGACAGGGTAGAAGCTCATTTTGGGCAGGGAATGTGTCTCTTTATTGTTCTGCTGTACTCTCTCAACCACTTAGAACAGTGCTCTGCACCCAGTAAGGCTTAATAAATACCATAGAATGAATGGATTAAAGGGAGCGGTGATGGGTGAGGGAGAAAGCAAATCAAGCCCACAGAAGTGAGTCTTTGGTCCAAGACCATTGAACAACTGTATTAACGTCTTAGGACCTGGGTTTTAATCCCGGCTCCTCCACTTGTCTGCTGTGTGACCTTAGAGAAGTCACATCACTTCTCTGGGCCTCAGTCACCTCCTCTGCAAAATGAGGAATAAGACTGTGAGCCCTATGTGGGTCATGGCCTGGGTCCAACCTATCTTGTATCTACCCCAGAGTTCAATGCAGTGCCTGCCACATGGTAAGCGCTTAACAAATACCATTTAAAAATATACATATGTGTGTGTGCTATAGAATATATGTTGACATATGGAATATAGGAGAAAGAGGGAGAGAAAATAGAGAATCTAAGTCTCCCTTCTTTCAGATCAGAGCTGTGTTCTGAGAAAAGAAAGTACAACGCAAATTAGTGTAAAGCTAATTCTGGCCTTTTAGACTGACCACAAAGACAAATGCTGAAAACTTGCCAATGCAGGCAACCTAGAGATGTAATGAACTGGGGTTAAGATGTAGCTTTGCTAGAAGAGGAAAGTGTCAACAGTGAAACTGTTGCACAACACTAATAGGAAGAATTTGGAAAAATTTCCTTGCTGTTCCAATTTTAGACAAAAATATATTAAATTTCTTAAGCTCCTAAATTCTTTTTTTTAAATAAAATGACTTCTCTTTCTGACAGAATATGATATCTCAAAAGAGGAATAATAATAATAATACATTTGTTAAGTGCTTACTGTGTGCCAGGCACTTTATTAAGTGGTGGGATTGATACAAACACATCAGGTTGGACGCAGTCCCTGTCCCACGTGGGGCTCAAAGTCTTAATCCCCATTTTACAGACGAGGGAACTGAGGCCCAGTGAAGTGACTTCCCTGAGGTCACCCAGCAGACAAGTGGGGGAACAGGGATGGGAACCCAGCTCCTTCTGATTCCAGGCCCGTGCTCTATCCACTAGGCCGCACTGCATCCACTGGCTAGATGGGTCAGATCAGAGATTTGAAAACCCAGGGCCCTCTGGTCTACCGGCCACCATCCCTGATAACTAATATGGCTTTTACTCTTAGGTGTCGCTGCGTGGGGGCCAATGATAATACCCCAAGAACTCGGCAGCAGAGGAAAATAAAATCACTAGAGTCACCCCCTCAGCGTGGAAAAGGAGCTGAGGAGAAGCCAAGATGGCGGCTCCACTCCTTGCCCCCTGGCAGCAGGCAGGAAGACGCTGAACCACCCTGCCCCCGTGAGTTGGAAAAGGAGCTGAGGATAAGCCGAGATGGTGGCTCCACTCCTTGCCCACCGGTGACTGTGGCCCTGCATGGACCCTGGGGGTTGCCATGATCGTGACCAGAAGATAGGGCGTGCTGTGACAACTCGCCCACCTCTAGGATGGCAGTGTCCAAGCAGACCACCCGAGCCAGAAAAGAAAGATGACCTCTCACCCTGAAGGGCATGGGGAGTGAAATCACCCCCATGCCGGGCTCGGGCCGGGATTAGGCTCGCTCAGAGGGGAGTCGAAAGGCTGTGCCGGGCACGGAGGCCTGGGGCAGGGAGCCTGTTCCATCCCTGTGCGGGCACTATGCAGTGGTGCAGAGGAAGGGTCACCCCCTCACTAGGCATCAGATCTGAAACAGCTACATGGTGGCGGTTGGCACAGATGGCCAAGAAGGGGAAGAACGAGTTGGCGACAGCAGCCTGGATGGTGTTGGGGAAATCTGGCGCTGGACGGGCATGGGCCTGGAAGTCAGAAAGTCATGGGTGTTAATCCTGGCTCCACCACTTGTCTGCTGTGTGACCTTGGGCAAGTCACTTCACTTTTCAGTGCCCCAGTTTCCTCACCTGTAAAATGGGGATAAGAGTGTGAGCCCCCTGTGGGACGGGGACTGTGTCCAACACGACTTGCTTACATCTACCCCAGCGCTTAGTACAGTCTTGTATATAGTAAGTGCTTAAATATCATAATTGTCATCATCGTTATTATTATTAAATCAATAGGACCATAAAGGCATTTCTTTTCTCCCTCTCTCTCTAGACTGTCAGCTCGTTGTAGGCAGGGAACCCGTCCATCAACTCCGTTGTACTATACTCTCCCAAGCGCTCAGTACAGTGCTTTGAACACCCTAAGTGCTCAATAAGTACCATTGATTTCAGCTCCCCAACCTTCTTTCCTGCTCCTCTTCCCTCACCTCTCTTCTCTCTCTCCAACCCTCTCGCCTCTCTCTTTCTCCCTCTCTCCTTTTCCTCTCTTTCTCAGAGAGGAAGTGTAACCCATTATACTCCGGAATTCGGGTATGCTACCCTCTCACATGTGCAGTGTGTAGAGCACACATATAAAATCCAAGATGGAGTGGACATTTGAGGGCCTTTCCAACTCTTCTACGAACCGCATTTAATACACATGGCACATTTCCAAGCCTCCGCCTCAAAATCTTTCCATTTACTGAGCAGCTTCCATCTGAGGAGGAATGACTTAGTGACTTGAGTAGCCTAATGGAACAAGCACAGGTCTGGTAGTCAGAAGACCTGTGTTCTAATCCCAGCTACACCACTTATCTGCTGCGTGACCTTGGGTAACTCACTTAACTTCTCCGTACCTCAGTTTCCTCCTCTGTCAAATGGGGATTAAATCCTACTCCCTCCTACTTAGCCATATGGGACAAGGGACTGATTAGGTATCCATTCCAGTGCAGGCACATAAAAAGCGCTTAATAAGTATCATAATTATTACAATAGGTAGACACAATCTCTACCTATACCAGCGAAACTATTAAAGTTTATTTTGCTAGAAGACTGACAGAAAACCTTGACATACAATTAATAGAAAATATTAAACGGACTGATTTTATGCATCCTCTAGAAAGCTATGGTTCACACTCCTGATGGGAAGATTAAAATCTGACCCAAGCCCGAAACCAGAAACTTCCCTAATACGTTATCCTGCAACAGGAACCCTGTCAAACCCCGTGAAAGGTAAATTTTAAAACCACAAATTCCCAAATGTGCTTCAGCCACTGAAAGAGCACAAGGTTTTCTAGATGAAAGAAGGGTGGTCAAATACAATTTCAACACTGTCAAATGCTTCCTTTAATATTTTATGCCGGTTAAAAAGTATCTTCAATTATTAGCTTTATGACGCAAAACTAATGACTTCAGTTTTCATTTAGGAATTTGGTGGGAGAAGCAGCTCTCCCTTTAGAATTTTAATTCAGGAAGTTTTTAAGGGCTTTGCTATGTGTAAAGCACTGCTCTAAGCACTGGGATAGATACATGTTAATCAGGTCAGAAAGACCTTGCCCCACTCCTCATTCCCTATCAGCTTTGGCTTAGTCCAAAGCCTGGAAGTCAGAGGATCCTGAGTTCTAATTGTGGTTCTGCTATATGCCTGCTGTGTGACCTTGGACAAGTCACTTCACCTCTCTGGGCCTCAGTTTCCTTATCTGTAAAATGGGGATTCAATGTCTCTTCTACCTCAGACCGTGAGCCCCACGTGGGACAGGGATAGTGCCCAGCCCACCCTGATTATCTTGTATTTATCCCAGTGCCTGCCTCATAGTATGCATTTAGCAAACACCACAATTATCATTTTTTGGGGGGCAATAACATCTCCTGAAAAACGTTCAGCCAGCGGCCAACCAGACACCAAAATTTCAGGTTTATAATAATAACTATGGTTACTTACTAAACCCCCCTGTGCCAGGCACTGTTCTAAGCACTGGGGTAGATACAAGCTAATCAGGTTGGACGCAGTCCCTCTCTCCCATGGGGCTCACACTCAATGCCCATTTGCCCAGAGGTAACTGAGGCCCAGAGAAGTGAAGTGACTTGTCCAGGGTCACACACAGACATCTGGCAGATCCGGGATTAGAACCCATGACCTTCTGACTCAAAGGCCCGAGTTCTATATCCACTAAGCCATGATGCTGCTTACTTAAATTGAATTCTTGACCACCACAAACTGATAAGGTCAAAAACTTCTATCATAAGAGTATGAGAAATGGAGAAAACAACTAATCCTGAGGCCTTAATATGATAAATGCCCCAAATTATAATTGTTCCAGATGGAAAAGTCGACTTAGTAATTATGCGTGAAGCATTTCTGTGTGTGACAACTGAAAACTCCTCCTTGAGATTCACTTTCACTAGGAGAGTTTTTGGGCTTCGTGTTTCGCATACCTTCCTCTTTACTGCATTTGGCTCTGAATTATGAAACACGTAGGAAAAATGGTTGGAAAGAATGTTAAGGAACAAACAAACAGCAGCGTGGCCTAGTGGAAAGAGGACAGGCCTGGAAGTCAGAGGACCTGAATTCCCATCTGTAATTTATTTAATTTATTTACTCATTTATATTAATGTCTGTCTCCCCTTCTAGACTGTCAGCTCAACCCGGGCAGGAATGGATCTGTTTGTTGTTATACTGTACTCTCCCAAGTGCTTAATACAGTGCTTCGCACAGAGTAAGCACTGAGTAAATACAATTGAATGAAATGAATGAATCTAAACTCAGCTCTGCCAATTGCTTCCTGGGTGACCTTTGGCAAGTCACAACATCTTTATGCCTCAGTTTCCTCAACTGTAAAAATGGGGATTAAATTCCTCCCTCTTATTTAGACTGTGAGCCCCCTGTAGGACGGGAACTGTGTCCAAACCAATAAACCTGTACCTAGGCCAGTGCTTAGATCAGTGTTTTACACAAAGTAAGCTCTTAACAAACTCCGTAATTCCATAGGGAGGCAGCATAGCCTGGTGGATAGAAACCGGGCCTGGGAGTCAGAGAACCTGGGATCTAATCCCCGTTCCGCTACCTGTCTGCTGTGGGACTTTTAGCAAGTCATTTCACTTCTCTGTGCCTCAGTTCCCTCACCTGTAAAATGGGGATTACAACTGTGATTCCCTGTGCGGGACAGGGAGTATGTCCAAGCAGATTAGCTTGTACCTACCCAGTGCTCAGTACAGTGCCTGGCACATAGTAAGAGCTTAACAGATACCATTTAAAAAACCTGAAAAAGAAGAGTGGCTTCACTCCTGTAATGCACACAAACTGATTTGCCATTTGGAATGTAATAATCTGTGTCTGAAGTGGAACAGCATTTGAAAATTTAAAAAATCAAAAAACAGTGGCTACAACAATAAAATGAAGTTCTCAGTCCCAAAAATCGTGTGTGGGAATGACAGACACTCAATTTGCTAGACACAGGGGCCTTTGGTAGAAGTATTAATATTAAAGGTTCCATTTGGTCTGAGACATTTCTAATAACCAAATCATTTCTAAAAAACACTGAATATTTCAATTTACTGTGTCCTGAGGGTCCAAATATTGCCAGAAATGATCTACCTTATCGAGGTGTGTATATGCATGTATAAATAATAATAATGATAATGATAATAATTGCAGCATTTCTTAAGCACTTATTTTGCACCAGGCACTGAACTAACCACTGTGGTGGATACAGGTAAATCAGGTTGAACACAGTATCTGTTCCAAATGGGGTTTACAGTCATTACACCAAATTTTACAGATGAGAGAACTAAGGCCCAGAGAAGTTAAGTGACTTGCCCAAGGTCACCCAGCAGATTAGTGGCAGAGCCAGGATTAGAACCCAGGTCCTCTGACTCTCAGGCCCGTGATCTATCGACCAGGCTATGCTAATACATATATAGATATAGATATACATATTATATATCTAGATATATATGTAATGTGTGTGTGTATATAAATACACACCTTGATAAAGTAGATAATTTTGGGCAAATAAAATAAATATATATTGAGAGAAACCTCCTTTGATATTCCTTCTTAATTGTTTCTACAGCTGCTGGGTTAGGGAAAAACATGAATCTTGAGTGTTATTTTCCTACAGACCCAATTTTATAAAGAGTATTATTCCTGGAAACGTCAAAATCAGCCCAAAGTGTTTTATATTCTTATTTTGAATGGTTATTAGTCCTATAAATACCATCTCAGGAGGTCTCATCTACTGTGATCAACTGCAAGGAGTGTGGAGGCCCGGCTGAACTGCTGCAGTTTGAGACAATTCACAACCTCTCTGTGCCTCAGTCTCCTCAACTGGAAAAATGGGGTTCAAATCCTACTCCCTCTTAATTAGACTGTGAGCCCCAGGGTGGGGACAGGGACAGGTTCAGCAATCAGCTGCACTGGAGAAGCCTGAAGGGAAACCGCATCTCGCGGGGAGCCAGGAGCAGGGGAAGGTGATGGTGGGGCAGGCAGTCGATGGTATTTATTGAGCACTTACTTTGTGCAGAACACTGTACTGAGCACTTGGGAGAGTACACTATAACTACAGAACAAACACATTCCCTGGTGCCAACAAGCTTGCATTTGAAATTCACCCCTTCTGCCACATTACCACATTTCTGAACCGGAAATCATCACTCTGTGATAAACCAACAGGCGAGGCAGTTGACGAATGAATGGTTATAATTAGTTAAGGATGAATACGCAAAGGCCTAAATGTCAGAAAGATAGACAGCAAGGGTTACCTCCATATCCATTTAATAATAATAATAATAATAATAATAATAATAATGTTGGTATCTGTTAAGCGCTTACTATGTGCCGAGCACTGTTCTAAGCGCTGGGGTGGACACAGGGGAATCAGGTTGTCCCACGTGGGGCTCACAGTCTTAATCCTCATTTTACAGATGAGGGAACTGAGGCCCCGAGAAGTTAAGTGACTCGCCCACAGTCACACAGCTGACAAGTGGCAGAGCTGGGATTCAAACTCATGACCTCTGACTCCAAAGCCCGGGCTCTTTCCACTGAGCCACGCTGCTCCTCTAATACTGACTCGAAAATAATTTACTATACAAACCAAAGCTCACTGTGGGCAGGGACTATGACTGTCGATTGTGGTACTGTACTCCCCCAAGCGCTTAGTACGGTGCTCTGCCCGCAGTATATTGCTCAATAAATTTGACTGAATGAACATGAGACTCCCAGATTTGTATGTATATTCGCAGGGTGTCTTCAAATTAAATCAATCAGTGGTATTTATTGAGCAGTTGCTGTGTGAAGAGCACTGTACTAAGCCCTGGGAGAGCACAACAGAGTTGGTAGACATTTTCCCTGCCTACAAGGAGCTTACAGTCTAAAGGAGGAGATCCCATATTAAAATAAATTACAGAAATGCACCTAAGTGCTGTGGGGCTGAGGAAGGGGTGACTATCAAGTGCTTACAGAGTAAAAATCCCATTGAGAAGCAGCATGGCCTAGTGGATAGAGCACAGGCCTGGGAGTCAGAGGACCTGGGTTCTAGTCCCGCCTCCTCGACTTGTCTGCCGGGTGACCTTGAGCAAGTCGCTTCACTTCTCTGGGCCTCAGTTACCTCATCTATAAAATGAGGAATAAGACTGTGAGCCCCACTTGGGACGTGGCTTGTCTCCAACCTGATTAGATGGTATTGGCCCCAGTACAGAGCCTGGCACATAGTAAGCGTCTAACAAAAATACCATAAAAAAATCCAAGCGCATTGGTGATGCATCAAACAGAAACTACTCACTGATCAGCTGGCCCCCTCCTATTTCACCTCGTTGGTGAAATAGGAAACTCATAATCCACTCCTCCAGTGGCAGCTTACTCACCGGGCCCAGATCGCGTCTATCTGATCTCCGACCCCTTTTCCACGTCCTCCCTCTAACCTGGAACCCCCTCGCCGTCCACGGATGCCAGACCCCCTGTCTCTCCCCCTTCTGAGCCTTACTAAGGTCATGTTTCCTCCAAGAGGCCTTCCCCGATTCAGCCCTTTCTTCCCCGCCTTCCCTTCGGCATCATCTCTGCGCTTCGATCTGGGACCTTTGGGCGCTTGATATTCACCAACCCCTCGACCCCACAGAACTCGTGAATGGATCCGTAATTTATCTATTTATATTAATGTCTATCTCCCTCTCTAGACTGCAAGCTCGCTGTGGGCGGGGAACATGTCTGTCAACTCTGTTGCACGGCACTCTCCTAAGAACTCCACCTTTCCTAGCGGACAGAGCCCGGGCCTGGGAGTCAGAAGGACCTGGGCGCTCATCCCGATTCTGCCCTTGTCTGCTGGGAGAGCTTGGGTGAGTCACTTCACTTCTCTGTACCTCAGTTTCCTCATCTGTAAAATAGGGATTGAGAATGTGAGCACTGTGAGGGACAGGGAATGGGTGCAACCTGATTACCACAATTATTATTATTACTATCGTTATTATCTTCACCTTGTATCTACCCCAGGGCTTCGTTCGGCACCAGGCACAGAGTAAGCATTGAACAAATACGATTAAAAAAACCATAAAATACCATAATAAATAAAAAAACCAGAAAATATCAAATACTGTAAAAAAAAATGAAAAGAGCTTAATACAGTATAAAAAAAGCCCTGGTCACTATAAGTGCTCAATATACACCAAAGATTGATAATGTTGGACTGAACATTGTACAAGCAAGGAATTAACACAGCCCCTCTCCAATTTTTCACAATCCAAAACTCAATTTGACTACTGTAGCTTCATCCAGTAGAAGTCATTCATTCAGTCGTATTTATTGAGCGCTTACTGTGTGCAGAGCACTGTACTAAGCTCTTTTTATTTTTTTTAATGGTATTCATGGCAGGAGCTCCATCACGGTGAATCCACCACCAAACCCATATCCCAGATGACTTTCAGCCCCCTCTTCTTCTCCAGCTGGGAGAGGGAAGAAACCCGGCTTCTCGGAAGTCGAGAAGGGGGTGGGAGGGGAGACCACTGGACTGAGCCACGGGCAACCTGAAACTCCACTCTGCTAGCCAAAACCTCCTATGGCTTGACCTATTTATCCTCGCTTTTTACCTCTTTGCTTTGGTGTTTTCATCTTCCTTACGTGTCTGTCTCCCCCCCTGCACCCCATTATTCTTCACCTCTGTCCTGTGGCAAGAGCACAGGCTCAGGAGTCAGAGGACCTGGGTTCTAATCCCAACTCTGCCACTTGTCTGCTGACTCCACTTCTCTGTGCCTCAGTTACTTCATCTGTAAAATGAAAGTTAAAACTGTGAGCCCCATGTGGGACAGGGACTGTGTCCAACCTGATTACCTTGTATCTACCCCAGTGCTTAGACCAGTGCTTGGCACATAGTAAGCATTTAACAAATACCATCATCATTAATATTATTACCTTTGAACCCCTTTGGGGCCAGGGACTGTGCTTAATTCTCACCCATGTGTTTTCTTCCCCAGGGCTTAATACAGTAATATGTTGGGTAGGGATTGTCTCCATCTGTTGCCGAAGTGTACTTTCCAAGTGCTTAGCACACTGCTCTGCACACAGTAAGAGCTCAATAAATACGATTGAATGAATGAATGCACATAATGGATCCTAAAACAATACTAAAAATACTATTACTACCCTCAAATTGTGTTCATTTAGAAAAAAATTTTATTCTACCAAACCTTTCCTTGCAGGAAAAAAATACTATTCCTACCATCAAATTATATTCATTTAGAAGAAAAAATTTATTCTACAAAACCGTTCCTTGCAGTAAAAAAAATACTGTTGCTACTGTCAAATCATGTTCATTTAAAAGAAAAATTTTATTCTACAAATCTTTCCTTGCCGATAATATTTTTCAATTTTTTTTTTATAATGTCGACTTTCTACTTCGTAGTTCATTTAAAAATTCTACTTTGTACTAAAAAATGTTTGGGATTCCCATTAGCTAATCCTATCTATTTCCCAATTAAAATTTTTCGTGTCCCCCAATCCTCCCTTCCCTCCCCCCCAAAAAATCCCACACACACATTCCCATTGGTATTTAGCGAGGCAATTCGGATGGCTTTTCAACCACTACCTTTGTTCTTTTACTTTTTTTAATGGTATTTGTTAAGAACTTGCTATATGTCAAGCACCATTCTAAGCCCTGGGGTAGATGCAAGCTGATCAGGTTGGACACAGTCTCTGCCTGACCTGGGCCTCACAGTCTAGTAAGAAAGAGAACAGGTATTGAACCCCCATCTTACAGTTGAGGAAACAAAGGCAGAGAGAAGTCAAGTGACTTGCCCAAGGTCACACAGCAGGTAAGTGGTAGAGCAGGATTAGAACCCAGGACCTCTGGCTCCCAGGTCCAGGTTTCATCCACTAGGCCACCCTACTTCCCCTAAGTGAATATCAACATATCTAGATTATTAGACTATTTTTAAACTGTGAGCCCATCGTTGGGCAGGGATTGTCTCTGTTGCCAAATTGGCCATTCCAAGCTCTTAGTAAAGTGCTCTGCACACAGGAAGCGCTCAGTAAATACAATTGAATGAGTGAATGAATGAACATTAGCGTCTTTCTCCTCTGTCCTTTGGAAAACCCTAATCAGAAGTTAAATAAAACATACCACGTTGAGAAGAGGTGTGGCCTAGTGAAAAGAGCATGGGTCTGATTAGTCCGAAGGACCTGGGTTCTAGTTCTGGCTCTGCCACTTGTCTGTTACATGACCCTGGGCAAGTCACTTCACTTCTCTATGCCTCATCTATAAAATGGGGATTAAGATTGCGAGTCCCATGAGGAAAAGGGGCTGTGTCCATGTTGTGGGCAAAGATTGTATCTATTTCTGTATTGTACTTTTCCAAACACTTAGTAGAGTGCTCTGCACACAGTAAGCGCTCAATAAATACAATTCAATGAATGCGTGAATGAACCTGATTACCTTGTATCTGATAATGGTACTTGTTAAGCACTTACTATCTCAAACATCCCTCTCAGGACAGCACCTGGACAGTTTCCAGTCCTCTATCAGTCTCGACTATGGAAGGGAGAGTCAAGCTGAGGCCAATCCATTCCATTCCTAGCTTGGGCAGTGGCTAGCCAGGAAGGTCATCTGTTACAAGACAAAACTCCCCTGTGAAGGGCAGCAGCGGCACGAGAGATAGTCGAGGGCAGAGACTCAAGATGGTAATCCACTTCCGGATTTTAACCAAGAAAACTCTATGGATCCACTACCGGAACGACTGCTGATGGAGAGCGGGCGTTCTGGGAGAGGTGTATCCATGGAGTCGTTATGGGTCGGAAATGACTCTACAGCATAAAACAAGATGTGACCAACGGTTTTCTAAGCACTGGAGTGGCTACCGACTAATCAGGTTGAACCCCATTGGAGCTCTCAGTCTTAATCCCCATTTTACAGATCAGGTCACTGAGGGTCAGACAAGTCAAGTGACTTACCCAAGGTCACAGAGCAGACAGGTGTCAGAGTCGGGATTAGAACCAAAGTCTTTCTGACTCCCAAGCCTGTGATCTCTATCCATTAGGCCACGCTGTGCTTAGTACAGTGCCTGGTACATAGTAAGCTCATAGTGGGCAGGGAACAATTCTGTTTATTGTTGTATTGTCCTCTCCCAGGCGGTTAGTACGGTGCTGCGCGCACGGTAAAGCGCTCAATAAATACGATGGAATGAGCTGAACGGGACTCAGCGCGGGATGGAAAGATGGAGCTACCATTACTGCCCAGGAGACAATGTAGAGAACAAACTGCGCAAGGCGCAACTCAGCTCTCTTCCCCTCTTCAAAGCCCTCCTGAGAGCTCATCTCCTCCAGAGGCCTTCCCAGACTGAGCCCCCCTTTTCCTCCGCTTCTCCTCCCCTCCCCATCTCCCCGACTCCCTCTCTCTGCTCTACCCCCCTTCCCGCCCCACAGCACTTGTGTATATTTGTACTTATTTATTACTCTATTTTATTAATGATGTGTCTATATCTATAATTCTATTTATCAATTTTGATGCTATTGATGCCTGTCTACTTGTTTTGTTTTGCTGTCTGTCTCACCCTTCTAATAATAATAATAATGATGGCATTTGTTAAGCGCTTACTATGTGCAAAGCACTGTTCTAAGCGCTGGGGGGATATAAGGTGATCAGGTTGTCCCACGTGGGGCTCACAGTCTTTAATCCCTATTTTGCAGAAATAGGTAACTGAGGCACAGAGAAGTTAAGTGACTTGCCCGAAGTCACACTGTTGGCAAGCGGCAGAGCTGGGATTCGAACCCATGACCTCCGACTCCCAAGCCCGGGCTATTTCCACTGAGCCACGCGCGCTGCTTCTAGACCATGAGCCCATCGCTGGGTAGGGACTGTCTCTATTGCCGAATTGTACTTTCCAAGTGTTTAGTACAGTGCTCTGCACACAATAAGCGCTCAATAAATACGATTGAATGAATGATAAAAGTTTGACCGTTCAGTCATTGATCCAACCGTTCCCCCTTCTGTGAAGTTACCTCATTCTTACTTTGTGCGATACAGCACTACACAAGAGGCGTGACTCTGGCATTAAGGGCAGGGAATTTAAGAACCTTGCAAACTTAGCTCCTGAAAAGAAATCGTGAGAGCAGTCTTAATCCCTTTGGCCCTCTGTTCCTCCATTCAAGGCAGGTTCCTATTGCAACTGGGGACTCCCTCCCACTTCATTAACATTTCACCGCCAAGGAGGCCACAGACACAAATGCGACACATTCCTTTAGATTGAGATTGTTCTTCAGAGGAATGCAGACCAAAAGACAGAAATATAACTAAGAGAGAGCCCTCAAAAACAACACTAGGCTCTTGAAACCGGATCCTGAGGTATTGCTTCAAACACTGAAAGGGGACCATTTAAAATGACTAAGCTAGGAACTGAATTGCAATGAAATTTGACACGAAAGAACTCTTCAGTGAGTTTAAAACGCGATCAGGGTCACCTAAGCCACTCAACGGATGACCACAGCCCTACGTCAAGCTTCCTCTTTACATCAACGTGGTAGGCGATCAAACAAGCATTCCAAGGGAAGCAATGAGGCCTAGTGGATAAAGCACCAGCCTAGGAGTCAGAAGGACCTGGGTTCTAATCCCTACTCAGCCACGAGAGTCTGTTGTGTGACCTTGGGCAAGTCACTTTACAACCCTATGCCTCACTTACCTCATCCGTAAAATGGGAATTAAGACTGAGCTCCAGGTGGGACATGGACTGTGTCCAACCTATTTAGCTTGTATCTAACCCAGCGCTTTAGTAATATTTTGGAAACAGCATGAGGAGGACTAATACTCTGGAGAAGACCCTAATGCTAGGAAAAGTCCAAGGAAAACTTGGAAGAAGCAGATCAGCAGGCGAATGGCTAGAACCACAACAACGATAACGGAAGAATCGTTAGCAAGGTTAGGGGTTATGACAGAAGATACGACGTTCTGGAGAAAAATACCTCCGTAAAGTCGCGGTGAATCAGAAACGACTCGGCCGCATTTGATATAAATATACCGCAGCGCTTAGTACAGTGCCCGGCACTTAGCGAATGCTTCATAAATACCATCAAAGAAGAAAAAAAGAAATGCAATGAGAGCTAGCAATGCAGAAACGCAGAAGATCTGTAGTCCGAAATACTGAGTTTACTAGGGCCCTTTGATGAAACTCTGAACCCCAGCAGATCACTTCACAAGCACAGTTTGTTCTCCTGCTGAAAGAAGTAACACGCTGACCTTATTGGAGGAGTTCATATCCTTCCAACCAGGAAAAAAGAAGGCTCGATAGAGAAGTCTGAAAGCTCACAGACTCCCTTGAAATTACTTCAAATACCTACTGCCCAGATTCTTCCCTAAAGGGGACAGGTGGGAGCCTCGGGAACCACCAAAAAATGGATCCATCAATCATCTTTACTGAGTGCTGACTGTGTGCAGAGCACTGTACTAAGCACTTGGGAGAGTACAATATAACGCCCTAAAAGGCAAATTCCTTGCCCACGACGACTCTGCGGTCTAAAGGGTGCACTGGGAAAAAGAAGAAGGGCAAAGAGAGGGGCAGGGGAGAGAAAGAGAATAATAATAATAATAATAATGGCACTTGATAAGCACTTACCGTGTGCCAAACACTGTTCTAAGTGGTGGAGTAGATTAATCAGGTTAGACACAGTTCCCGTCCCACAGGGGCTTCACATTATCAACACCCATTATACAGATGAGGTACCTGAGGCCCAGAGAAGTGACGTGAGTTGCCCAGCAGATGAGTGGCAGAGCCGGCATTAGAACTCATGACCTTCTGACTCCCAGGCTCTACCCACTAATCCACGTTGCTTCTCCAGGGCAGAGAGAGGCCAGGGACTTGGTCTCCCACATCTGGAGAGTCTGGGAGGCCCTAGAGGATTCCAGGTAAAGAGTCAACCATTCTGACCAAGGCCTCGCTCCCATCCAACCGGGGAAGGAATTCTGGAGTATCGGCTGGAGCATAACGCTGCTCCCACAGACTCAGCGGTTATTTCAGCTCCTTGTCCTGTTCCTCCTAACCCTCTTCCCAGACTCCCCCCAACCCCGAAAAGCTGCCGAGCTGGGCGGGGAGAACGGAAGCGGTCGGGAAGGGGGCACAAGCACACCCTTGCCCCCCAGGGCCGATCCAGAAGAAATGCTTCCCACAGCCGTGCGAGAAGAGGTGGAATGATTTGGTTAAGGGCACCGTTTTACCGTATTCATTCATTCAATCGTATTTATTGAGCGCTTACCCTGTGCAGGGCACTATACTAAGCACTTGGAAAGTACAATTCAGCAACAAAGAGAGACAATCCCTGCCCACAGTCCTCACCTTGCTAACGAGACAAATAACAAGGTAGAAAGGTGTGAGGAGTATAGGATAATTTAGACTCCAACTGGGGAAAGTCATAGATTCCCCTGTGGATAGCTGTTCCCGGGGAAGCGATTTTTACTATCATTATTATTATATGGAATTTGTGAAGTGTTTACTATGTGCCAGGAACTGTGCTAAGCGCTGGGGTAGATACAAACTAATCAGGTTGGACCCAGGCCCTGTCCCACATTGGGGCTCACAGTCTTAATCCCCATTTTACAGATGAGGGAACCGAGGCCCAGAGAAGTGAAGTGACTTACCCAAGGTCACACAGCGAACAAGTGGAGGAAGTGGGATTGGCTCTTCTGACTCCCAGGCCTGGGCTCCTTCCACTAGGCCAAGCTGCTTGACTGGGTTAGGGCACCCCCAAAGAGGAAAAGGGGTACCCCCTTGGTCACTGACGGCCTTATGCAAAACACTTTAACAGGCGGATTGATCACGTGGGTCAAGAGGTGCGAGAGTGGAAGTACATGGAAATGGCTGACATATACAGGAAACAGATGGTGTGGAGAACGCAACTGGCTAAATTAACTACCTCTCGCTCCCCGCCAACAAAATTTAGAAAGGTTCAGGGAATTACAAAAAATATAAAAACGGAAGTTGAAGGTTCCAGGAGAGGGTCGATGTGGACAAAGAAACACATCATGAAGAACTCCAAAGGGGGTTCTGCTGTTTCTAAATGCGTTACAAGAAAGCTGTTAATTGCCCACTTCCTTACGCTCAAAGCTGGAAGCCCAAGCTGAGTAGTTTCCTTTAATTGAAAGAAAATGGTGGGTGCCCTGTGGGTAAAAGTATACAGGCCTTAGTTTAGGGCTTAAAACCCAATCTACGACTTACATTTACATGTCGACTTCAAAGAAACCACAACACGGAAATTTCTGAAATCCAGCCAGTTTCACAACTAAACCACAGCCGTGTATGGCACAGACACCCCAGATATCACAGCATGCCTTAGTGGAAGGAGACCGGGCCTAGGCACCCAAAGGACCTGGGTTCTAATCCCCGCTCCGCCACTTGGACACTGAGTGACCCTGGGCAAATCACTTCACTTCTCAGGGCCTCGGTAATCATCTGCAAATTAGGGATTAAGGCTATGAGCCCCATGGGGGACAGGGACTGGGTCCAATCTAATTAGCTTGTGTCTACCCCAGTGCTTAGTATAATGACTGGCACTTTGAAGTGCTTGACAAATACCATTTTTTTTAAAAATCAACAATCGGTGCTATTTACATAGTGAGCACTTCATAAATCCCTTCATAAATTATAAATAATTCATAAATTAATTGATGGTAGTAGCCAATTTCCCACATGTGAGGAAAACAGCAAGAGCCACCCTGTAAATCTTCACCTTATTTTTCCCAGCAATGGAAAAAAAGAACTCAGAGCCATCTACCCAGCCAGTGATAAAACTGTACTTCTATTGATTAATCCATGCTGAAAGTCATTCTCAGAGAAGCAGCATGGTCAAGTGGATAGACAGCGGGCCTGGGAGACAGAGGACCCGGGTTCTAATTCCAGCTCCAGCGGTTTTTCTGCTGGGTGACCTTGGGCAAGTCATTTCACTTCTCTGGAACTCAGTTCCCTTATCTGTAAAATGGGGATTAAAAAGTGGGAGCCTCATGTGGGACAGGGACTGTGTTCCACCCAATTTGCCTGTGTTCATCCCAGCGCTTAGTACAGTGCCTGGCACAAAGTAAGCACTTACCAAATATCATTAAAAATTACAAACAATTATGTCCATTTTTCCTTTATGGACCATAATTACAAATTACATGCTTACCCAGACAGATTCCCCGCTCAGGGTCGCACCTGGAGAGTTTCCAGTACTCTACCAGTCTCGACTCCAGGAGAAAGAGTCAAGCAGAGGCCTACCTGTTCCATTCCTAGCTTGGCCAGTGGCTAGCAAGTGGAAGGTCATCTGGTACAAGTCAAAACTCCCCTGTGCTGGGCAGCAGCAGCATGGGAGAGATTCGAGGGCGGGGACTCGAGTTTACTGTGCGGAAGGAGGCAGTGGTAAACCACTTCTGGATTTTTCCCAAGAAAACTCTATGGATCCGCTACCAGAATGACTGCAGATGGAGGCGGGGCGTTCTGGGAGAGATGGGTCCACGGTGTCATTATGGGTCATAGACGACTCGACAGCATAAGATGACACTGATACGTGTCAATAAATCTATTATACGTATATAGTGGATTTTCATAACCTGACAATATCCACACAGCCCACTCTAGACTTAAGCCCCTTGGGGGAGGGACATGTCTACCAGGACTGCTGTGTTTACCCTCCCAAGCGTTTAGTATCGTGCTTTGCACAGAATAAGCACTTGAGAAATATCACTGACATTCACTGAAATAATGATGCCATAGTGGCTGTCTGGAGTTTAGACTGGAAGAAATGGTAACTTTAGACTGAACACTAACAACATAAAGTAAACCTGACAATATATTTGGGAAGCTTCTGGGTCAACAGTACAGACAGAAGTCATTCAATTGTTTTTATTAATAATAGTGATAATAATAATAATGGTAATTGTTAAGCGCTTACTATGTGCCAAGCACTGTGCTAAGCACTGGGGTGGGTATAAGGGGATGAGGTTGTCCCACGTGGGGCTCACAGTCTTAATCCCCATTTTACAGATGAGGTAACTGAGGCACAGAGAAGTTAAGTGGCTTGCCCAGGGTCACAGAGCAGACAAGTGGCGGAGCTGAGATTAGAACCCATGTCCTCTGACTCCTAAGTCCAGGCTCTTTCCACTAACCATGGCTGCTTCTCTATTCTCTATTTAATGAGCACTTACTGTGGGCAGAGCACTGTACTAAGCACTGTACAGGATCATTCCCAGCCCACAATGTGCTTGACTTCCATATCCCATGTCGTCTAACCATAAAGCTCTTCGGGGCTTCCTCCACTCTTGAGATCGAGCCGCAGAGCGCTGCTGTCAGAAATCCAGCAGCGTTCTGGGCTGATCTCATCCACCTTGAACTCATCCTTGTCTAGTCTAGCTTCCCTCTCCGCCCCTCTGCAGAAAGAACTGTCCACCCTATTGCCTGGGGTGGCTGTTTCAGACGTTCAATTCTCCCTTTAAACTCCGATCTCTTGCTCCTGATGACTTAGCCAAATATTTCGTCGAGAAAAATTGAAACCAGCTGGCCTCATCTCTCCTCCACCTCGAAGACCCCCTTCTCCTACCCACTCTGATTCTCACTTTTCCAGCAGTACCTCAAAAAGAGATCTTCCACACCCTCTTAAAATCCATCTCCTCCACTTACATCTTCCAAAAGTGCTTGCTCCTCTCCTTCGATGACCCCCCAACTCCCATCTTAAACCCAACACCGACTCTTTTCCATCTAATCCACGTCTCCTCTTTCCCAAGAAACCCCTCACTTGATCCCACGGCTTCCTCCGGTTTTCGCCTCAACTCCCACCTACCGTTCTTTCCCGACTCGTCGAGCGAGTCCGTCTACACCCGCTGCCTCCACTTCCTCTCCTCGACCCTCTCCATGTTGGCTTCCTCCCACTTTGCTTCATAGAAACTGGCCCTTCTTGCCCAATCCAACGGCCTCTACTCCATCTTAATCCTCCTCGACCTCTCGGCTGCCTTCAACTCTGTTGACCACTCCCTTCTCCAGAAAACATTCTCCAGCCTCAGCTTCACTGACACTGATCTCTCCTGGTTCTCCTCCTATCTCTCTGGTGACTCCTTCTCAGTCTCTTTCGCAGACTCCTCCTCTGCCTCCCACTCCCTAACTCTGGCTCAAGGCTCAGTTCTAGATCCCCTTCTATTCTAATTCATTCATTCAATCATACTTATTGAGCATTTACTGTGTGCAGAGCACTGTACTAAGTGCTTGGAAAGTACAATCCAGCAACAAATAGAGAAAATCTCTCCCCACAATGGGCTCACAGTCTAGAAGGGGGGAGACAGACATCAAAACAAGTAAACAGGCATCGCCACCCACTTCTTCGGAGAACTCATTCCCTCTCATGGCTTCAACTAACATTTCTAAATGGATGATTCCCAAATCTACCTTTCCATCCTTGCCTTCTCTCCTGTACAATCTCCTACCTTCAGGACCCCTTCTCAGGATCACGCCTGGGGAGTTTCCGGTTCTCTACCAGCCTCGACTATGGGAGGGAGAATCAAACAGAGGCCTACCCATTCCATTCCTAGCTTGGCCGGTGGCGAGTGGAAGGCCGTCTGCTACAAGTCAAAACTCTCCTGTGCCGGGCAGCAGCGGCACGGGAGAGAGTCGAGGGTGGAGACTCAAGCTTACTGCGTGGAAGGAGGTGACGGTAAACCGCTTCTGTATTTTTTACCAAGAAAACTCTACAGATCCACTATCAGAATAACTGCAGATGGAGAACAGAGCATTCTGGGAAAGATGTGTCTATTGCTTCGCTAGGGGTCGGAGACAACTCGACAGCAAGACGGACCTTCGGGACATCTCTACTTGGTGTGCCACTGACATCTCAAACTTTACATGTCCAAAACAGAGCTCCTCACTTTCCACCCAAACCCCATCCTCCCCGTCTTTCCCATTACTGTAGACGACACCACCATCCTCCAACTCACAAGCCCGTTACCTTGGCATCGTCCTAGACTCACCTCTCGTTGAACAGGCGCATTCGGTCTCTCACCAATCCCGCCGCTTTTACCTTGAAAACATCTCTAGAATCCACCCCTTCCTCTCCATCCCAACTACCACCATGCTGATCCAGGCCCTTATCCCATCCCACCTCGACTACGGCATCAGCCTCCTCGCTGACCTCCCTGCCTCCGTTCTCTTTCCAGTCCCTACTTCACTCTGCCGCCTGCCTCATTTTTCCACAGAAGTATTCCATCCATATCTCTCCTTTCCTCAAAAACCGCCATCCGTCTAACCCTGCAAAGAGAAACTCCTTATCATTGGCTTTAAAGCACTCGGTCATCAATCCCCTTCCTACCTTGCCTCGTCGATCTCTGATTCCGACTCAGCCCGCGCACTTTGCTTTTCTACTGCCTGCCTACTCACTGTACCTCCGTCTCCTCTATCTCACCATCATCCTCTCACCCACATCCTCCCCCAGGCTGGAACTCCCTCCCGCTTCATATCCGCAGACTACCACCCGCCCCATCTTCAAAGCTCTCCAACATTCACATTTCCTCTGAGAGGACTCCCTTGACTAAGCTCTCATTTCCCCAGCTAGTCATCCTCTGTTGTGTGTCACCTATGCACTTGAGTCTGTTCCCCTTGAGCACTTAGATACCTACCCCGCCCATATTTACAGAACCGTACACTCCACCACTTTCTCTTTATTTTAGTATTTGTCTCTCCGGCTAGAGGGTAAACTCCTTGAGGGCAGGAATCTATTATACTGTGCTCTGCCATGCACATAGAACAATGCTCTGCACCCAATAAATAGCAGAGAAACAGCACGGCTAGCAGAGAAACAGCGTGGCTCAGTGGAAAGAGCCCGGGCTTGGGAGTCAGAGGTCATGGGTTCTAATCCCAGTTCCGACATTCTTCTGCTGTGTGATTTTTGGGCAAATCATTTTACTTCTCTGTGCCTCAGTTACCTCATCTGTAAAATGGGGATTAAGTCTGTGAGCCCCACCTGGAACAACCTGATAACCTTGTATCTCCCACAGCACTTAGAACAGTGCTTGGCACGAAGTAAGCGCTTAACAAATACCATCATCACTGGTTGACTGACACGCAAGGAAGGTCTGGGGATAGCCAGAGAAGGACCTCAAGGTCCAAAATGGTCATCAAGCACCAAGAAATGTCTACGAGGTGATAAGAGAAGCAGCGTGGCCTAGGAGAAGCAGCGTGGCTCAGTGGAAAGAGTCCGGGCTTTGGAGTCAGAGATCATGGGTTCGAATCCCTGCTCGGCCATTTGTCAGCTGTGTGACTTTGGGCAAGTCACTTAACTTCTCGGTGCCTCAGTTACCTCATCTGTAAAATGGGGATTAAGCCTGTGAGCTCCACATGGGACAACCTGATCCCCTGTGTCTACCCCAGCGCTTAGAACAGTGCTCGGCACATAGTAAGCTCTTAACAAATACCAACATTATTATTAGTGGATAGAGTCCAGGCCTGGGAGTCGAAAGGACCTGGGTTATAATCCCGGCTTGCCACTTAATAATAATAATTATTATTATGGTATTTGTTGAGCAGTTACCACGTGCCAGGCACCGTACTAAGCACTGGGGTGGACACAAGCAAATCGGGTTGGACACAGTCCCTCTCCCGTGGGGGACTCACAGTCTCAATCCTCATTTTACAGATGAGACATAGCGAAGTGGGGTGACTCGCCCAAGGTTACCAGCAGACATGTGGCAGAGCGGGAATTTGCACTTGCTTGCCGTGTGAACTTGGGCAAGTCACATCACCCCTCTGGACAGTCGTTCTCTCATCTGTAAAATGGGGATGAAGACTCTGAGCCCTATGTGGGACAGGGACTGCATCCAAACTGATTAGCTTCTATCTACCCCAATGCTTAATACATTACCTGGTGCATAGAAAGCACTTAAATTCCACAAAAAAAGGCCAACAAAAACCCAGAGTGGAAGAGATCCCCACAAGGACAGAGGCTACAATATCAAGCATAATTGCCCAGTGGGCTTATTGGCTGCAGGACCACGGAATGAAAACTTTTGTCCTCCGATCCAACATTAGCCTCTTCGATGGGCTACATAGCTTTGGTCGGCCTCTAAACTGATTTTTTTTAGCTCTACATCGGAGAATAATCAGTACCTTCTAACTGTAAGGATTTCTTAATGCTTTCTAAAGGGCAAGGAAGATGTGACACCCTTCACATAGTGGGAGGGTTTTTTTAGCTAATCAGCTTTTTCTTTCCACTCCACTTGCCCTTCAAAATAGTTTTAAGGATGAGCTGTCAATTCTTCTTCAGTTATAACTCAGCATGAGCCTTCATCATTCAGTCGTCATCTTCAAGGACAGGGGAGAGTGGGTGTCTGGCAAAGGAATAGGGGGAAAGAAGACAAAACAAAACCAAAAAAAAAAAAAAAGAAATGAAGAGCGAAAGTGGGAGGAAGATTTGTTCCATGGCTGTCTTGCTTTTCTCGTTTATAGAAAATAACTCTTTAAAGACATGATTGGACATAGAATTCAATACACTAAATTGTCCCTCTAGACTGTAAGCTCGTTGTGGGCAAGGAATCTGTCCACTAACTCTGTTGTATTGTGTTGCACTCTCCCAAGTACTTAGTACAGTGCTCTGCACATAATAAACGCTTAATACCAATGGACAATGATGATGAATAACCAACATCCATGAAAACCAAAGCAAAGGCAATCACACAAATCAATCAATCAATGGTATTTATTGAGCACTTACTATGCATAGAGCACTGTATTAAGCACTTGGGAGAGTACAATACAAAAGAATTAGCAGACCTGTTCCCTGCCCATAACCAGCTGGACCTGTTCAACATTCATTTTGCCAACAAAGATCTCTCTCTTACTTGTCCTGGACTAAAGTACTCTCTGAATAATGACGACGACGGTATTTGTTAAGCGCTTACTATGTGCCGAGCACTGTTGTAAGCGCTGGGGTAGACACAAGGTAATCAGGTTGTCCCACGTGGGGCTCACAGTCTTAATCCCCATTTTACAGATGAGGTAACTGAGGCACAGACAGGTCAAGTGATTTAGCCCAAAGTCACACAGCTGATCAGTGGCAGAGGCGGCATTAGAACCCACGACCTCTGACCCAAGCCCATGCTCTTTCCACTAAGCCACGCTGCTTCTAGGTGCAGCAGTTTACCAGATGAGGTAACGGAGGCCCAGGGAAGCAAAGTGACTTGCCCAATGTAACACAGCAGAGAAACGGCAGAGGCCGGGTTGGAACCCAGATCCCCCTGACTCCCAGGCTTGGGCTCTATCCATTAGATCCTGCTGTTTCTCAAAGGATTCCATTGTCTTTGAAGCACGGAGGATAAATAAGTGAAAATCATGCCAGGAAAAGGGCAAACTCTGTGGGTCTTGAAAAATCTGGCATAAATTAGATTCATACCATAATCTGAAGTCTGCATTGGTACTTTGAAGGGGGTTTTATCTGGGACATCACATGCAACATAGAAAAGTAGGGGTGAATTTTTGTTAGAGGGGACATCTTGACTTTTATTTCTATTTTTCCAAAACAATTAATGGTGTTTATTGAATGAGTACTAAAAGCACTCCACAGAGAGCTTTGGTAGATATGTTCCCAGCTCACAAGGAAGATATAAAATAAAGAACTGGATGTGTCCTTAACTGCTGTGGGGCTGAGGGTGGGGTGAATATCATGTGTTTAAAGGATACAGATCCAAGGGCTAGGGCGATGTAAAAAGGAGAGGGAATCGGGGAAAGGAGGGCTTAGTCAGGGAAGGCCTCTTGGAGGAGGTGGTATTTTTAATAAGGTTTTGACTGGGGGAGAGTAATTGTCTGTCGGATATGAAAAGGGAGGGCATTCCAGGCCAGAGGCATGATGTGGGCGAGGGGTCGGTGGCAAGATAGCCTTACTGAAGGCACACCTCCTCCAAGAGGCCTTCCCAGACTCAGCCCCACTTCTCATCTCCCACTCCCTTCGGCGTCGCCCTGACTTGCTCCCTTTGTTCTTCCCGCCTCCCAGCCCCACAGCACTTACGGACCTATGTCATTTCATTTATTTCTATTGATGTCGCTCTCCCCCCTACAGACTGTGACCTCGTTGTGGGCGGGGAATGTCACCGTTTATTGCTGTATCGTACTTTCCCAAGAGCTTAGTACGGTGCTCGGCACACTGTAAGCGCTCAATAAATACGGTCGAATGAACGAATGAATGAATGAGGTAGAGGAGATGGAAGCACAGTGAGAAAGTCAGTGCTGGAAGAGACAAAGTCCTTCTGACTTCCAAGCCGGTGCTCTAACCACTAGACCACGATGTTTAGGGTCACAGTTTTCTAACCTCCTTGGGATTGCCCCAGTCACGATCGGGTTCACCGGGACAAATGGAAGCCTAAACATCATGGCCTAGCGGATAGAGCACGGTCTTGGGAGTCAGAAGGACCTGGGTCCTAATCCCGATTCTGTAACTTGCCTGCTGTGTGACCTTGGACAAGTCACTCCACTTCCCTGGGCCTCGTTCCCTCATCTGTAAAATGGGGATTAAGATTGTGAGCCCCAGGCGGAACGGGGACTGTGTCCAACCTGATTAGCTTGGATCTACCTCAGCATTTAGGACAATGGCCAGCATATAGTAAGCCCTTAACAAATACTATTAAAACAAACATATCCGACAGTCTAACAGACGATCGCTCTCCCCACCTTCACACCCTTTCCGATGGAGCATCTCCTCCGAGAAGCCTTCCCTGACTAAGCCCTCTTTTTCTCTTTTACCACTCCCTTCTGAGTCACCCTGATTTGCTCCCTTTCTTCACTTCCCCCCTCCCAGCCCCACACCACTTTACGTCCATATCCATCATTTGTTTCCATTACCGTCTGTCTCCTCCCCTCTAGACTGTAAACTCATGGTGGGCAGAGAATAGGTCTGTTTATTGTTCTGTTGTCCTATCCCGCACACTGAGTAAGCGCTCAATAAATACGATTGATTGATTGAAATGGATTCACTGAGGAAAACCCAACCCTTCCCAGAAGCCCCATGGGGATTTCCAAGTTTTCAAGATGTCCAGAGTGGCTAAGTGACCCTTGTCAAGTAGGAAGTGGTGGTTACCAGGCTCCTCTTCCTCCTTCAAAATAACAACTATAATTCTGGTTTACACTGTACTCTCCCAAGCGCTCAGTACTGAGTTCTGTAATCAGTGGTATTTACTGAGCGCTTACTATGAGCAGTATATGAAGCCCTTAGGTGAGTACAGTTCAACAAAATTAGCTGACAGCATCTCTATCCATAACAAGCATACAGCAGGCATTCAATAAATTCGATATTACTTAAATGCTTATTGCGTGCCTTAATTTCCCACCAAAACCCTGTCCACCCCATCTTTCCTCTCACTGTAGACCGCATCACTATCCTCCCTATCTCATAAGCTCTTAACCTAGGCACTGTCCTCAACTCATCTCTCTCATTTCACCCACATATTGAAATCCTGTCAATTCAAGCTTGCCATCGCTATAATCCGTCCTTTCCTCTCCATTGACTGTTACCATGCTAATCCAAATATTTATCCCATCCCGCCTTGATTACTGCATCAGCCTCCTCCTATACTCCCAACCAAACCCTGTCTTCAACCTGTCTTGACTATCACTGTAGACGATACCACTGTCTTCCCTACCTCCCAAGCCTGTAATCTCGTCACCTTCCTCAATTCATCTCTCTCGTTCAACCTACGTGTCCAATATCACTGAATCCCTTCTGTTCTACTTTTGCAACATGGCTAAAATCCTCCCATTCCTCTCCAGCCAAACAACCCACCATAGTAATTCCCAGCCCTTATAAACAACTCACACGGACTACTGCCCGGGCTTGGAAGTCAGAGGTCATGGGTTCTAATCCCGGCTCCACCACTTATCAGCTGTGTGACATTGGGAAAGTCATTTCACTTCTCTGAGCCTCAGTGACCTCATCTGTAAAATGGGGATTATGACTGTGAGCCCCACATGGGACAACCTGATGACCTTGTATCTCCTCCAGCGCTTAGAACTGTGTTTGGCGCATAGTAAACGCTTAACAAATACCATCATTATTATTAATTACTATCATTCATGTTTGTCCCAAAAAGAAATACCTCCAAATGTGATTTTCTTTATGACATTCGTTAAGAGCTTACTATGTGCCAGGCACTGCTCTTAAGTGCTGATAAGATAAAAGCTGAACAGGTTGGACACCGTCCATGTCCCACATGGGGCTCGCAGTTTTAATCCCCATTTTATGGATGAGATAACAGGCACAGAGGACTTGAAGTAATTTACCCAAGGTCATATAGCAGAGAAGTGGCGGAGCACGAAATAGAGGCCGAGTCCTTCTGACTCCCTGGCCCAGGCTCTTTCCACTAGGCCACGCTGCTTCTCATGCTATAATATGACATTAATTGATTTCCATTAGTGCTCCTTAATCTCCAAGGTTCTCCACCATCTTCATACCGCGCGTGACACCCATCCCAATTCCATTTTACCAAGGCCCTGCCGATCTCAGGCCTAGATCAGAACTAAACTCCTTCCAGTCCCATAGTAGCAAGGAGCAATAGACAACTTATTCTGGTAACACTGGGAATCCCCATTGGTTAAGAGATATAGACAAGGAAAATTTAAGTCATCTGTCCTACAAAATACAGATGCCAGAGTTGGGGATTTTTTTTTAATGATTTTTTTAAAGGATTTAAATTTGAAAGAAGAACGCACAGTTTTTGGCAACTTTGTCCAAATCTTTTTAACATTCAAGTTTTTCACCTTAATAACCCTACGAACCTAACTTTGCACTTGGAATTTTCATGACTTCATATCGCAAACTTAAATTCGACATTAGTTTATCAAGCATTTTGCCTGTCTTTTCAACAAAATTTGGGCAACCCTGGGGGGAAAAAACAAACTAGTACAATATATCGCGTATTTACTGGGTGCATAATGTGTGCAGAGCACTGTGGTAAGTACAGTAAAAAGCTTTTTTTAATGACACATGTCCTTGCAAAATATTGGCAATGTCAAATTATGTTGGATGAGTCAATTGTGCCAATACAATTATGATGTTATGATAAAGCTAAAACCTTGAAAACCTCATTTGCTATATTTTATCATCATTAATGGGACCTATTGAGCGATTACTGTGTTCTGAGCTTACACCATCCACGGAGAAGCAGCGTGGCCTAGTGGAGAGAGCCCGGGTCTGGGAGTCAGAAGGACTTGGGTTCTAATCTCAGTTCCGCTATGTGTCTGCTGGGTGAGCTTGGGCAAGTCGCTTCACCTCTCTGGGCCTCAATTACCTCATCTGTCACATGGGGATGAAGAATGTGAGCCCCACGTGGGACAGGGACTGGGTCCAACCTGATTAGTTTGTATCTACTACAGGGCTTAGAAGAGTGCTTGGCACAAAGAAAGTGCTTAGCAAGTGCCATAATTATTAAGCGCTTTGGAGAGTATGATACCACAGAATCAGCAGACTTGTTCCTTGCCCTAAACGAGCTTACAGTCTAGAGGGGGAGACAGATATTAAAAGAAATATGAAATGCCCAAAATTCACAAGTGCACACAGCAGGGAGAAGGGGTGAGGTGAAAGATGGTTTAATCGGGGAAGGCCTCATTCATATAATACTCATTCAGCCACTCAGTTACAAATATTGAGCGTTCACTGTATTAAGCGCTCAGGAGAGTACAAGACAATAGTAAACAGACATATTCCTTATCCACAATGAGCTTACAGTCTAGAAGTGGGGAGACAGACATCAATACATATAAATAAATGACAGATATGGACTTTTAAGTGTCATGAGGCTGGGAGGGGAGAAGAACCAAGGTAGCAAGTCAGGGAGATGCAGAAGGGGATGGGAGAAGAAGAATGGGAGGCTTTCTCCTCTATCCCAGAGGATAGAACTCCCCAGGTTGAGTAACTCCTACTTTAATACACCAATGCAGGCGATAATCCAGTGCTTACTACAGTGCTCTGCACCCAGTAAGCACTTAATAAAGATCATGACAACTATTACTACAATTGAGAAGCAGCACAGACCTGGGAATTGGAAGGTTGTGGGTTCTAACCCCAGTTCCACCCCTTGACTGCTGTGTGACCTTGGGCAAATCACTTCTCTGGGTCTCAGTTATCTCATCTGTAAAATGGAGATTGAGAGAGTGAGTTCCATGTTGGACAGGGGCTGTGACCAATCTGAGTTGCTTGTGTCCACCCCAGCGCTTAGTACAGTGCCTGGCACAGAGTAAGAGCTCAATAAATGCAGTTATATGAATGAATGGAGGAATAGATAATCTGACCTAATTATCTTGTATCTATCCCTGGGCTTAGTATAGTGTTGGCAATCTAGTAAACTCCTCAATAAGTGGACCACCTAAAAAAATTTGCTTAAAACACTTGAAATTTCATCTCCAAGTGTTATAAAGCAAATTTTTTAGGTGGTCCACTAGAATGGGACCAAGACTGTTTTTTATTTCCAAGACTGTTCCATAAGGTTTGAGAGTGAAGCCTTCTATCCAAGTTGGTGTTTTTTCCAAAATTTAATTCATTTAATCGTATTTCTTAAGCGCTTACTGTGTGCAGAAATCCAGACAGACTCACCTCAGGAATATTTTTTTTGGTATGCTTTTCCACCCTAAATCTTTCTACAGAAACGCTCAGGGCACGTCACCCACCTCCTCCAAAACCTCGAGTGGTTGCCTATCAACCTTCATATCAAGCAAAAACTCCTCACTATTGGCTTCAAAGCTCTCCATCACCTTGCCTCCTCTTACCTCACTTCCCTTCTCTCCTTCATCCCAGCCCACACACTCTGCTCCTCTGGTGCTAACCTCCTCACTGTGCCTCAGTCTCGCCTGTCCCGCCGTCAACCACTGGCCCACGCCCTACCTCTGGACTGGAATGCCCTCCCTCCTCAAATCCACCAAATAATCAGTCTTTCCCCCTTCAGAGCCTACTGAAGGCACACCTCCTCCAAGAGGCCTTCCCACACTAACCCCCCTTTTCCTCAGCTCCCCCTCCCTTCCACGTCACCTCAACTCGCTCCCTTTGCTCTTCCCCCAACCCAGACCCACAGCACTTCTGTATATATGCATATATCCATAATTCTATTTATTTATATTTATGCCTGTTTACTTGTTTTGGTGTCTGTTTCTCCCCCCCCCCAAAACTGTAAGCCCATTGTGGGCAGGGACTGTCTCTCTTTATTACTGTAGTGTACTTTTCAAGTGCCTAATACAGTGCTCTGCACACAGTAACCCCATGAATGAATGAATGAATGAATGAATGGGTGTCATCATCTTTGGTATCTCACAGATCCTGAAATTTACCGTCCCCAAAATTTCTAGAGGAAGATGCTTTTCCTGGAGTTCCTCAGACCTAGATAAGAGCTGGGGAGAGGGAATGCCTGGCAAGTCCATTTTTCCATAAGAAAAAAAATCTCAAGTGCTTCTAAACTGCATTTTTCCTTGAAATCTTTACAATTCATGCCAAACGTACACTTTCCAGTGAAATTGGATTCTTTATAGGTTTATGTCAGCTCTATCATCCTGCAAAGATGATATCCTGCAGCGGGGCCTAGTGGACAGAGCCTCGGCCTGGGAGTCAGAAGGACCTGGGTTCTAATTCCAGCTCTGCTGCTTTTCTGCGGGTGACCTTGGGCACGTCCCTTCACTTCTCTGGGCCTCATCTGTAAAATGGGGATTAAAGCCATGGGCCCCATGTAGGACAGATTTTTTTCAACCTGATTAACTTGTATCTTCCCCGGCACTCAGTACAGTGTCTGGCACAAGTTGAGTGCTAAACAAATACCACTTAAAAAAAAGAAGTTGGGGGCAGAAAGGAGCTTTAAATTTCAAATGAAACAGAAGCATCAAGATGGGGAAATGATAATTGCCAATTTTTACATTTCAACAAAGTTCTCATAAAGCCTGTTGTTCATTTATTCATTCATTAATTCATTCAATAGTATTTATTGAATGCTTACTATGTGCAGAGCACTGTACTAAGCGCTTGAAATGTACAATTCTGCCACAGATACAGACAATCCCTGCCCAATGTCGGGCTCACAGTCTAAACGGGGGAGACAGACAGCAAAGCAGCCTCACTTGGCTTATCAACTAATGGTATTTATTGAGCACTTACTTTGTGCAGGGCACTATACTAGGTGCTTGGGAGAGTCCAATACAACAGAGTCGGTAGACACGTTCCCTGTTCACCTAGATGTGAGTCTAGAGAAGCAGTGTGGCCTAGTAGAAAGAGTATGGGCCTAGGAATCAGAGGTCCTGGGTTCTAATCCCCGCTCTGCCATGTTTCTGCTCTGTGCCCTTGGGCAAGCCACTTCCCTTCTCTGGGCCTCCTATTCTGTTCTTCTTGGACTGTGAGAACGACATGGCTTGTTCAGTCCAGCTCTTGCAAAAAGCGGGGCCTTCCATTTGGCATTATAATCTGCAAAATGAACTTGAGGGGATCAGTGTTGATCTAAAAAGATAAAGAAAATATTTTCCCAAAATAATTGGGACATGAACAAAAAAGTGATGTCTGGTTTTGAAAAGAAGGAACACCGCCACCCCCACCTCCAGCCACCAATACAAAAAAGTATATATATTTATCTAGTACTCGGACATTGCATCCTCTAAGTCATAGCCCATGAGAATCAATCAATCAATGGCGTTTCTTGATCACTTACTATGTGCAGAGCACTGTTCAAAGAGCTTGGGTGAGTCCAATACAAATGAAAATGGCAGATAGGTTCCCAGCCCATAAAACATACAATAATAATAATAATGGTACTTGTTAAACGCTTACTATGTGCCAAAGACTGTTCTAAATACTGGGGTAGATACAAGATAATCAGGTTGTCTCATGTGGGGCTCACAGTCTTAATCCCCAGTTTCCAGTTGAGGGAACTGAGGCACAGAGAAGTAAAGTGACTCGCCCAAGGTCACACAGCAGACAAGTATGGAGCCGGGATTAGAACCCATGTCCTCTGACTCTCAAGCCCGTGTTCTTTCCACTAATCCACGCTGTTTCTACCAAAGACACAAAGTGTCTTCAGTGGAAAAATGCCTAAACCACCCTTAAATTTAGGCACTTCAAGTCCAAATCTGATCTATTTAAATAAACTAAATAGAAATTTACAAAAAAAATTTACATTTAGGCATAAACCAATTTCACAAACAAGGAAGGAAAGGCCACCACAAAAGTGAAATTTTTCTGCTTGCATGAACTGGGGTAAAAAACAACAGAATGGAAGAACGTCTGAAATGAATGTTTTTCGTTGCATTTGGCTCAACAAAATAAAGTGAAATGCACGGAAGGGCCTAAAGTGGCAATTCAGAGCAAAGGGGAGAAGCAGAGTAGCCTAGTGGATAGAGTACGGGCCTGGGAATCAGATGATCTTGGGTCCTAATTCCCTGGATGTCAATTGTTTATTAACAATGTCGACCGATGAGATGTATTTTCAGGGAAATGAAGCTTGCCCCGAGATTTCCGGCAGTGTCCTTGAGATTCTTTGCTCGGTCAATTTCGGAGCAGGCTTTGACCTTACTCGGTGTCCAGAAACCCCAATGTAGCCCATAGAGACGCTACTCGCTTTTCAAAATACCAACCTAAATTTGGGTCATTTGGGGGTTCTCTGAAACCAAAAATAAATGAATTGCTTCCCCTCCCAGAATCTGACTTTATTAAGCAATGAAGGGAGACGCCCGCAATCCTCAAGAAGAGGAGACGTGGTTAAGTATTGATCGTGTTTTCTAAATCAGAACTGATAAATTGGCTTAATTGGGAGGCCTGTCACTGCAAGATGTATATCGATATAGCCGTTACGAACTGTCAACAATGGTGACAGTTTTTATGTTAACGGGGGATTTTTTGTTTCTTTTCATGTTATTTGTTATGCTTACTTGTATGCAATGCAGTTTTAGGCACTGAAGTAGGTACAAGTGAATTAGGGTGACTGCAGAGGCTTCCTATCCACAGCGTAATAATAATAATAATGGTATTTGTTAAGCACTTACTATGTGCCTAGCACTGTTCTAAGCGGTGGTAGGCACCCAATCGATGGAGACCATAGTCTCCACTTCCTCCCTTCCCCCCTACACCCCAAAAATGCAAAATTAGGCAGTCCTGTAAACAAAAAATTGTTTACAAATGATAGGAGTCGATGGAAATGATAAGATGGAATAAGCGATTCCAATTGAATCTGTTTAATTCTGCATTCCACCATTTTATCTTGATATAGGTCTTTCGTACTCATTGAGCGCTGTGTGCTAGAGCACTGTACCAAGAGTTTGGTTGTTCCATTCTTGTTCTTCCTCATACACCTATTATTTGTAAATACGGTTTATCGCTTCCCCTTCGATTGGAATCTCCAAGAGTGGGTTGGTCTTGCCCCTATTACACTTTCCAACTCCTTACACTCTCTAGGGCACTCAATTAATACAATGGGAAGCAGCATGGCCTTGTACAAGGAGCCCGGGCCTGGGAGTCAGAAGACATGGGTTCTAATCCCGGCTCCGCTACCTGTCTACTCTGTGACCTTGGACAAATCACATGATTCTGCCTCACTTCTCTCATCTGTAAAAAGGGGATTAAGTCTGTGAGCCCCATGCAGGACAACCCAATTACCTTGTATCTACCCAAGCGCGTAGAACATTGCTTGGCACATAGCAAGCGCTTAACAAATACCATCATTATCATTATTATTAATAATAATAATAATAAACACCTCCTCACCATCCCTCGGTCTCGCCTATCCCGCCGTCGACCCCCGGGTCACGTCCTCCCGCGGTCCTGGAACGCCCTCCCTCCTCACCTCCGCCAAACTGATTCTCTTCCCCTCTTCAAAACCCTACTTAAAACTCACCTCCTCCAAGAGGCTTTCCCAGACTCAGCTCCTCTTCTCCCTCTACTCCCTCTGCCACCCCCCTTTACCTCTCCGCAGCTAAACCCTCTTTTTCCCCTTTTCCCTCTGCTCCTCCACCTCTCCCTTCCCATCCCCACAGCACTGTACTCGTCCGCTCAACTGTATATATTTTCATTACCCTATTTATTTTGTTAATGAATTGTACATCGCCTCGGTTCTATTTAGTTGCCATTGTCTTTACGAGATGTTCTTCCCCTTGACTCTATTTATTGCCATTGTTCTTGTCTGTCCATCTCCCCCGAACAGACTGTAAGCCCGTCAAACGGCAGGGACTGTCTCTATCTGTTGCCGACTTGTTCATCCCAAGCGCTTAGTACAGTGCTCTGCACATAGTAAGCGCTCAATAAATACTATTGAATGAATGAACAGTTATTACTATTGCTTTACTTAATCACATAGAGAAAAGCGTCAAATCTCTGGGCAACTGTTCTCCCATTTCTACTAAGAACAGCTGAAAACTAGAGAAAAATCATTTCTTCTTTCAACAGGTGAAAAGAGGAAGACAAGAAATAAAACTTTTTGGAGCAATAAGATTTGAAGTATCTGAAAATAACATTTTGAAGAAAAATGGTGGCCTCGGGTCCCTTTAATCATTTGAACTGAGAGGTGTATAAATCAGGAACTGGATAAAAGGGAACCTAAAAATGGATTTTTCAGTTCCTTTTCAGTATCGGGCTACTTGAAATGTTTCCAAGAATGGTTTAGACAGTAAACTCCTTACGGGCAAAGAAGGTATCTACTGATTCCTTTGTACTGTTCTCTCCCAAGTTCTTAGTGCAATATTCAGCACATATTAAGGGGCTCACTGATTGATAAAATACCACTGATTGATTACATTTACCCTACAATGTTATAGACTAGGTTATAGACTGTCCTCTAGATGTGAGCTTGCTGGGGGCAGGGCTGGTCACCGTTTATTGTTCTACTGTACCTTTCCAAGCGCTTAGTACAGTGCTCTGCACACAGTAAGCGCTTAATTAGTGCAACTTCATGAATGTCAGATAAGCGTGACCATTCACTTCTCACTATCCAAACTTCATTTCATTTAGGAATATTATTCAATACAGTTCATCTACAAATATCATTCAATTTTTCTTTAATACACAGTCTATGATTTGAGTTTCACCTTCCCCTTGCGACTCAACTTATTCACTCATTCATTCAATAGTAGTTATTGAGCGTTTACTAAGTGCAGAGCACTGTATTAAGCGCTTGGAATGTACAATTCGGCAACAGATAGAGACAAGCCCTGCCCAACAATGGGCTCACAGCCTAAACTTATCATAGCTAAAGGAAATTTCAGGAATCAAAAGCCTGAGAAATTAAAATCACACAAGAGTTTTCCAGAAGTCGTCTCCGTGTCAGTGATCCCCTGGAGTTGCTGGCACCCTGAGGTAACAAGTACCATAATTAAAGTTAAGCATTTACTATGTGCCAAGCACTATTCTAAGCACTGGCCTCCGAATTACAAGTCCTCCAGGTTGGACACTGTCCCTGTCCCACCATCTAACTAGGAGGGAGTAGGGATGTAATTCCCATTTTCCAGGTGAGGGAACTGAGGCCCAGAGAAGTGAAGTGACTTGCCCGCGGTCACACAGGAGACAGGTGGTAGAGTAGGAATTAGAACCCAGGTCCTCTCACTCCCACTAGGCCACGTTGCTTCTCTGCAGTAGTGAAGTTTGAACCCCCAGAAAACACAGGCCAAGAATTTGAGACCACTATCTCTTTTGCTGCCGTGCATGGTGAAATCATGGCAGTCAGGTCGTGGGTTCTAATCCCATCTCTGCCACTTGACTGCTGCATGACCTGGGCCAAGTCACTTCACTACTCTGGGCCTTGAGTTCCCTCATTTATAAAATGGGGGTCGAGACCGTGAGCCCCATGGGGGGCAGGGACTGCATCCAACCCCACTTGCTGATATCCACCCCACCGCTTGGTACAGTGTCTGCCACACAGAAAGCATTTAACACCACAACTTATTATTATTATTCTTACACATACACACAGCATACAAACCAAAGTTTGAGTGTACCTCTGAACAAAATGGGTTGTGGAGGACTGGTTTCAAGAGTGGTTTACAAAGAGCAAAAAGACAGCGTCAAAATGAACGGCTCACCTAGAAGCTGATTTACTCTAGAGGACTCATTAACGGAACACGCAAGGAAATCTATCATTTTTGAAGGCTGCAAGCTGCCAGCAATGCCAACTTTTCTTTTCTGGCTCTTCCCTGCCCTTCTCCCCTCAGCTCTGGCTGGGCAAGTGTTCTCATGCAAAAACGTTGGCAGAAATGCTTACCTTAACAGCAACGGAGAGTATAAATGCTCCATATTTTGAAGATACTGTTTAAACCCTCGATATCCTTCTCAATTAGGAACATCTAAGATATTACAATTCTTCACTGGGTTCTAATCCCGGCTCCGCCACTTGTCTGCTGTGTGACCTTGGGCAAGCCACTTCTCTTCTCAATGCCTCAGTTCCCTCATCTGTAAAATGGGGATGAAGACTGTGAGCCCTACATGGGACAACCTGATTACCCTGTATCTACCCCAGCACTTAGAAAAGTGCTTAACTAATATCATAATTATTATTATTATCATTAATTATATTGTACAGCAGTTTACACCTTGACTGTAAGCTCAGTTTATTGTTTATGTGTCAGTTTATTGTTACATTGTCCTCTCCCAAGCGCTTACTACAGTGTTCTGCACACAATAAGCACTCCACCCAATACCTTTGATTGATCGACTGGTGTTCTCATCCAAGAAATGAAGAGCACTCAATCAAGGACCACAAACATTTACAGAAGTTGCTCTAGTGTAAATTTCTTCATTTTTGACTTCCCCGGAGGAACTCAAAGACAAGGTAATGTCTGTAAGTGGTTGACAACATACAAACTTGCAGAAAGAATACCTCGATTCCTATAGGGAGTTATCTCTCAATCATTCAATCAATCATATTTATGGAATGTTTACAGTGTGCAGAGCACTGAACTAGGCGCTTGGGAGAGTACAATCCAACAGAGTTGGTAGACACGATCCCTGCCCACAGTCTATCGATCAATCAGTGGTATTTATTGAGAGCTTACTGTGTGCAGAGCACTGTACTAGGAGCTTGGGAGAGTACAATCCTACAGAAATGGCAGAGACCTTCTCTGCCCAAAACGAGTTTACAGTCTGGAGGGGAAACTCTCCCAAGTGGCCTAGTTACTTTCATGCCTAAAGAAAAAGACCTTCTCAAAATCACATCAAAATAATCTAACCCCTTCCCGAATACCGCTTATTTTGTCCAGAACTGTTGATTAGTAATATATACTTTTTGCGATTCTCCACAAAGAAAAAACACACCTTCAAAAGGTTCCTTTTACACTTTGGAGTCTGCTTAGATTCCCCTACAGTTCTAAATCTACACTTTCTTTCAGATGGCTGAGCTTATCCTCAAAATAATGAGTTAGGTCCCAAATGAGTGGTGTCATTAATTTTTATAGTACTTAAAGCGCTTACTAAGCACTGGGGTAGACACGAGCTAAGCAGGTTGGACACAGTCCCTGTCCCCAGGGGTTCCCAATCTTAACCCCCATTTTACCAATGAGGTAACTGAGGCCCAGAGAAGAGAAATGACTTGCCCAAGGTCACACAGCAATCAAGTGGCGGAGCCGGGATAAGTACCCAGATTCTTCTGATTCCTAGGCCCGGGTTCTAGCCACTAGGCCATGCTACTCCTTAATATACTTGTCCCAAGTCAACAAAACTGAAGAATTTTTCAACAAGCATTTGGAACCCCAAATTACGATCATCATTCCAGGATACGAAGGCTTGACGAGGGAAGAGTCGTTGTACCAGAATAATTAAGCAGCCCCAAAGCTACTTTTCTAGAATGAGCCATTCTACACCAGAAAGCTTTCATCACAAAAGTAAATAAGCCGAGTTTCATTTTTACAATGAATTTCCTCAAGCAACAGTAAGGTGGACAAAACACTAATATGCAGAAAAACCCTAATTTATTAAACTTAATGTGTACACTTTTAAAACGTCAGCTTAGCAAGACAACGCTTGAAAGCCCCTACTCATTATCGATTTCTCAAAATAAGCATTTCGTTTGAGCATTTTTTTAATAAATCCATTCTGCTGACTGCTGTGTTCATCCCCAAAGACATAATCCTTTTTTTTTTCATTCATTGCAACCTTGAGAGCCACAGACACTACGTTGGAAACAGGTGAAAAGCTACGATTGCACTCGATCTTTAGTCTTTCTCAGTTGCGATGACTAACCAAGTGAAAGACGACAGTCATTTTCGACGCAAAGAAATGGGGAAGAAGAAAGAAATGGGGAAGCAGAACTTCAAGGAGACTCTCAAGGTATTAATTTTTTAAAGCTCTCTATGGTTTTCACCCGTTTGCCCCACGCTGTTTCTTTAAAGCCGCTACTTCCTTGTGCCAAAATGTTACCGTTTATCACTAAATTTACACTCTGGTCTCTAAGGGTCAGGAGAGAAACAACAGTTGATGAGTTTAAGGTTAAAAATGCAAGACACCAGATCCGATCTTTCTGAGACGGACTTGAAAAAGGTCTGTCTCTTTTCCTTTCTCCACAGGAATAAAGGGTCGCTTGTAGTAAGTTTCATCCTGTTCAATCACCTCTCCTATGCTGACACGCTTGTGGATAGGACAAGGAACCGGAAAGCTAATGACATAATACACCGACCATTCTTTCACCTTCAACAGACCCCAGGTATCATTAAAAGTCTTAGATTTGGTCAGCGAACTGCTTCTGCGGCTATTGACTGTTCTGGAAGCACAAACACACAATCAAACCATCCGTCGAGTGCTGACTACGTGCAGAGCACTGCACTAAACGCTTGGGAGAGTACACTGCAACAGAGTGAGGTTCCACGTTCCCTGCCCACGACAAGCTTACGGTCTAGAGGAGAAAGCGTGGCTCAGTGGAAAGAGCCCGGGCTTGGGAGTCAGAGGTCATGGGTGCGAATCCCGGATCTGCCACTTGTCAGCTGTGACTGTGGGCAAGTCACTTAACTTCTCTGTGCCTCTGTTACCTCATCTGTAAAATGGGGATTTACTGTGAGCCTCACGTGGGACAACCTGGGGTAGATACTGGGTAATCAGGTTGTCCCACGTATCTTGGTATTTGTTAAGCGCTTACTATGTGCAGAGCACTGTTCTAAGCGCTGGGGTAGATACGGGATAATCAGGTCGTCCCACGTGAGGCTCACAGTTAATCCCCATTTTACAGATGAGATAACTGAGGCACAGAGAAGTTAAGTGACTTGCCCGCGGTCACACAGCTGACAAGTGGCAGAGCTAGTAAGCACTTGATAAATATGATTGAATGAATGAAGTCATTCAGGGAATGTGTTTATTGTTACACTGTTCTCTCAAGCGCTTAGTACACTGCTCTGCACAGAGTAAGTGCTCCATAGATATGACTGAGTGAATTCACAGCCAAAGATTTCATCAAAAACATCGAGATAAATGCTGCCCCCAATATGTATTTACCAAAGGATGGACAGATAGGGAAAGATATGAGACAGTATCGGGACACCGGGACATACTTTAGAAGACTGAGAAAGTGTGGACGATGTGGGGTATGAGGCTTCCTATTTCATTCAAGTGTCTTTATTTAGTGCTTACTGTGTGCAGAGCACTGTGCTAAGTGCTTGGGAGAGCATAATATAACAATAAACGGAAACATTTCCGGCCCACAATGAGCTCACGTTCTAGAGGTGAGCTCACACTGCCTGCCTGAAGGTAATTCTAGCCTATCTTCTCTGCTGTAGGATGAGGGCCAAGCCAGTAGGGCTGAATAAAACTATTTAAATGATAATAATAATTGTGGTATTTATTAAGCGCTTTACTATATGCTAGGCACTGTAGTAAGCACTGGGGTGTTGACAAGCAAAGGGGGCTGGACATAGTCCCCATCCCACGTGAGGCTCACGGTCTCAATCCCCATTTTCTAGATGAGGTAACTGAGGCTCGGAAAAGGGAAGTGGCTGGCCCGGGGTCAGCCAGCAGACGAGTGGAGGAACTGGAAAGGAGCCCAAGGTCAATGAACGGAGAAGCGGCAAGATTAGAATCCAAGTCTGGTCTCCCAGGCCTGTGCTCTACCCACTAGGCCACGCACGTTTGGATGGGATGTTTATGGCTGCGAGACTCAGACTGGCCACCAACGATCATTCATTCATTCACTAGATCGTATTTATTGAGCGCTTACTGTGTGCACAGCACTGAACTAAGCACTTGGAAAGTACAATTCGGCAAAAGACAGAGACAATCCCTACCCAACACCAGGCTCACAATCCATCTTACTCTAGCCGTTTTCTCAGCAGCATACAGCAGCCACCTTCAACATCAAATGGGCAGTTGGGACAACCAAAAGTGAGTCCATTTTGGGATCTGTAAAGTGCTTACTATGTGCCAAGCACTGTTCTAAGAGTTGGTGTAGATACAAGGTAATGAGGTTGTCCCACGTGGGGCTCAAAGTCTTAATCCCCATTCTATAGATGAGGTCACTGAGGCACAGAGAGGTTAAGTGGCTTGCCCGAGGTCACACAGCAGTCAAGTGGCAGAATGGGGATTAGAACCCATGACCTTCCGACTCCCAGGCCCCTGCTCTATCTGCTCCGCCATAAGCGCTCAATAAATATGATTGAATGAAAGAACATCGAGAAGCGGCGAGGCCTAGTGGATAGAGCATGGGCCTGGGAATCAGAAGGTCACGAGTTCTAATCCAGACTCCGCCCCTTATCTGCTCTGGGACAATGGGAAAGGCACTAAATTTCTCTGTACCTCAGTTCCCTCATCCTATAAAATGGGAATTAAGGCCGTGAGCCCCATCTTGGACAGGGACTGTGTCCAGCCTTATTAGCGTATATCTACCCCAGCGCTTAGTACAGTGACTGGCTTGAGAAATGCCATTTTTTTTTTTAAATGGAGGTAATTAATGCTCAGTGACCCAGCTCCTTGGGCTAAATATGTAAAGGGTGTCGATCAGTCAACCATATTTACTGAGCACTTATTGTGTGCAGAGCACTGTATTAAGCGCTTGAGAGAGTATAAGATGAGAAGATAATCGACACATTCCCTGCCCACAATGAGCTTAGAGACTAGAGGATCAGAAAAGAGCGTGCTGAAGTGACAGAGATAAAGGCAGGGAGGCAGAGCGTAGTTTTATAAATGTTTTGAGAAAAACTCCTGCAGTGTAGAATAGTTGGGAGAAGGTACAGTCAACCACCAGAGCAACAGGCGGTTCTGACAAGCGGCTGGAGCCGAGGCCTGGGAGTCAGAAGGACCTGGGTTCTAATCCCGGCTCCACCACTTGTCTGCGGAGTAACCCTGAGCAAGTCACTTCACTCCTCTGGGCCTCAGTTACCTCCTCCGAGAAATGGGGATTAAGGTTGTGAGCCCCAAGTGGGACGGGGATTGTGTCCAACCGGATTCGCTTGTACCCACCCAGAGCTTAGAACAGTGCCCGGCACATAGTACGCGCTTAACCGATGCCATTATTATTATTAGGAGGGGAGTTTCTTTCCCTGGCAAGAATGGGACTCCAAAAACCCAACGAGAAAATCAAAACAGATGCTACAACAGGCAAATGAATCACTCCTGCAAAGGACTAGCTTTGTGTGTGGGCAGACTGTCAGTTGCCCCTAGGTTTTTTTCTTTTTTTTAGGGTATTTGTTAAGCGCAGGCTATGTGTCGAGCACTGTTTTAAGCACTGGGGAAGGTCCACATTAAATTAGGTCGGACACAGTCCCTGTCCCACGTGGGGCTCACAGTCTAAGTAAGAAGGGATAACGGGTATCCCCGTTTTACGGTGGAGGAAACCGAGGCCCAGAGAAGCGAAGTGACTGGCCCAAGGTCACACAGCCAGTGGTTGACGGAGCCGGGCTTCGATCCCAGATCGCTCTGACTCCCAGGCCCGGGCCTTTTCCAGTAGGACCGCACTGCTTCTCCTTGACCACCCCGGCTCCGGAGAACATCGCTTCATCAGGTGAGCCTCGTCTTCACCTACGAAGAACAGCTGTGAATTTCTAGCTTTAAAATATCAATCATAACGATCAATATCATAATTATAAATACCCAGAAGCAGCATGGCAGAGCGGACAGGGCCCAGGCCGGGGAGCCAGATGACCTGTGTTCTAATCCCGGCTCCGCCACTTGTCCGCTGGGTGAGCTTGGGCGAGTCACTTCATTTCTCTGGCCCTCAGTTACTGCAGCTGTAAAATGGGGATTAAGATCGTGAACCCCACGTGGGACAGGGGCTGCATCCAACTTGATTACCTTGTATCTACCCCAGTGCTTAGAACAGCTTTTAGCACCTAGTAAGCGCTAAACTCCCCTTTTAGGGTTGCACCTGGAGAGTTTCCAGGACTCTACCAGTCTGGCCTACAGGAGGGAGAATCAAGCAAGGCCTACCCCTTCCATTCCTAGCTTGGCCAGTGGCTAGCGAGAGGAAGGCAAACTGCTACGAGTCAAAACTCACCCATGCTGGGCGGCGACGGCACGGGAGAGAGCTGAGGGCGGAGACTCGAGTTTACTGCACGGAAGGCGGCGATGATAAACCGCTTCCGGATTTTGACCAAGAAAACTCTACGGATCCACTGCCGGAACGATTGCAGATGGAGAGCGGCGCATTCTGGGAGAGATGCCTCCGTGGTGTCGCTATGGGTCGGAAATGACTCGACGGCAGAAGAGAGGACAAAGCGCTAAACAAATACCAACATTATTATCATCATCATCAGCCGCCAACAGGAAATTGAACTAAACCGTCCACCTTCAAGACGAAGTCAGAGAAAACTCTTGAAAGTGTCTCGTTTATAATTGCCAACAATTCCACCGATAAAGCCAGTCCGAATGACTTGGCACAAACCGATACGAACACTCCACCCGTAAGCGACCTACTGCGATACCAAAGTTTGGGAGTGATTAAACACATTTCGCAGGTGAGGCAACTGCAGTGTGGTTTTCCAAATCCAACGTTGCCAGTTTTTTTTCGTTCGGCAGAAAGTGCTGGACACCACATTACCCAACAAGTCAAAACTTGTCCAAAATGACTTGCTGCTCAGCCAATTAAGCACACCAAGACCCACCTACTCATGTTTTAGTTTCTCTGCTCCACAGACACTTTGGAAAAATCCCTAAAACAACAGACTCAACTACAAAACTGTGAAAATTCCTAGCACAGAAACTCCAAACTGGCTGATGAACTATACCAATTCCTAGCATTTATGAAATAAACTTCAGATTTGTTTCATCGTTATTACCTTCTTGTGTTTTCCCTGTTTACGCTCCCCTCCCCATCGCCCCGATTCGCTCACTTTGCTCTACCTCCCTCCCCACCCACGGCATTTTCATATATATGTACGTATTTATTATTTTATTTATTTATATTAATGAGGTTCATATATCTATAATTCTATTTATTTGTATTGATGCTCTTGATGCCTGATGACTTGTTTTGATGTCTGTCTCCCCTCCTCTAGACTGTAAGCCTGTTGGGGGCAGGGATTTTCTCTCTTTGTGGCTGAATTGTACTTTCCAAGCGCTTGGTATAGTGCTCTGCACACAGTTAATGCTCAATAAATACAAATGAATGAATGAATGAATGAATGAATATTCCCAATGGATTTCAGAGGAACTGACCTAAACGTTTGTTTTACCTGGCTCTGTAGTTTCAAGGGCATTGGTTCTGGTGGAATCTTTACTTGGGTCAAGAGTTCCCAGTGGTCAGAAGAAAAAAAAAATAAAAAATCAGAAACAGTTCTGAAGGTTTCTTTTTAAAAAAATTGCCTAATAGAAATGTACAATGCATGCCTGAAAAAGATACCTTGTCAAATTGTAATCCTCCCCTTACAAAATTAGGGGTTAGTTCCTCTGGCAATCTCGAGAACACGTTCATGACTCAGTATTCTCACAAACACTCATGACAGAGTCCAAATGTAAATAGCGCTCTCCAATCGGATGCTCGGAAGGTGACTGCACAGGTAGATTTTAAAATTAGACTCCTTCCCAGACCCTCAAACGAAGATGACTTATACGTAAACCACGTATTCACCCCGGGGCTTGTAAAGCACGTAATCCACGATTATGCAATTGTGCGCTGTGGTTGCCTCAAGCCGACCTGTGTTTGATGCCGAGTATTTAGGAAGAAATTCTGCCAAACGATCACGGTATCGTTTAACCTCGGTTCAACCACTGCGTGAGTGAACTTGTTAGGCTAAAACTGAAAAACAGATGCGAAACATCAAGCTAATCCCAGTTCATACACTCCGATGTAGTCCAAGGGAGGGAAAAAAGGAACACGGAATGATCCTGACAGTCTAAAAACTCTGCAGGTTGAAGGTTTCTAGCATTCCCACCAAACTGGGTTGCAAAGACTTCGCTTCCTTGAACTTCAAATAATCTTATTTTGAGGAAAGTGAAGGGCAAGGCTTATTCGGCTCAAGTGCAAATGAGGAAAACTGGAAGTAAACAATCTAAGAAGTCAGAGTAGTGAAAACCTTACAGAAGACACTCCCGGTGGCTGATTTAAACAACTCATCGTGTTTCCTGAGCGCTTACTCTGTGCGAAGCACTGTACTGAGCGCTTGGTGGAGCACAATGAAACCAAAGTGGGAGACCTCTTCCCTGTTCACAACGAGCAACGTGGCCTAGGGGATAGAGCGCGGGCCTGGGAGTCAGAAAGACCTGGGTTCTAATCCCGGCTCCGCCACTTGTCTGCTGTGTAACCTTGGGCAAGTCTCTTCACTTCTCTGGGCCTCAGTTCCCCCATCTGTAAAATGGGGATTGAGACTGTGAGCCCCACTTGGAACAGGGACTGTGTCCAACCCGATTTGCTTATATGCATCCCAGTGCTTAGTACAGTGCCTGGAACATAGTAAGCACCTAACACATACCATAAAAAACCAACAAACAAAACAAAAAAACTGATCTTACAGTCTAGCAGAACAACACTAAATTAGGCTACTAAAAATAGCACCAGTTAACGAATGGATCTTTGTAACAAAAAGGATTACTACTCATTTTAGACTGTGAGCCCGTCGTTGGGCAGGGATGATCTATCTGTTGTCGAACTGTACATTCCAAGCGCATAGTACAGTGCTCTGCACATAGTAAGCGCTCAATAAATACGACTGAATGTATGAATGAATGAATACTAAGGTCACATTTCCTCCAAGAGGCCTTCCCTGATTAAGTCCTCTTTTCCTTGGCTCGCTCTCCCGCCTGTGACGTCTATGCGCTTCGGTCTGTGACATCTGATATCAGCCCTAGCCCCACGCCACTTATGTACGTATCTTTAGATTAAATATTATCAATTATTTACTCCTATTAACGTCTGTCTTCCCCTCTAGACCTTAAGCTCGTTATGGGCAGGGAACCTAACCTGTCTGTTAATTTTGTGGTACTGGACTCTGCAGAGCACTCAGTCCAGTGGTCTGCAAGTAGTAAGTGCTCAAAATAAATACCACTGATTCATTCACTCAATGGTATTGAGCGCTTACTGATTGATTGAAAAATCTAACTGAATTGATAAAGGGACTCCAGGGGCACTAAAATGACCACCTGATTAGTTCGAGGAGAAGAGTCATACTCAAGGTGAAGACTCGAGGTGAAAGCTGGACCACCGATTTGGAAGAGAAATGCCTAAAACTGGTTTCGGATCGCGCCCGGGTCATCGAAGCACAGCTCCAGAATCACAACAGCTGAATCCAGTTTGGGTCTAAGCACGACAAGATGCTGGATCTCACTTTGGTCTTAGTGAGACCAGTCTGTGTCAACTCTTCACACGGGAACAGCCCAAAGGACCAATGGAAACCCCTGATCAGCGGCTTTAAAGCAGCGAATCGCCTCGCCCCCTCCCACCTCACCTCACTGAATTCCTACTCCGACCCGGCCCGCACACATCGCTCCCCTACTGCCAACTCCTCGCTGGACCATGATGTCGTCTATCTCGCTGCCGGCCTCCTAACTCCGGCCTGGAACGCCCTCCCTCCTCATATCCGACATACAATTACTCTCTCTTCAAAGCCTTTATTGAAGACCCATCTCCTCCGAGAAGCCTTCCCAGATTAAACCCTTCTTTCCTCTTCTCCCACTCCCTCCTGGTCACCCTGATTTGCTCCCTTGATTCATCCCCCAGAATCATCCCCAAAGCACTTATTTATTCATTTATTTATTTATATTGATGTCAGTCTCCCCATCTAGACTGTAAGCTTGTTGTGGGCAAGGAACTTCCAACTCTGTTATCTTGTACTCTCCCAAGCACTTAGTATAGTGCTCTGCGCACAGTCAGCATTCAATAAATGCCACCGATTCTTCCTGGTCTCGTAATAACACCTCACATCTCCACCTCCGTAATGGGCAGGCTGACGACAGTTTCAAAGCAGCATCTTGTATAGTAGAAATCTTTGTTCATTTGAAATCTGACCAAGGGCAAGACAGATACTTCATCCATTCAGTGGTATCTACTGAATAGATAGCAGAGCACTGTACTAAGAGCTGGGGAGAGGACAGTACGACGATAAACGGGCACATGCCCTGCCCAAAACGGGCTTACGGTCTAAAGGGATAGGGAATGTACACGAGATAGAAACCATCTCCTCGACAGATTCACAAGATGGGTACTGTTGAGCTATACACTGAAAGGAAAACTTTCGAAAGTACTAAAGGCCACAAGAAACCATGAGCTCGCTGTGGGCAGAGTCCCAAGATAGTGAGAAAATTCAGATTTAAAGGGAGTTGTTCAGGGCCTTACTCTCCTTTTGATCTAGATCCCCCAGGACTCATATACTTCACCTTAAAATTCTACATTAGAAATGACCAATTCACATTACCATCTGCCTCCCCCTCTTGACTGTAAGCTCCCCTTGAACAGGGAACGTGCCTGCCGATTCTGCTGTTTCGTACTCGTCCAAGCGCTTAGTGCGGTGCTCTGCGCATAGTTGGTGCTCAATAAATACCACCAATTGATTGGCTGACTGACCTAGGGCTGTGCCAGTAAAGAACCCAGGAGAAAGACAGAATGTAAGTGCTGCATTCTCTACAAAAAGAGAATGTTACAAGGGTGGATAGCTTCATCGCCTTGTGGGAACACTCTATAATAATGATAACAATAATAACGATGATGGCATTTGTTAAGCACTTACTAAGTGCAAGGAACTGTACTGAGCGCTGGGGTGCATATGAGCAAATCGGATTGGACAAGGGTCCCTGTCGGGTATGGGGTTCACCATCTTCATCTCCATTGTACAGATGTAGGAACTGAGGCATGGAGCGGTGAAATGACTTGTTCAAGGTCACACAGCAGACCGGGGGGGGGGGGAGGGGGAGGGAAGGGGGAGCCGGAATTCGAACCCAGGACCTTCTGAGTCCCAAGCCCGTGTTTTTTTCCGCTAGGCCACGCTTCTTCTCCAACTCAACTGAAAGCTAGGCCCTTGACCCATTGTATTTTCTTAAAAAGGAAATCAAAACCAAAGGGGTCGAAAAGTGGCTGTAAAAAATAAATGTTAGGTTTTAAATTTATGGAGCCTGATCAGAGATTTGCATACTGAAGCTTTTCCTTAGTAGACTGTTCCCACCTTGTAAGGAGAACACCAGTGAAGATAATAAACTTTGCAAACCATCCATCCCTGGCTACTTCCTTATCTTTTAGTGAAATTTGCAGGCAGGACAACTAGATAACAGAGCAATTTAAACCCACATTAACTAGTAGTCCTAGTAACAGGACTATTTACTCTTTGGTGCTGTAAATCTTAAGGAGCTGGGAGAGGCTCTATTAGAACACCACCTCCCAAAAAACAAACAAAAGAAAAAAAAATTTCCACAGATGTGAGGCTAAGTTTATTTTATACTTGTGCACGGCAGAGAAATTGAATTATATTGGGAATTGCGGCTATATTCAGGGGCATGATCCCCAGATCACTTTGAGATCTGCTGAGGGGCAAGACGGGTACTTCATTCATTCGGTGGTATTTACTGAGCACTTACTGTGTGCGGAGCACTGTACTAAGCGCTTGAGAAAGTTCAACACAACAGACACATTCCCTGCCCAAAACAAACTTAGAGTCAAGAATTAGCCTCTAGAGACTACAAGCTGGTTGTGGTCAGGGAACGGGTCTGCCGATTCTGTTGTGTTGTACTCTCCCAAGTGCTCAGTACAGTGTTCTGCACAAAGTAAGTGCTCAATAAGTACATACAGTTCTTCCTTTACAAGATAATATTCCCAATTAAATCCAAAGTACTTGATCTTTCGCCCCATTCGGACGATCCTTGGCACCTGCTTTTATTGGACTTTTACAAGAAAGGCTTCCTTCACACCCTTGCTTCGTTTTCAGAACTTAAACGCGGTCCTGTTTGGGGGAACGTATCCTTTGTTTGATATAATGTAATCGGTAGGTGCCCAGTAAAGCAGAGGAAGCAGCATGGCTTAGTGGCCAGAGCCCGGGCTTGGGAGCCAGAGGCCGAGGGTTCTAATGCCGGCTCCGTCGCTTGCCAGCTGTGTGACTTTGGGCAAGTCACTTCACTTCTCTGTGCCTCAGTGACCTCATCTGGAAAATGGGGATCAAGACTGTGAGCCCCACGTGAGACACCCTGATTACCTTGTAGCTCCCCCAACACTTAGAACAGTGCTGTGCACATAGTAAGTGCTTAACAATCACCGTTATTATTGACTACTTAACCCCATGCGGGAGAGGGGCTGCATCCAACCTAATCGACTTGAATCCATCCCAGTGTCGGACTCATAGTAAGCGCTTAACAAATACCATTAAAAACAAAACTGACTAATGAGCCTCAAAGGTGAGGGCAGGAGGGTGAAGGGTAGCAGGGGAGAAAGTAAGCTTCAGTGCAACATCTGATGAAGTATTTTCTTTTTTTTAACTAAATCATTGGGCCTCCAAAGGTGGTTCCTTCACCAGGAAGATTTCTCTACAGTTTGCTCCTCCGATGCAGTCAGCCCCTTGTGACACAATTACTTAATCCTGTACGGGTGCAGACCTGTTTATGGAGTCTAATTTGCCACCTACAGTAAACACATTCACTGAGGCTGGTACCAGAAACCCACAAACTCTATTCTCCAGCTAAGTAAGCCATCCGCCACAGCGAGAACCGAGAGAGAGAAGAGAGTCTTACCTGAAAATAGGCCCGGGCTAATTCCGCTTTCACAGTTCCCTCTGAGTTGCTGCTAGGAGATGTCCCAACGCATTTCATCTGTGGAGAGAAAAAAGAAAAAGTTCATTTAATTCGAAGCCATCTCATGTCGAGCTAGAAACCGCACTCTGAAAGGAGACTGAGTTTCCAACACACTTTCTGAAGCCAAGTGTTTCATGGGAGGGGAAAAAAAAAAAACCTGTTCTTTGTGACTCAAATCCAACATGAACACGTCTGTGGGTAGTTCTCTCTCCCGCTCGCACTGTGAAACCGGCCAAGTGGCTGATGCAGTTTCACACCGCTCCTGTTCAAACTCCACCGTACCATCTGGCTGGATACCTCTACTGCTAGGAGGAGAGAGTCCGGGCCTGGGGGGTCGGAAGGGGCCGGGTTCCGATCCTCCTTTCGCCACTCCTCTGCTGCATGACCTTGGGGAAGGCGCTTCCCTGTGCCTCAGTTACCGTGGCTGCCCAATGGGGATCATTCACTCATGCAGACATTCAATCGTATTTATTGAGCGCTTACCGCATGCACAGCATTGTGCTAAGCGCTTGGAAAGTACAATTCGGCAATAGATAGAGACAATCCCTACCCAAAGACAGATTCGCGGGGGTCAGAAACTGTGGAGCCCCATGTGGGACATGGATTGCGTCCCACCTCATTAGCTAGCCTCTACCCCATCGCTTAGTAATATGGGCACGTAATAACAAAGTAGCACTTAGGAACTTAATCTTGCTTGTGTTTACGCTGTCAAGACGTCTACGACCCACAGTGACGCCATGGACGCATCTCTCCCAGAACGCCCCGCTCTCCATCTGCGATAGTTCCGGTAGTGGATCCTTAGAGTTTTCTTGGTAAAAAATATGGAAGTGGTTTACCATCGCCACCTTCCGCGCGGTAAACCTGAGTCTCTGTCCTTGACCCTCTCCCGTGCCACCAGTGCCCAGCACGGTTGAGTTTTCACTTGTAGCAGATGGCCTTCCTCTCGCCAGCCACTGGCCAAGCTCGGAATGGAATGGGTAGGCCTATGCTTGCTTGACTCTTCCTCCTGTAGCTGAGACTGGTAGAGAACTCTCCAGGTACCACCCTGAGAGGGGAAGTAACTTAGTTCATAGTAACAGAGCAGTACTTTGTGCCTGTCGCATTCTAAGCACTTAACAAATACCATTAGAAAACAACTAAGTTGTTAGTAAAGCAAAACTAATAATAATAATATCCATTATTTCAATGGTATTTATTGAGTGCTTACTGTGTGCAGAGTACTGAACTAAGCACGTGGGAGAGGACAATGTGACAATAAACAGACATTCTCTACCCACAACAAGCTTTCAGTCTAGAGGAGGAGACAGACATTAATAGAAATAATAAGCCATTACTATTAGCCAAGAACTTACTGTATTAAGTGCTGTGGTACAGACAAGATCATCATTCATTCATTCCATTGTACTTACTGAGCTCTTACTGGGAGCAAAACACTAAACTAAGCGCTTGGGAGAGGACAATATAACAATTAAGAGGCACGTTCCCTGCCACGACAAGTTCACATTCGAGAGGGGAGACAGATATTAATATGCACAACTAAAGGAATAAAATCATCAGGTTGGACACAACCCCAACAATAACAACAGTGGTACTTATGTGCCATGCACTGTTCTAAGTGCTGGACAAATAAATTAATAATGGTATTTGTTAACCACTTATTATATGCCCAGCACTGTTCTAAGCGCTGGGGTAAAAAAAAATGTTGGCATTTGTTAAGCACTTACTATGTGCCAAGCACTGTTCTAAGCGCTGGGGTAGGTACAAGGTCATCAGGTTGTCTCATGTGGGGCTCACAGTCTTAATCTCCATTTTTATAGATGAGATAACTGAGGCCCAGAGAAGTAAAGTAACTTGCCCAGAGTCACACAGCAGACAAGTGGCGGAGCCAGGATTATTCATTCATTCAATAGTATTTATTGAGCTCTTACTATATGCAAAGCACTGTGCTAAGCTCTTGGAATGTACTATTCGGCAACAGATAGAGACAATCCCTGCCCAATGCTGGGCTCACAGTCTAATCAGGGGAGACAGATGGACCAAAACAAGACAACATAATCACAGTAAATAGAATCAAGGGGATGTACACCTCATGAACAAAATAATTAGGGTAATAAAAATATATACAAATGAGCACAGTGCTGAGGGAAGGGGCAGGGGGATGGGGAGGAGCAGAGGGAAAGGGGACCTAGCTGAGGGGAGGGGAAGGGGAAGGGGGAGGGAGCAGAGGGCGGAGGGGGAGCAGAGAGGGAGCAGAGAGAAAAGGGGTAGCTCAGCCTGGGAAGACCTCTCAGAGGAGATGAGCTCTCAGTAGGGCTTGGAAGAGGGAAAGAGAGTTAGTTTGGCGGAGGCGAGGAGGGAGGGCATTCCAGGACAGCAGGAGGATGTGGGCCAGGGGTCGACGGCGGGACAGGCCTGACCGGGGGACGGTGAGGAGGTGAGCAGCAGAGGAGCGGAGCATGCGGGGTGGGCAGTAGAAAGAGAGAAGGGAGGTGAGGGAGGAGGGGGCAAGGTGATGGAGAGCCTTGAAGCCTAGAGTGAGGAGTTTTTGTTTGGAGCGGAGGTTGATAGGCAACCCCTGGAGGCTTTTAAGGAGGATAGTGCCATGCCCAGAGCGTTTCTGCGGGAAGATGATCCGGGCAGCGGAATGAAGAATAGACTGGAGTAGGGAGAGACAGGAGGAAGGGAGATCAAAGAGAAGGCTGACACAATCATCCAGCCTGAATATTATGAGAGCTTATACCAGCACGATAGCCGTTTGGATGGAAAGGAAAGGGCAGATCATGGCGATATTGTGAAGGTGAGACCAGCAGGTTTTGGTGACGGATTGGATGTGTGGGGGGAATGAGAGAGCTGAGTCAAGGATGACACCAAGGTTGCGGGCCTGTGAGACGGGAAGGATGGTCGTGCCGTCCACAGTGACAGGGAAGTCAGGGAGAGGACAGGGTTTGGGAAGGAAGATAAGGTGCTCAGTTTTGGACATGTTGAGTTTTAGGTGGTGGGCAGACATCCAGGTGGAGACGTCCTGGGGGTAGAAAGAGATACGAGTCTGAAGGGAGGAGGAGAGAACAAGGGAGGAGATGTCGATTTGGGTGTCATCTGCATAGAGATGATGGTTGAAGCCATGGGAGCGAATGAGTTCACCAAGGGAGTGAGTATAGATGGAGAACAGAAGAGGGCCAAGAAGTGATCCTTGCGGAACCCCTACAGTTAATGGATGGGAGGGGGAGGAGGAGCCCACGAAGGAGACAGAGAATGAACGGCCAGAGAGATAAGAGGAGAACCGGGAGAGGAGGGAGAGGACGGAGTCCGTGAAGCCAAGGTGAGATAAGGTGTGGAGGAGAAGGGGATGATCGACAGTGTCCAAAGCAGCTGAGAGGCCGAGGAGGATTAGGATAGAGTGGGAGCCAATGGATTGGGCAAGAAGGAGGTCACAGGGGACCTTTGAGAGAGCAGTCTCGGTAGAGTGGAGGGGTCGGAAGCCAGATTGGAGGGCGTCCGGGAGGGAGTTGGAGTTGAGGAATTCAAGGCAGTGTGTGTAGACGACTCATTCTAGGAGTTTGGAAAGGAAGGGTAGGAGGGAGATAGGGCGATCACTGGAAGGGGAAGGGGAGTCGAGAGAGGGGTTTTTTTAGGATGGGGAGACATGGGCATGTTTGCAGGCAGAGGGGAAGGAGCCATTGGAGAATCAGTGGTTAAAAATAGAAGTTAAGGAGGGTAGGAGGGAAGGGGCGATGGTTTTTATAAGGTGAGGTGGGAATGGGGTCCGAAGCACAGGTGGAGGGGGTGGCACCTGTGAGGAGGGAGGAGATCTCCTCTGAGGATACTGCAGGGAAAGATGGGAAAGTAGGGGAGAGGGCTGGGTGCGGGGGGAAATAGAAAGGGGAAGGGTGACTTTGGGGAGTTCAGACCTGATTAGAACCCACGACTTATATGACTCCCAAGCCCGTGCTCATTGCACTAAGTCATGCCACTTCTCCGATACCAGATAGTCAGGATGTCCCATGTGGGGTTCACAGTCTTAATCCCCATTATCCAGATGAGGTAACTGAGGCCCAGAGAAGGGAAATAACTTGCCCAAGGTCACACAGCAGACAAGTGGTGGAGTCAGGATTAGAACCCATGACCTTCTGACTCCCAGGCCTGTGCCAATCTGCCATGGGACTCCCAGTCTAAGTAGGAGGGAGAATGGGAATTGAATCTCCATTTCACAGATGAGGGTGGAGAAGTTTGGTGACTTGCCCACAGCCACACCAGGGGTACAGCAGGACTAGAACCCAGGTCCCCTGACTCACAGACCTGAGCCCTTTCTACCAGGCCACAATGCTTCTCCTCAGACTATTTGACATAAATCTAAATTGGGTAAGTTTTTTATAAAGTGACTGGTCAGAGCCTTCCAAAGCAAAAGGGAGCTCTGAGGTTAAATGGACAAATGGCACTGATTGGTCACTTACCGTGTGCAGAGCACTGTACTAAGCACTTTGGAGAGTACAGTGTAATAGTGGTAGACACGTTTCCTGCCCACAACGAGCCACGGTTAAATCAGAGAGAAATAATGACTAAACCATCTGGGAACATGTTAACATCCACTGACTTCTGAAGAAGCAGCGTGGTCTAGTGGATAGAGTGTGGGCCTGGGAGTCAGAAGGACCTGGATTCTAGTCCCACCACTCACCTGCTTGGCAAGTCATTTCACTTCTCTGGACCTCAGGAGCCTCATCTGTAAGATGGGGACTAAGATCGTGAGCCCCATGTGGGACAGGCCCTGGGTCCGGCCTGATTATCTCGTATCTCCCCAGCGTTTAGAACAGTGCCTGGCACATAGTAAACGCTTAACAAATATCATAAAAAGGAAAGGGTGACGCCCAAATTGGCAAAATGACCTCTCTAGATGCAACCAACCGAAAGAGTTCCCACTGCCGGTGTAAGGGAAGGTAATCTGAATCTCTTTCTGATTTGATTTTGTGCAGAGAAGGCTGTTTCTAGACAACCGGGAGGCAGAAGGACCTGGGTTCTCATACCCCTCTCTGCCATTTGCTGTGTGACCCTGGGCAAGTCACTTTGCTTCTCTGGGCCTCGGTTCCCTCATCTGACAAATGGGGGGTTAAGTCTGTGAGCCCCACGTGGGACAGGGACTGTATTCAACCTGATCAGCTTGTGTCTTCCTCACTGCTTAGTACAGTCCCCAGCACATAAGTCATCGCTGTACAAATTCCATTTAAAAAAAAATACTATTTCCTATTCAGCCTAAGGGCACGTGGTGACTTTCTCTCTTTGCTTAGTCAGTAGTGGTGAACAGAGAAGTAAGGGTTTGTGATCTACTTGGGGATTATAAGGTTTCAATCTTGGTTTTCCCTTTCCATTCCTTTTTTTAGTTCCCAGCGAAGCTTTTGAGGAAAAAAACAAAACTCCCTGGCTCTGGGGGGTTCTTTAACAGCCAGGCAGTCTATGAGGGTGAGGGAAATCAAGGAAATAAGTGTTGGGCTTTCTGCAACCCACTTTATTCCTCTGCTTTTGGGTTTGATCTGGATTTCCCCCTTGCAGACCTGTCGAGTCTATCCTTGATGAGTTACTGGCCGTCGCTTCATCTGGGGAATTTCCTCCTTCAATTGAACTTGTTCACACAGCCATTTGTAAAACTCCCACTCTGAGAAAGTATGTGGCCTAGAAGAGAGGAGACAGGTCTGGAGTCAAGGGACCTGGGTTCTAATCTTGGCTCTGCCCGCTATGTGACCCAAGGCAAGTCTATTCACTTCTCTGGGCTTCGGTTTCCTCATCTGGGGATTAATGGTTTCCCTCCACTTGAGATCAGTCAATCATCCGGTCAGAAGACAATCAACGTGGCTTAGTGGCAAGAGCCCGGGGTTGGGAGTCAGAGCACCTGGGTTCTAATCCCGGCTCCGCCACTTGTCAGCTCTGGACCTTGGGTAAGCCACTTAATTTCTCTGTGCTTCAGTTACCTCATCTGTAAAATGGGGAATAAGAATGTGAGCCCAGCATGGGACAACCTGATTACCTTGTATCTACCCCAGCGTTTAGCATAGTTCTTGGAACATAGAACGCGCTTAACAAATAATACCATAATTATTATTATTAGAGCATTTGCTCCGAGTGGAGCAATATGCTAAGTATTTTGTATTTAAGTATTTTTGAGATTACAAACAAGTTGTACATTCCCTGCCCAGAGTGAGTTTACGGTCTAGGAGCAAAGACGACACTGAAATAAATAAGAGATACACAGAGAAGCAGCGTGGCCTTAGTGGAAAGAGTGCAGAGGGCCTGGGAGTAAGAGGATCTGGGTTCTAATCCCAGTTCCGCCACTTGTCTGCTGGGTGACCTCGGGAAAGTCACTTCACTTCTCTGGGCCTCAGTGACCTCAACTGTAAAATGGGGATTAAGACTGTGAGCCGCACGTGGGACCCGGACTGTTTCCACCCTGATTAGCTCATATTGACCACAGCGCTTAGTACAGTTTCTAACATGTAGTAAGTGCTTAACAAATGCCATTAAAAACAAAAAACAACCTTGAAGGATCTCATCCAGCAGGATTTAATTTGCCAGACTAATGGCCATTTTTCCTCTGCCCATTCTCCCTTCTACTTAGACTGTAAACCCCATGTGGGACAGGGACTGTGTTAACATATCTACCCCAGCTCTTAGAACAATGCTTAACAAATAGCTCAAATACCATAATTATAACAATAATAATAATAATTATTGTCCCGTGGGGCTAATATCAAGCACTTACAGGGTACACATCGAAGTGCATAGGCCACAAGAAGCAGTATGGCTTAGTGGATAGAGCCCGGGCCTGGGAGTCAGAAGGACCTGGGGTTCCACCACTTGTCTATGTGACCTTGGGCAACTCACTTCACTTCTCTGTGCCACAGTATCCTCATCTGTAAAATGGGGATAAAAGTGTGAGCTCCGTGTGAGACAGGGACTGTGTCCAACCCGACTAAGTGTATCTACCCCAGCACATAGGACAGTGCCTGGCACATAGTAAGCGCTTAACCAATACCATAATTAATCATCATTATTATTAACACAGGAAGGACGGGGAAAGGGAAATTAGGACTTAGGGAAGGCTTCTTGGAGGGTTGGAGGAGAGGGGGAGTGGTAGTGAGCCCGTTGAGGGCAAGGATTGTCTCTCTTTGTTGCTGAATTGTACTTTCCAAATGTTTAGTACAGTGCTCTGCACACAGGAAGCGCTCAATAAATACAACGGAACGAATGGACCAACAGGATCTCATCCGTGAAGGGGGATCCCAGGCCAGAGGTAAGAACTGGGCAAGAAGTCAGCTGCAAGACAGAAGAGATCGGGGGACAATCAATCCACAATATTTAATGAGCGTTTACTGTGTGCAGAACACTGTTCAAAGCACTTGGGAGAGTCCAACACTACAGCACTGGTAGCCGTGTTCCACAACGAGTGTACACTCTAGAAGTACAGTGAGTGGGATGGTATTAGAGGAGCAGAGTGGGCTGGGTTGCAGTAGGAAATCAGGGAGGTGAAGTAGGTGGGGGCGAGCTGATTTAATAGAGCCGATTTAATACAGATGGTGAGGAGTTTCCGTTCGATGCAGAGGTTGATGGGCAACCACTGGAAGTTCTTGAGAAGCGGGGAGCCGTGGGCTGAACGTTTTTTAGAAAACGGTCCAGGCAGCAGAGGGAAAGATGGCCCGGAGTGGGGAGAGGCAGGGAGGTCAGCAAGGAGGCTGGTTCAGAAATCAAGTTGAGATCGGATACGTGCTTGGATTAACGTGGCAGCGGTTTGGCCGGAGAGGACTGGGCGGATTTTAGCGTAGTTGTCAGAGTCGAACGGACCGGATTCAGTGATACTGAATTCGAAGGGTGAGCGAGAGAGATGAGTTGAGGAGGAGGCCAAGGTCACGAACCGGTGAGGCAGGGAGGATGGTGGTGTTGTCTACAGTGGCGGGAAGGACGAGGGAGGATGGGGGTTGGGTGAGAAGATGAGGTGGCCTGTTTTTGACGCGTTAAGACTGATGTCTTGAAGTCAGGAGGAAATGAGAGACTGCAGAGACGGAGAGAGATCAGCGCTGGCAATCAACCACGGAGAGCCGGTAGTTGACGTTGGCAGAGCAAATGAGTTCTCCAAGGCAGTGGGGAGGGAGAACAGACGGAGACCCAGAACTGAGCCTTGAGGGACCCCCCCCCAGTCGGTGAGTTAACTTCTCTGGGCCTCAGTTACCTAATCTGTAAAATGGGGGTTGAGACTGTGAGCTCCAAGTGGGACAAGCTGATTACCTTGTACTTACCCCGGCATTTAGAACAGTGCTTGGCACACAGTAAGCGCTTAACGAATACCATCATTATTACTGTTGAGCAAACAGCTGAAGATGGCTGTTAGGGAGGGAAGATGGGAGGAGACTAATGTTTTGATAAGGCGTGAAGAAAATGGGGTATGGGAGGTGCAGGGGGAGGGGTGTGGATTCTGAGAGGAGGCAGATCTCCTCTAGGGACACTGCTGGGAAAGGTGGGAGACTCAAAGAAGGGAGGAACGGTGAGCCCCATGTGGAACAAGGTGTGTGTGTGACCTAATGATCTTGTCTCTACCTCAATGTCTAGTATAGTGCTTGGTACATAATAAATGCTTACATTATACTTAGACAAAAGTAAATACAAATAATTAACAGCACTCCTTTGCCCAGAACATTCAAAAGGAATAAGGGAAGGGCGGAGTCAGATCAAGATTGTTATTAACAATAATAATTACGATAACAAATCCGGCAGAGTGCTGTTAATTCTGCTCTTCATTCAACAAGGACCCCCAACACAGAAATCCGAGTTGACCAAAATCTCTTTTCCATCGACAACCCACAGGTGTGTGCATTTTGTTTTGTTGTCTGTCTCCCCCTTCTAGACTGTGAGCCTGTTGTTGGGTAGGGATTGTCTCCGTCTGTTACCAAAGTGCACTTTCCAAGCGCAATAAATAATGCGATTGAATGAGTGAAAGAATTTCACAATCAAAAGGATATGCAATCAATGGTGTTTACTGAGCTCTTACTGTGTGCAGAGCACCGTACTAAGCAGTTGGGAGAGTACACCACGGAAATGGTAGATGCTTTCCAAACAGTTGATCGTTTTCATTTACTGAGTGCTTAATACTTGCAGAGCACTGAAGGGCAATCCAAGAGTTGGTGAACATGTTCTCTACCCAAAACGAACTTATAGTCTAGAGGGAGTTTATAATCTTAGCCCCCCCACGAACAGGGGCTTCAAAGAACGTGTTTAAGGAGGAAGAAAAAGGAATTTCAGGAGTCAAACAAATTAATGCAAAATCGATCATCAATGAAAACCACATAATATTCAGTCACACTGACAAACCAACATTGCCAGACCTCCAACTTAAAACTATCTGTAACTCTATCCTACTTCTAAAGTTAACCCTAAACCTTCGGGCTCCTGATGAAGTCTCTACATAGAGGAAGTGATCCAGCAGGTAGATTGTGAATCTTTGGAAATTTGTCCTTGTTCCTACTTTGAGCAAGGACAGGACTGAAGAACCTCATTTTTAGCCACCCCTGAAACATTCCTACATGAAGCTACCATTTAGGAGTATCCTGAAATTCTGATTCTTTCGTCTGGGACATAAGGACCTGGGTTCTAATCCTGGCTCTGCCACCTGCCTGCCGTGTGATTGGTGACTCTGGGCAAGTTACTTCGCTTCTCCGTGCCTCAGTTACCTCATCTGCAAAATGGGGATTGAGACTGTGAGCTCCATGTGGAACAACCTCATTACCTTGTATTTAGTACAAGTACTAAGTACTAAGTAGGGCTTAGTACAGTGCCTGGCACATAGTAAGCACTTCACAAATACCATGAAAAAAAATTAGAGAACAATAGAAATTTAAAAAATTCCCCTGGATAGGAGTGAGATCATAACACATGTTAGTTTCTAACTCTTTCCCATATGGCGATTATTAATCTTACTTCTACTATGCTGTATTCCCAAGAAAAGAAAATGAAACAGAAATGTGTCCGTTAATTCTGCTGAATTATACTTTCCCCAAGCACTCAATACAGTGCCCTGCACGTAGTAAGCACTCAATATCCTTGACTGATTGCTTTAAAAATAATATAAGCATCTCTACAAATAAAAGCGGTCCAAAAGAACTGTATAAAACTCTTAAGACTGTTTGGATAAATAAACCTTTCTGTTTTTAGTAGCATATCCATTTTACTTCCAGTGAAATGTAGCAAAGAACCACTTTGACTCAATATAAATACACTACAGAAGCTAAATTACTCATCTATAAGCAAGTACATATTTCTCGGTAATTACAGTAAAAAGAGGGTTTCCAGCCTAGGTTCACTAACCCTCATTTATCAATCATTCAATCAATGCTATGTACTGAGCACTTAATGTGTGCAGAGCACTGTACTAAGAGTTTGAGAGAGTACACTATACAATAGTTGCTAAGCACATTTCCCGCCCATGATGAGCTTATATTCTAGCGGAGGAGCCACACATTAGCATGAATAAATAAATTATGGATATGTCTGTAATCCTCCCCAACTCTAGTCTGTGAGCTCACTGTGGACAAGGAATGTCACCGTCTGTTGTTATACTGTACTTTCCCAAGCGCTTAATACAGTGTTCTGCACACAATAGCGCTCAATAAACACAACTGAATGAAGAACGAATGAGTGAAGTCTTGTGGGGCTGAGGAGAGGGGAGAATAAAGATGCAAATCCAAGTGCAGATTATTCTTAGGAGAATATGCAATATACCAGGAACAAGGACTTTACAGACATAGTTTGTCAATGCAGATTATTCTTAGGAGAATATACAATATACCAGGAACAAGGACTTTACAGACATAGTTTGTCAATGAAAAGGGGCCACACGGAATGTGATAACAGCAGAAGTAAAAGGAATTTGAGGAGTAAAACAAATTAATGCAAAAATCAATCCTCAATAAAAACCACGGAATATTCAGTCACCGGCAAACTAATGATGCCTGTCATCACTAAGAATGATATTATTCTTGTGAGACAACTAGTTTCCGCTTACATTCCTACTTTCTCTAGACAGTAAGCTCGTAGTGAGCAGAAAACGGTCTGCTAATTCTGTTGTACTGTATTCTCCCAAACGCTCAGTACAGTGTTCTGCACATAGTAAGCGATGGGTCAAATTTCATCGATTGATTGGAACAGAGTCTTCAGGAACTGTGTCATAACCCTGAGGACTGCCTGTCGCCGGCTTGACATGGGCACGGAATGTGTCTGTTAGTTGCTGTATTGTACTTTCCCAAACTCTTAGTCCAGGGCTCTGCACATGGTAAGCGCTCAATAAATACGACTGAACCAAGGAACAAATCATTTCTCCTGCAAGTTCTCAGTGGTGAGACTTCAAGATGGAGAACGTGTACGAAAGAAATCAAATGTCATGACCTAAACTCATCGGTCCCCACTTGGCTCCTCATCATCGCTTGAATGATGGTCCGATACCATGATATCCTCTCCTATAAATCGACGTTTTATCGTGGCAGGAGTGTTTGTGTCTGCTGATGATGTACCACGAAAGGCTACCGGAAATGGAAAGGTCAAAGCTGAAGCACCGTATGGAGTCGACTGGCCTGTGCTGGGCAGCCTGGGAAAGAGAGGCGGAGGATCGAGCGATCAAAATGATCAAAGATGACGGCAGAGACTCTAGTTTTTACTGAGCGAAAGCCGGCAATGGTGAACCACTTCCGTACCTTCACCGAGAAAACTCCAAGGATACACCTCCCGGAACGACTCCGCCACAGAAGACGGGATGTCCCTGGAGTAGCCAGGGGATGGGAGGCGACTCGACCGCATTTGCAGACGACGATCTCAACATCACAATATCCCCGCACCGGTTCAGTTTAGGCAGCCACGATGGAAGACGTCACAAGAAGTCGGGAGGAAGGTGCGAGGACGTGTTTCGGTATCTCTGGAAACTCTTCCAACCCAGATTTGAGCATCGTCCAAAATCCCAGCACCAGTCGAAAGCAAAACCGCCTTAGAGAGCGGTAGTCAATCAGACGTGAGAACGAGCACCGGCGAATTGAAGAGTCCTCGAAAGCCTGAGCGCCAGTCAAAGTCGATGGTATTTGTTAAGCGCTTATCATGTGCTAAGCACTGTACTAAGGGCTGGGGTAGATACAGGTAATCAGGTTGCTCCACATGGGGCTCACACATTTTTAATCCCCCTTTTAACAGAGGAGGTAACGGAGGCATAGAGAAATGAAAGCCACACAGCAGACAAGCGGCAGAGGTGGGATTAGAACCCAAGTCCTCTGACTCCCAAGCACGGGCTCTTTTCACTGAGCCACGCTGCTTCTCTAAGTACCAATAATAGCATTTTTTATGGTATTTGTTAAGCGCTTACTATATGCCAGGCACCATTCTAAGCGCTGGGCTAGAGACAAGTTAATCGGGTGGGACACAGTCCCTGCCCCACATGGGGCTCCCGGTCTTCATCCTCATTTTACAGATGAGGTAACTGGGGCACAGAGACGGGAAGTGAATTCCCCGAGGTTACCCAGCAGACAAGAGGCAGAGCCGGGACACATACTCAGATGTGCCAATGAGGCCCGTGGATTTTGAGCATCATCCAAGTCCTAGTGCCAGGTAAAGGTGACTCCACCTTAAAAGCACATACTCAATTAAACACGTAAATGAGCCCTATCAACTCCAAGCATCAGCCAAAGTCCTAAGGCCGACTGGGGCCTAAAACGATCCCGCCTTAAAAGCACATACTTGATTAGGCTAACAAATGAGCCCCGTCAACTTGGAGCACCATCCAAAGTCCTTGCACCAATTGAAGGTGACTCCACTTTAAAGCCACATACTTGATCAGACGTGCAAATTAGCCCCATCTTCAAAGCTCTCCATCCCCTTGCCTCCTCCTATCTCACCTCCCTTCTCTCCTCCACCGCCCCCCAGCCTGCACACTCCGCTCCGCTGCCGCAGCTCACCTCCTCACTGGGCCTCGTTCTCGCCTGTCCCGCCATTGACTCCTGGTCCACGTCCTCCCACTGACTTGGAACACCCTCCCTCCTCACATCCGCCCAACTAACTCCCTTCCCCTTTTCAAAGCCTTACTGAAAGCTCACCAACTCCAGGAGGCCCTCCCAGAATGAGCCCCCCTTTTCCTCTGTTCCTCCTCCCCTCCCCATCGCCCCGACTACCTCCCTCTCCGCCCCACAACACTTAGATAAACATCAAAATAGATAAATAGAATTGTAGATATATACACTTCATAAATAAGTAGAATAATAAATATGTACAAATATACACATCAACAATTCTATTTATCTATTTTGATGCTATTGATGCCTGTCTACTTGTTTTGTTCTCTTTCTCCCCCTTTCTAGACTGCGAGCCCGGCGTTGGATAGGGATTGTCTCTATCTGTTGCCGAACTGTACTTTCCAATTGCTTAGTACAGTGCTCTGCACACAGTAAGCACTCAATAAGTACGATTGAATGAATGAGTAAATGAGCATCATCCAATCGAAGGTGATCCCACCTTAAAGGTACATAATCAATTGGATGTGCAAATGAGCCCAATGTAAGACCTGGACTGTGTCCAATCTGTATATAGTTTAGCCTCCCCAGTGCTTAGGGTAATGTTGAGCATAGAGTTAGAACTTAACAATACCAAAATCCTTAAACGTTGGCGAACTGCTTCACCCCACCAGCATTATGGGCTGATGAATAGTTTAAAGACATTCTGCATCGGTGCGTCAGTCAGTCAATTGTATTTACTGAGCACTTACTGTGTGTTGAGCACTTTACTAAGGGTTTGGGAGAGTACAACATAACAACTACATTCCCTGCTCATAATGAGTTTAGAGTCTAGAAGGGGAGAGAGACATTAAGTAAATAAATTACAGCTACGTACATAAGTGCTGTGGGGTTAGGAGAGGGGATGAATAAAGGGAGCAAATCAGGGTGACGCAGAAGGGAGCTGAAGAAAAAGGAAAAGAGGGCTGATGCAGGGAAGGCCTCTTGGGGGAGAATCTATGAACAGCATTTTTAATCATCATCATCATAATCCAACAGTGGTATTTATCGAGCACCTGCTGTGTGCAGAACACTCTACTAAGCGCTTGGAAGAGTACAATGTGGAGACGGTAAACACATTCCCTGCCCACAGCAAGCTTATTGAGTGCTTACTTTATGCAGAGCATTTTACTGAGCACTTGGGAATGCATAATGCAGTAGGTAGACATGATCCTCGAAGCCATTATCATTAGTATTATAAAAAAAAAACACAGGATAGAAAGAGCATCGATGCTTCTGAAATGTGGTCTTGGAGAAGGTTTTTGTGACTACCACAGACTGGCCGAAAAACACTCAAATAATTTTTGGAGCAAATTAAGCCACGTTGGTCGTCAGAAGGCCAAATGACTCGACTTCGATGAGCATATTTTGGACACATCACCGGGAGAACTAATTCTCTGGAGAAGACACTCATTCTAGGAAAAGTCCAGGGAAAACAAGGAAGAGGCAGACCCCAGCTAGATGGATAAAGACCGTCAGAACGATGACGTGAGAACCGTCAGCAAGGCTATGGATGATGGCAGAAGATAGATCGTTCTGGAGGAAATGGATTCAGAGAGTCGCCATGAATTGGAAACGACACGACATGATTTGATAATAATAATAATAAGGCCCGATCCTTGAAGCCGTACAGACCTCCAGAAGTTAAGATTGGCCACGTGGAGCTAAAAACGGCCATAAATTTTGGTTATCCATGCAGCATGCTGACCGACAACGCAATGCTATAGAAGGATGCAGTCGACATAATTCCAGAGGCCCATCCTATCCTTGAGCAGACTTTCAAATAGGTTAGATCAGCAGCGTGACGGTATTTACCAGATCAAACCAGAAGGCCTTCCAAAGCTACCAGAGTGCTTTCCAATCTTCTCTACGGCCGAGAGATCTAAGTAAGCTCGCTGTGGGCAGGGAATGTGTCAGCTTACTGTGGTACTGTGCTCGCCCAAGCGCTTAGTAGAGTGCTCTCCACACAGTGAGTGCTCAATAGGTACCACTGTTCGACTGAGGTGGCTAGGTGCTGCAATGGGTTGTTCAGTTGTCTGAAGAAAGCGGAGAACAAAACTAGCTAATGTTTGCCCACTGTACCGCAATTTGAAAAATCTGATAATAAATCTAGGGAGGTAGAGTGGTGAGGACCTGTTTTTGACTGTTTCTTTTTTGGTTTGGGCTTTTTTATGGTGTTGGTTAAGCTTTTATTATGTGCCAGGCACCGTACTAAGCACCAGGGTAGAAACACGGTAATCGGGTGGGACACGGTCCATGTCCCACTCGGGGCTCGAGATGCGGGGTCTAGTGGATAGAGCAGGGGCCTGGGAGTCAGAGGACCTGGGTTCTAGTCCCAGCTCTGCCACATGACAGACATACATCACATCCCAGCTCTGCCACAAAACATATTGAATGACAGTGGGCAAATCACTTCACTTCCCTGTGCCTCAGTTCCCTCGTCGGTAAAAGAGGGATTAAGATGGTGATCCCCAGGAGGGGCAGGAACCGTGTCCAAAACGATTAACTGATATCTACTCCAGTGCTTAGAGCAGTTCCTGGTACAAAGTAATCGCTTAACAAATCCCACAATAATAATTATTATTATTATAAATCCCCATTTTACACAAAACCACCCATTTTTCACTAGGATGAACACAACGATTTTGGGAGAGATCAAAGTGGCTATGCATTTTTGTTTACTTATTTAGAAAACATTAATATTGAGTTCTTTTTTTAGGTTTTTTTGGCAACTACAACATGGGTTTTTTTTAAAGCAAGTACAAACCCGTTGGATAACTACACCTAAGATGGGGTCAAATGCAAGTTAGAACTCACACACATAATGACGGTTTCATTTAGCTAACTGTAGGAGAGGAGATAAATTTGAATTTTGATGGGAACGCAAAAAAAATTACATTATTCCTTGAGGAAGGTCTCCACTGAGGTGGGAAAACTACCATCTTATCTTAATTTCCCTTTACAAAAATAATTGTCCAATTATTTTAAGGCTTGTAAGCTCCTCTAGCTGTAAGCTCACTGTGGGCAGGGAACATGTGGCTCAGTGGAAAGAGCACGGGCTTGAGAGTAAGAGGCTGCGGGTTCGAATTCTGATCCACCACTTGTCAGCTGTGTGACTTTGGGCAAGTCACCTCACTTCTCTGTGCGTCAGTTACCTCATCTGTAAAATGGGGACTGACACTGAGCCCCACATGGGACGACCTGATAACCTTGTATCTACCCCAGCCCTTAGAACAATGCTCCACATATAGTAAGCGCTTAAAAAAATACCTTCATTATTACTATTTGTTAGATTGTGTTGCACTCTCCCACATGCTTAGAACAGAGGCCCATACTAAACGCTCAATAAATACCACTGACTGATCAATACGATTGATCGACTGGTTTAAGAGAGTGCACACAGTAAGTGCTCAGTAAATACCATTGTTAAGAAAGAGCTGCCTTTGAACATACAGAGTTTTTATATCAGCAGTCATAGGCTAATAGGGTGTGATAAAGTTCACAACACAAGCATTTAACTAATTCATTCATTCAGTTGTATTTATTGAGCGCTTACTGTGGGCAGAGCACTATACTAAACGCTTGGGAGAGTACCATGCAACAATAAACAGACACTTCCCCTGCCTACAACAAGATTACAGTCAATGGGGGGGCAGGGACAGACATCAATACAACTAACACATCTCTCCTCAAGGGATGAGATTAGAAATGCTTCCTAAATGGAAGTCACATCATCATTCCTTTTCATTTGATTTTTATTTCAAATTAAATTCAACCCTGTGGAACACATCATGTGAGAAGGCTGTAATTTTCAGTAAAGCCCTGAAATTAATCGATCAAGGGTATTTACTGAACGCTCTCCGTGTGAACCAAGCATTTGGGAGAGTAAAAGTGGGTAGACACGGTCACTGGCCACAAACAGCTTATAATGTAGAGGGGGAGACAGACGTTAACATAAATAAATTATGGATCTCAATCAGCGGTATTCCCTCTAGAGTGTAAGCTTGTTGTGGGCAGGGAATATGTCTGCTTATGGTTCTACTGCACTCTCCCAAGTGCTTAGTACAGTGTTTTCCACACAGTAAGCGCTAATAAACACAACTGAATGAATGAATGAATTTATTGACTGCATACTAAGTGCAGAGGACTGTACTAAAGCACTTGGGAGAGTACCATATAAAAGAACTGGCAGTCACATTTCCTTCTCATAATGAGCTAACAGTCTAGAGGGGAGGATGGGTATTAAAATAAGTAGATAAACTATGGATATGGACCTGAGTGCTGGAGGACAGAGGGAGGGGATGAATACCAAGTGTTTAAAGATTCACATCCAAGTCAGTAAGCGACGCAGAAAGGAGTCGGGGAAGGCCTCTTGGAGGAGGTGGGATTTGAATGAGGATTTGAAGGTGGAGAGAGCAGTGGTCTGTCATATGTGAAGTGTGAGGGAGTTCCAGGCTGTACAAGCAGTGTGGCCTAATGGATAGAGCCCGGGCCTGGGAGGCAGAAGGTCCTGGGTTCTCATCTCGACTCCACCACTTGTCTGCAGTGTGGCCTTGGGTAAGTCACTTCACATCTCTGAGCCTCAGTTACCTCACCTGTGAAATGGGGATTGAGACAAGAGCCCCGTGTGGGACATGGATGGTTTACAACTTAGTTTGTATCAAGCCCCATGCTTAGTACAGTGCTTGGCCTATCATCATCATTATTATTATTATTATTATTATTATGGTATTTGTTAAGCACTTACTATGTGCCAAGCACCGGTCTAAGCACTGGGGTAGATCCAAGGTAATCAGGTTGTCCCATGTGAGGCTCACAGACTTGATCTCCATTTTACAGGTGAGGTAACTGAGGCACAGAGAAGTTAAGTGACTTGCCCAGGGTCACCCAGCAAGCAAGTGGCGGGATGTGATCCATTCTGCACATAGTAAGCACTTAACAAATACTGTTAAAAAAAAATGAGGGCAAGATGTCGGCAGTGAGATAGACAATGAGGTACGGTAAATGGGTTGGCGATGAAGAAGCAAATAAGAACAGAAGAAAAATAGTACTTGTTAAACACTTGCTATGTGCCAAACCCTGTTCTAAGCGCTGGGGTAGAAACAAGTTAATCAGGTTGGACACATTCCCTGTCCTACATGGGGCTCACAGTCATAATCCCCATTTTACAGTTAAGGCAACTGAAGCCCAAAGAAGCAAAGTGACTTGCCCCCAAGTCACATAGCAGACAAGAGACAGAAGCGGAATCAGAACCCAGGGCTTCTGACTGCCATGCTCGGGCTCTTGCCGCTGAGTCTCGCTGTTTGGAACCAGGCTTTTAAAAATTGCTTTCCCTGGTCTTTAACCAAGCGTGGTGGGCGAAATAAAGAGTGCACCTTAATTAATTTACAGCTTTTGCCCACTGAATCTTGAGAGATGCCAAAATAATACTGCTAGTCCAGAGATCAGCAATGTAACACGGGCACAAAGTTAATCACAATTTGAAGTTTTCACGGTTGATTCCTGTGAGAAGTGGAAGTCGAAAGGAGTTCTAACTTCTCACTATTTCCCATTCAAATCAAGCGTACCTGAAGTAAGTTGTCATCAATCAAAGGTATCTACTGAGTGCTTACGCTTGCAGGGCATTCATTCATTCGATGGTACTTATTGAGCTCTTACTGTCTGCAGAGCACTGCACTGAGCGCTTGGAAGAGGACAACAATAAACAGACACATTCGCTGTCCACGATGAGCTTAGAAGTCCAGAGAAGAGCTTACTGAACGCTTGGGAAAGCACAATACAATGGAGTCAGTAGATGTGAATCTTACCCATTCGAGCTTTCAGTCTAGAGGGGGACACAGGCCTGACTAGAAATAGATTTAACGGTAAACTTAATATGTACATTCTGCCCATTCGGTTGGCGTGCTTCCCATTTCCCACTTAGAGAGGCAGCATGAGCTAGTGGAAGGAGTCCGGGACTGGGAGACAGAGGACCTCGATTCTAATCCTCCACTTGCCTGCTGTGTGACCTTGGACAAGTCACTTCTCCATATCTCAGTTCCCTCAGCCGCAAAATGGGGATTCAATGTCCTGTTCACCCTCGTTTTCCCTCACCTGGTCAAATGGAGATTCATTCATTCATTCATTCATACAATCATATGTATCAAGTGCTTACTGTGTGTAGAACGCTTGGAAAGTACAGTACAGCAAGAGAGAGACAATCCCTGCCCACAACGGGCTTACATTCTAGAGGTTAAAACCGTGAGCTCTATGTGGGACATGGATTGTGTAAACCTGATTAACCTGTATCTACCCCAGTGCTTAGAACAGTGCCTGGCCCATAGTTTCACAGATACCAGAAACGAAAACAAGAGTGCAAAGATGCACTGGAGAACTTTCAGGCTCAAGCAATCCTGATCCTCCGGGGGCTCTCCCACCACTTCATTCTACCACCCATACTTAGAAGCCAATAAAAAAACCAACTGGATTTTAATACACGCGAAAACTTCAACATTTTATATGTCCTGCTTCCCCGTTCCACCTCCAAGACTGTCTCTCACTCATCCAGAACGAAATACAAGAACAGCAAAATTAAAAATAAAAGTTCAAAATCAGGAGGCTTACGCCAACAGAAACATTTGTTTATCCCTTGGATAGATGCACTTTGTTCCAGTTTTGGTCCAGCCCAACCTTGTCATGTTCTCTCCACTTTCTGTAACCAGAATCCCATTCGAATGTGAGATCTGCTGAGGTCTAGCTCATCAAAAGCCGCCTTTAATCGTGTTTTTCCTGAGTTCGTGATTTATGTCCCCATCTACTCTCTTTTAGAATTCAGAATCCCAAGTGCTAAAGATCCTTACGGTGAATCAAAACTGGTGTTTCTCCATTTAGTGTCAAACCGTTTTATTTGCAAATAAATGTCCACTTATTTACCTAGTCCTAGCAAGAAGAACTAGGCAGTTATATAACCGCAGATAGTAATAGAGTCGGCAGCCATGGCATCTTTAAAGCACAATATCCATTTTTTTTTAAATGTCTTTACTGAAAACCTAAAACTCAGTTGTCTTAACAAATATTTCCTAAAAAGACGCAAGAGCAAGTAAAATATTCAAAGCCCAAAACTGTAATGGGACAAATGAAAAAATTTAAAAATCGAACCTGTTTCCTCTTCTTGACTGTTCCTCCCCGTGTCCTGTTAAGAAAGATATCCAAAACGCTTTCCTCATTCCGCAACTTGGAAAACTAGGATTGAGTTAAGGAACTTACCCACCAAGCAGGGACATAAATGGAAATGGAATCTTAGTCTCTCAATCCAGGGGTCAAATATCTGGTCACAAACTCTCCTCCCCCGTCTCCCCCCGGCTCCTTTCTCAGGCTCACTTTTCTCGGATTTCACTACCATTATCTACAAGGAAGGTAAATCAGATTTTGCTCAAATCATCAATTATAAGAGGAAAGGCTAGGCCGCGGGGATTCTTTATTGCAACGCGGTGGTTCTCCCAACCGACTTGGTTCTGATTCAAGTTTGATTTGCTAGAGATTCCCGGTGTTTTTATAATAATAATGATGATGATGATGATGGTATTTGTTATGCGTTATGTGCCAAGCATTGTTCTAAGCACTGGGGGACAGACAAGGTCATCAGGTTGTCCCACGTGAAACTCACAGTCTTCATCCCCATTTGCCAGATGAGGTAACTGAGGCCCAGAGAAGTGAAATGGCTAGCTCAAAGTCACAGAGCTGGTAGGTGGCAGAGCGGGATTAGAACCCATGACCTCTTAGAACCCAGACCTGGGCTTTTTCCACTGAGCCATGCTGCTTCTGCAGCAATTTCAGACTTGGCCAATTCTCAGGCAAGGTGATCTAAGGGTGTGTTAAAATGCCATAGCGCTCGGAGTATCATGCCAAAGCCCTACCTCATTCACATTACAGCCGTGAACTTTTCACTGAATTTCTCCCCTCCCTCCGGGCAGGTTAATCACATTACAACCGCAGATTCTCTATCCCCTGTAACGCAAAATATAATACCATTACTTAACTCTAAAAACGTGCTGAAAAACAGGGAAGCCATTACCCAGGCTAAAAATCTAAGAAAGAGCACACAAACACAAAGCCGGTTGTCTGAAATGGGGAAAAAAAAGAAAAAAAAAAGAACCCGGAATTGTTCAGAATCTTTCCCCACAACAAAATCATTGAGGGAAAAGTAGATTTCTTTGACTATTCAGAGAGCTTAAACTCAGCTACTTACAATTCATCATATAAACTCTTATTACCAAGAGCGACTCCACAAAGCCATTTCTCAACTAATTCCCAAACAGAGGCTTAGAAAGTATCAGTTACATTATCCTAATTCCCAAGAAAATTACTAATGTTGATTCGAAAGGTGCTTCCCTATTCTACTTTCACCAGCGTGTAGGTCTAAAGGTCAACAGCAAGAACAAGAGTTTAAGTGCTTAGTACAGTGTTTTGCACCCAGAAGGCACTTATTAAATACTCCTGCTTGATTGATAGCCAGGGAAAAGCAACTTCAGCCTCCTAGTGCGACTTTTAACCTACCCTTAAATCTCCAGGCAGCAGAGCAATTTATAAGAAAGATAATAATGATGATGGTATTTGTTAAGTGCTTACTATGTGCCAAGCACCGTTCTAAACACTGGGGTAGATACAAGGTAATCAGGCTGCCCCATGTGGGGCTCACAGTTTAATCCCCATTTTAAAGGTGAGGTAACTGAGGCACAGAGAAGTTGTGATGTTTTTTAAGCATGTATTATGTCCCAGCAAATTGGGTTCATTCATTCATTCAATAGTATTTATTGAGCGCTTACTATGTGCAGAGCTCTGGACTAAGCACTTGGAATGGACAAATCGGTAACAGATAGAGACAGTCCCTGCCCTTTGACGGGCTTACAGTCTAATGTGGGGAGACAGACAGACAAGAACAATAACAATGGCAATAAAGAGAATCAAGGGGAAGAACATCTCATTAACGAAACAAATAGGGTAATGAAGATATACACAGTTGAGTGGAAGAGTACAGTGCTGAGGGGATGGGAGGGGGGAGGGGAGAGGGGGAGGAGCAGAGGGAAATGGGGGAGAAGAGGGATTAGCTGTGGAGAGGTGAAGCGCGGGAGTAGAGGGAGCAGAGGGAAAAGGGAAGCTCAGTCTGGGAAGGCCTCTTGGAGGAGGTGAGCTTTAAGTAGGGTTTTGAAGAGGGGAGGAGAATTTGTTTGGAGGAGGCGAGGAGGGAGGGCATTCAAGGACCGCGGGAGGACGTGGCCCAGGGGTCGACGGCGGGATAGGTGAGAACGGGGGACGGCGAGGAGGTGGGCGGCAGAGGAGCGGAGCGTGCGGGGTGGGCGGTGGAAAGAGAGAAGGGAGGAGAGGTAGGAGAGGGCAAGGTGATGGAGAGTCTTGAAGCCAAGAGTGAGAAGTTTTTGTTTTGTGCGGAAGTTGATAAGCAACCACTGGAGGTTTTTAAGAAAGGGAGTGACACGCTCAGAGCGTTTCTGCAGGAAGATGAGCCGGGCGGCGGAGTGAAGAATAGACTGGAGCGGGGCGAGAGAGGAGGAAGGGAGATCAGAGAGAAGGCTGACACAGTAATCTAGCCAGGATATTACGAGAGCCCGTAGCAGTAATGTAGCCGTTTGGGTGGAGAGGCAAGGGCGGATCTTGGCGATATTATAAAGGTGAGACCGGCAGGTCTCGGTGACGGATCGGATGTGTGGGGTGAACGAGAGCGACGAGTCAAAGATGCCACCGAGGTTGTGGGCCTGAGAGACGAGAAGGATGGTCGTACCATCCACAGTCATAGGGAAGTCATGGAGAGGACCGGGCTTGGGAGGGAAGATGAGAAGTTCAGTTTCGGTCATGTTGAGTTTTAGATGGGGGGCAGACATACAGGTAGAGACGTCCTGGAGGCAGGAGGAGATATGAGCCGGAAGGGAGGGGGAGAGGACAGGGGCAGAGATGTAGATCTGTGTGTCATCTGCATAGAGATGATAGTTGAAGCCGTGAGAGCGGATGAGTTCACCGAGGGACACCGAGGGGTTGGACACACTCCCTGTCCCCCATGGGGCTGACACTCTCAATTCCCATTTTACAGATGAGGTAAACTGAAGCCCAGAGAGGTCAAGTGACCTGCTCAAGGTCACACAGCAGACAAGTATCTGCAAGCTGCTAAACTACCCCCAAAGTTCTCTTTTTAAGCACAATAAAGCAGTGCGGCGTGGAGAGGCAGCGAGGCCTAGTGGCCTGGGAGTCAGAGGACCTGCGTTCTAATCCCGGCTCTGCCAACTACCTGCAGTGGGACCGCAGATAAGTCACTTCAATTCCCAGTGCCTCAGTTACCAAGAACAGTGCTTGGCACATAGTAAGCACTTAACAGATACCATCGTCATTATCTCATTACCTTCTACCTACCCCAGCACTTAGAACAATGCCTGGCACAGAGGAAGTGCTTAAATAACATAAAACAAAACAAAACCCAGATTGGTAAACGCATTCCCTCCCCACAACAAGCTTACAAACTTCAATCGACCGATCGATGGTATTTATTGAGCGCTTACTTTCTGCGGAGCACATGGTACACACCTTCCCTCTTCATGTCCGACAGTCAAATCCTCTCTCCCCTTTCAGAGTCTTACTGAAGGCACATCTCCTCCAAGAAGCCGCCACTGATTAAGTCCTCTTCTCCCACTCCCTTTTGCGTCGCCCTGACTTGCTCCCTTTATCCATCACCTCTTCCAGCCCCACCGTACTTATGTCCACATCCATAATTTATTTATAAAGTATAAAAATAAAGTACATTTATATAAAATGATTGACTGAATTATTGAGAAACAGCATGGCTTAGTGGAAAGTGCCCGGGCTTGGGTGTCGGAGGTCATGGGTTCTAATCCTGGCTCCGCCTCTTGAAAGCTGTGTGACTCCGGGCGAATCACTTCACTTCTCTGGGGCTCAGTTAACTCATCTGTAAAATGGGGATTACGACTGTGAGCCTACGTGGGACAACTAATTGCCCTGTATCTACCCCGGCGCTTAGAACAGTGCTTGGCACATAGTAAGCCCTTTACAAATACCATCATTATTATTATTATTTATATTAATGTCAGTCTCCCTTTCTACACTGTAAACTCATTGTGGGCAGGGAATGTGTCAGTTGTATTGATATACTGTCCTCTCTCAAGTTCTTAGTACAGTGCTCTGCACACAGTAAGCACTCCTAGTTACCCCAGCGCTTAGAACAGTGCTTGGCACGTAGTAAGCGCTTAACAAATACCACAATTCTTATTAAATATGACTGACGGAATGACTGCTGAGTATTGAAGTAAGTGTTTGGGAGGGTCTAGTGAAACAGAGTTGGTAGACAAGTCCAATCATATTTATCGAGCGCTTGCTGTGTGCGGAGCACTGTACTAAACGCTTGGGAGAGTACAACACCGACAATAAACATTCCCTGCCCGCAACGAGTTTACAGTCAAGAGGACACGTTCCTTGCTCAACTATCCGGTGCTCATTTTAAGTCCCGAGAGCAAACCAAGATCACCACCCGCCTACTCATCTCACATCCACGTTCAATCATATTTATTGAGCGCTTACTATGTTCAAAGCACTGTACTGAGCGCTTGGGAGAGGACAATACAACAATCTACACTGATTACTGCCCAACTCTGCTGGACTGGGCTTAAACAGGGGATGGATAATGATAATAATAATTACGGTATTTGTTAAGCACTTACTATGTGCCAGGCACGTCCTAAGCGCTGGGTGGATACAAACAAATCGGGTTGGACACAGTCTCTGTCCCACAGGGGGCTCGCAGTCTCAATCCCCACTTCACAGATGGGATACCTGAGGCCCAGAGAAATGAAGTGACTTGTCCCAGGTCCCGCAGCAGACAAGTGGCAGCGCCAGGATTAGAACCCACGACTTTCTGACTCCCAGACCCGGGCTCTAGCCGCTACACCATGCTGCTTCTCTGATAACAACTGGATGACTCTTAAGATCAGTGAGCCCAGTCAAAAGAGGGAACCCCCCCACAAAAAAATTAAAGAATATTCTCCAAAGGACTTCGAACCTTGACGGCATCGATGCTGACTGCTGGGAAGTAATTCATTCAATCGTATTTATTGAGCACTTACTGTGTGCAGAGCACTGTACTAAGCGGATAGCATTCAGCGATAGGAGAGGCATTTTGAGCAAAGGGGTGTCACGGACTGTGAGTCCGAACTGCCGCAGGTCCATTAAGGCAGAGCAGCGAGAAAGAGATGCATTCCTTCATTCACTCAATGGCATTTCTTGAGCGCCTACTGCGTGCAGACCACTGTACTAGGCGCTAGATTGCACGCAGGCCTAGCAAGGAGAGCTTTGCGGTTATAGGATCGCCGAGAGTAAACAGCGTCGACAGAAGTGGCATCTTAAAAGCACGATGCCAACCTACTCGCTGGACCTCCATCTCGTCTGTCAGGGAAAGCGTCCGTGTATCGCTATAGGGTACTCTCCCAAGCGCTGAGTACAGTGTTTTGCCCTCAGTAAGTGCTCAATAAATACGACCGATTGAGTGAACGAATGAAAAGCGCTTAGTACGGTGCTCTGCACTCAGTAAGGGCTCAACAATTGTGATTGATTTACGCTTGCCCTTTCGATCAGAGTGGAAAAATGTCAGTTTATAAATGCTGCCAGTTGAGGAACGTTCGAAAGGAACCCCCAGTCAAATTCCATTGGTATTAGCCTGGATAATTCATTAACAAATATGGTTTAATCTCCCATCAAGTGAGAGTTTCCAAAGGACTTCAAAAACAAAGGCCACTGATGAATGCGGCTTTATTTTTTCTCCCCCTATTGGAGTCAGGGCATTGTATCCAATTCCATGGGGTCTGAGGATAGGAAGATCTTGGTTTTGTGTCACCAATCACTGTCTCCGGCTGCTAAAGTTAGAGCACTGGAAGAAGCATCACACAGATTAGAATTGATCCAGGGCATTTCATCTGAGAACAATAGGCTTTTTTTAAAAAAAGGAATTCCCATGTGGTTGCTTTTCCTGGTACTGGGACGCATAGGATTCATAAAATGGAGCTAGAAAAAAATTCCCCCAAAACTTACGTCTCAGTGTTGACCTTGGTTGATCAAGCGCAGCCGAAAAAATTAGAATAATTGTAGTATCTGTTAAGCGCTTACTTCTCGGTGCCTCAGTTACCTCATCTGTAAAATGGGGATGAAGACTGTGAGCCCCACAGGGGACAAACTAATGATCTTGTATCTCCCCCAACGCTTAGAACAGTTTTGGAACATAGTAAGCGCTCAACAAATACCACCATCATCATCATAACCCCAGCGCTTAGAACAGTGTTTAGCACATAGTAAGTGTTCAACAATACCATAGTTATTATTATTATTACTATTACCTATCAAGCACTTAACTAAACGCTGGTGTCAGGACTCACATGGGGCTCACAGTCCAAGGTAGGGGGAAGAACAGGGTTCAAATCCCCCTTTTACAGATGAGGAAACTGAGCCACAGAGAAGTGAAGAGACTTACCCAAGGTCACACAGCAGACAAGTGGCAGAGCTGGGATTAGAATCCAGGTCCCCTGACTCCCAGGCCCATCTGCTAATCATAAAGTTGCGCCTGGGGAAATAACTGGACGTTCGAAACACTGAGATCCTTGAAAAATCACCTCTCTAAAATCAGTGTCTGCAAAAATAACGATGGTATTCATTAAGCGCTTACTATGTTCCAGGCACTGTACTAAGTGCCGGGGTGGATACCGGCAAATTGAGTTGGACAAAGTCCCTGCCCCATGTGGGGATCACAGTGCCAATCCCCATTTTCAGATGAAGTAACTGAGGCCCAGAGAAGTGAAGCGACCTGGCCGAGGTCACACGGGGGACAAGCGGCAGAGCCGGAATTGGAACCCACGACCTTCTGACTCAAAGGGCCGGGCTCTACGCCATGAAAAAGTACAGTACAGTGAACAGGTTCAATAACTGCCACTGACTGAATTTACTCCGAAGCTGCCTCTCACTCTGACCTGCCACAGTCACCTATCAATCGATGATTGGTATTTCTTGAGCGCATACCGTGTGCTAAGCGCTTGGGAGATGCGCAACAGAGACAGCAGACCCATTCCCGGTCCACAACGAACTTACAATCAATCAGTGGCAATCAGTGAGTGTCTACCATATGCAGAGCACAGTACTACACATTTGAGAAGCAGCGTGGCTCAGTGGAAAGAGCCCGGGCTTGGGAGTCAGAGGTCATGGGTTCGAATCCCGGCTCTGCCACTTGTCAGCTGTGTGACTGTGGGCAAGTCACTTCACTTCTCCGAGCCTCAGTTCCCTCATCTGTAAAATGGGGATTAACCGTGAGCCTCAAGTGGGACAACCTGACGACTCTGTATCTGCCCTAGCGCTTAGAACAGTGCTCTGCACATAGTAAGCGCTTAACAAATACCAACATTATTATTATTTGGGAGAGTTCGCTACAGCGGAGTTGGTGGACATACAACAAGCCCACGACGAGCTTATATAGTCCATCGATCCATCGTTGGTGTTTGAGTGCTTCCTGTGTGCAGGACGCTGTACTAAGTCTTGATTCTATTTAGTTGCCATTGTTTTTACATGATGTTCTTCCCCTCGACTCTATTTATTGCCATTGTTCTCGTCTGTCCGTCTCCCCCGATTAGACCGTAAGCCCGTCAAACGGCAGGGACCGTCTCTATCTGTTGCCGACTTGTTCATTCAAAGCGCTTAGTACAGTGCTCTGCACATAGTAAGCGCTCAATAAATACTATTGAATGAAGTGTTTGGGACAGTCCAAGACAGCAGATTTGGTAGCCACGCTCTCCCATTTAAGCACCGAGAGCAAACGAAAAGCGCCAGTTGGATCACCCTCTAGACGGTGAGCTCGTTGAGGGCAGGAATGCGTCTGTCTGTTGTTATACTGTCCTCTCCCAAGCGCTTAATATAGTGTTTTGCACATAGTAGGCGCTCAGTAAATATGACTGAATTGAATTAGGTCCTAGATCGCAGCCGGCACAGCGGTAGCCACCCATGCCATTCCTTCTGAACTCAAACAAAGGTATTTACTGAGCACTTACTATATGCAGAGCACTGTACTAGGTGCCTGGGAGAGCACGACACAGCAGAATCAGCAGACGCTTTGGCTGCCCATAACGAGCTGACAGTCTCCTGAGAAGCACCGTGGCCTAGTGGATAGAGCAGGGGCCTGGGAGTCAGAAGGTCATGGGCTCTAATCTTGCCGCCTCCACTGACCTGCTTGTGTGACCTTGGACAAGTCACTTCACTTCTCTGTGTCTCAGTTTCCTCACCTGTAAAATGGGAATTAAGACCGTGAGCCTCGTGGGGGACTTGGACTGGGTCCAACCTGATTAGCTTGTATCTACCCCAGCGTTTAGTACAGTGCCAGGCATATAGTAAGCGCCTAACAAATAATGACACAAAAAATCCAAAGCCAAGGGTTCCCTGTTTATTTGTGAGTGTTCACAGCTACCTATTTTAAAATCTAAAGACAAAGTAAAATTAAGATCAGAAGCTGGTGATGAAAACTTTGGGAATTAGGAAGAATTTCTGCAATCAATGGTATTTGTTGAGCACTTACTATGGACGGAGCACTGTACCAGGTGCTTGGAAGAGTATGAAATAATAGAGTTGGTAATAATGATAATAATAAAAATAATTGCGGTATTCATTAAGTGCTTACCATGTGCCAAGCACTGCTCTAAACGCTGGGATAGGTACAAGGTCATCAGACTGAACACAGTCCCTGTCCTACATGAGGTTCACAGTCTTAATCCCCATTTTACAGATGAGGGAACTGAAGCTCAGAGAAGTGAAGTGACCTGCCCAAGGTCACATAGCAGACACGTGGCAAAGCCGGGATTAGAACCCAGGTCTTTCATTCATTCAATAGTATTTATTGAGCGCTTACTATGTGCAGAGCACTGTACTAAGCGCTTGGGATGAACAAGTCGGCAACAGATAGAGACAGTCCCTGCCGTTTGACGGGCTTACAATCTAATCGGGGGAGACGGACAGACAAGAACAATGGCACTAAACAGCGTCAAGGGGAAGAACATCTCATAAAAACAATGGCAACTAAATAGAATCAAGGCGATGTACAATTCATTAACAAAATAAATAGGGTAACGAAAATATATACAGTTGAGCGGACGGGTACAGTGCTGTGGGGATGGGAAGAGAGAGGTGGAGGAGCAGAGGGAAAAGGGGAAAATGAGGGTTTAGCTGCGGAGAGGTAAAGGGGGGATGGCAGAGGGAGTAGAGGGGGAAGAGGAGCTCAGTCTGGGAAGGCCTCTTGGAGGAGGTGATTTTTAAGTAAGGTTTTGAAGAGGGAAAGAGAATCAGTATGGCGGAGGTGAGGAGGGAGGGCGTTCCAGGACCGCGGGAGGACGTGACCCAGGGGTCGACGGCGGGATAGGTGAGACCGAGGGACGGCAAGGAGGTGGGCGGCAGAGGAGCGGAGCGTGCGGGGTGGGCGGTAGAAAGAGAGAAGGGAGGAGAGGTAGGAAGGGGCAAGGTGATGGAGAGCCTTGAAGCATAGAGTGAGGAGTTTTTGTTTGGAGCGGAGGTCGATAGGCAACCACTGGAGTTGTTTAAGAAGGGGAGTGACATGCCCAGATCGTTTCTGCAGGAATCAGTCTCCCAGGCCCGTGCTCTTTCCACGAGGCCACGTGGCTTCGTGCTCTGGCCACGAGGCCAGAGAAGCAGCGTGGCTCAGTGGAAAGAGCCCGGGCTTGGGAGTCAGAGGTCATGGGTTCGAATCCCAGCTCTGCCACTTGTCAGCTGTGTGACTGTGGGCAAGTCACTTCACTTCTCTGGGCCTCAGTTACCTCATCTGTAAAATGGGGATGAAGACTGTGAGCCCCATGTGGGACAACCTGATTCCCGTGTCTACCCCAGCGCTTAGAACAGTGCTCTTCACATAGTAAGCGCTTAACAAATACCAACATTATTATTCCCAGCCATGTTTTCTGCCCATAAAAAAGATTTCGCTCGGTTATTCCAGAACACATTTGAAATGGTATTTGTTAAGCACTTACCACGTGTCAAACACTGTTCTGAGCACTGAGGTGGGTACAAGGAAATAAGGTTGGACAGAGTCCAGACCGTAAACTGTTCTGATGTCAGGCCCCCCCCGCTTCTAGACTGTGAGCCCATTGTAGGTGGGGATTGCCTCTCTTGGTTGCCGAACTGTACTTCCCAAGTGCTTAGTACAGTGCTCTGCATACAGAGAGTACTCAATAAATACAACTGAATGAATGAACTCACTGTGGGCAGGGAACGTGTCTGTTTATTGTTGTGTTGTCCTTTCCCCAGCGCTTAGGACAGCGCCCTCCACACGGTAAGCGCTCAATAGATACGACTGCATAAGAGTGTCCCATAAGGGGCTCCCGATCTAAGTAGGAGAGAGAACAACTTGCTTAGGATAGAATGTTTCTGCCAAGACACGTCCATCTGGATAGAAGGTGACAATAATAATAAGGCTGGTATCTGTTAAGCGCTTACTATGTTCCGAGGACTGTTCTAAGCGCTGGGATAGATAGAAGGTCATCAGATTGTCCCCCGTGGGGCTGGCAGTTTGAATCCCCATTTTACAGAAGAGGTAACTGAGGCAGAGAGCAGTGAAGTGACTCGCCCAAAGTCACACAGCTGACAAACGGCGGAGCTGGGATTCGAACCCACGACCTCTGACTCCCGAGCCCGGGCTCGTTCCGCCGAGCCGCGCCCGCTTCTCACTTCTCACTATCAGTCAGAGGTGTGCTCGCCAAAGTTCTCCTCGATGAAGAGTTTGTCAGGAACACAATCCCTACTCGGAGTCCTGGGAGCTATTCCCCATATCTACAAACTTCTGATTTGTTATGAGTGGAGGGATTTGTTACAACATAAATCTGAGTCAAGTCTGGGGATGGAGGATGAGGGGTAGGAACAATATTACACAATATTTCAAGATTTCAATATCTCTGGACTGATGCCAGAGATAAGCAAGAGAAAGCACTTATTCACCATCACCGTCAACGGAATTTACTGGGCGCTTACTGTGTGCAGAGCACTCTACTAAGCGCTTGAGCGAGCACACACGACAGAGTTGGTAGACGGAGGATAGAGTCCAAGGTAGGCCCGACGGCGTAAGACAACAACAACGATATCTACGTTTGGGGATAGCATTTAATGAATCTGGCAAAATCGCATTTTAAAAGAACTTTACAAGTCCACTTTACTATTCCGGAAAATACTTTATCAATCCAACCTAATAGCTTTCTTTCAGTGATACGACTGACACCTGAAGCATTGAAATCGGGCGTAGGAACTTTGGGTAGGTCACTTAACTTCCCTGTGCCTCAGTTACTTCGTCTGTAACATGGGGAACAAGACTGTGAGCCCCAAGTGGGACAACCTGATAACCTTGTATCTATCCCAGGGCTTAGAACAGGGCTTGACACCTAGTAAGCGCTTAACAAATATCATTATTATTATTATTAGCGATCTGTGATTCAAGTCTAATTTTTTTTATGGTATTTGTTAAGCACTTGCTATGTGCCCAACACTGTTTTAAGCGCTGGGGTAGATACAAGTTATGTAGGACACGGTCCCTGTCCCTCATGGGGCTGAAAGTAAGAGGCAGGACAGGAGAACCGAGGTACGGAAGAGTGAAGTGACTTGCTCGAGGTCACATGGCCAGGAAGCGTCGGAGCTGGGATTAGAACCCGGGTCCTACTGACTCCCGGGCCCCTGCTCTTTCCGTTTGGACCTTGCCCCCTCCTATCTCTCCTCCTTTCTCTCTTTCTACCGCCCACCCCGCACGCTCCACTCCTCCGCCGCCCACCTCCTCACCGTCCCTCGGTCTCGCCTATCCCGCCGTCGACCACTGGGCCACGTCCTCCCGCGGTCCCGGAACGCCCTCCCTCCTCACCTCCGACAATCTAATTCTCTTCCCCTCTTCAAATCCCTATTTAAAGCTCACCTCCTCCAAGAGGCCTTCCCAGACTGAGCTCCCCCCTTCTTCCCTCTGCTCCCTCTACCCACCACCTTCACCTCTCCGCAGCTAAACCCTCTTCTCCTCCCTTTCCCTCTCCTCCTCCCCCTCTCCTGTCCCACCCCCTCAGCACTGTACTCGTCCGCTCAACTGTATATATCTTCATCACCCTATTTATTTTGTTTAATGAAACGTACATCACCCTGATTCTATTTATTTGCCATTGTTTTTATGAGATGTTCTTCCCCTTGACTCTATTTATTGCCATTGTTCCTGTCTACCCGTCTCCCCCGATTAGATTGTAAACCCGTCAAAGGGCAGGGACTGTCTCTATCTGTTGCAGATTTGTACATTCCAAGCGCTTAGTACAGTGCTCTGCACATAGTAAGCGCTCAATAAATACTATTGAATGACTGAATGATGCCGCTCTTCTAATTATAGCGTTTTCTTTGGCTCTAAGGAGGCCGATAGTGAACTGCAGCACTTCCAAGCGCGATTCCAAAAACCTCGACAAGATCGCACCAACAAAAACTTGGACAAGTTCAAACGCAGACAAGAAAGACATCTATTAGGTGATCCAACTCATAGGGCTCTCAAACGCCTAGAAACTGCCAAGTCAATCAGTCCAAAGGAATATTGCCCTCTGGCCCCATTCCTCTGCCCCACGCCCCCCATTTTTTTTTAAAAAAAAAATGGCTTTTGTTAAGCGCTTATTCTGTGCCAAGCACTGTACTAAGCGCCGAGGTGGATACGAGCCAATGGGGTAGGGCCCGCGTGGGGCTCACAGTCTTAATCCCTGTTTTACAGATGAGGGAAATGAGGCCCAGAGAAGTCAAGTGACTTGCCCGAGGTCCCAGAGCAGACAGGGGGCAGTGCTAGGATTAGAACTCAGTCCTTTTGACTCCTGGGACCGGGTTCGAGAGGCTGATTTGGTTCTAAGCTGACCTCTGTGGTTTCTGAGAGCTCCAGAGAATCCTCATCAAACTGGATAGGGAAAAAATAGACTGCAATGCCAGCTTGACAGATTAATAATGGTTGTGGTATTTGTTAAACATTTACTATGTACCAAGCACTGTACTAAGCACTGGGGAAGCACTGCTTAGTGCTTAAGAACAACAGAAGCACTTGGTTCAACCTGGGAAAAATCGATCATCCCGCTCGTATCTGCAGCATGTATTAAAGAGCGTGTCCTAGCAGAAAGAGCCCGGGCCTGGAAATCAGAGGACCTGGGTTCTATTCGCAGCTTCGCCACTTGCCTGCCAGGTGACCTTGGACAAGTCACAGCTCCTCCCTACCTCAGTTTCTTCAACTTTAAGTGGGGATTCGAAACCTGTTCTCCCTCTTACTTAGACTGGGCGTCCTAAATGGGACGGGGATTGTGTCCAACCTGATTAGCTTGTCTCTACCCCAGGGCTGACACGTAGTAAGTGCTTAGCGAATTCCATTAAAAAATAATAATTATGGTACTTCTTGAGCAGTTGCTCTGTGCCGAGCATTGTTCCAATGCTGAGGTAGCTATAAAACATTCAGATTGGACACAGTCCCTTTCCCATGTGAGTCTAAGCAGGAGGGAGAAGGATTTAATCCCCATTCTGTGAATGAGGAAACTGAGGACCAGGAGAGTGAAGTGACTTGAGCAAGGTCACACAGCAGCCAAGTGGCAGGGTGGGGATGGGAATCCAGGTCCTTCTGACTCCTGGGCCTGAAAGTGTTACTGCGAGTAATTGAGGGGCAAACGGTAAGTAATGCCGGTTATGCCTCAGCATTGACGTTAAAGTAGTCCATCACCTCGCCCCCTCCTACCTCCCCTCGCTCCTCTCCTACTCCAACCCAGCCCGCACACTCCGCTCCCCTAATGCCAACCTTCTCACTGGACCTCCATCTCTTCTATCTCTCCGATGCCCACTGGCCCTCACCCTCTCTCTGACCTGGAAGGCCCTCCCACCTCAAATCCGACAGAAAATGACTCTCCCCTACTTCAAAGCCTCATTTCAGGCCCATCTCCTCCAAGAGGCCTTCCCAGACTAAGCCCCCTTTCCCCTTCATCCACTTGCTTCTGCGTCACCCTGACTTGCTCCCTTTATTCATGCCCCCTCCCAGCCCCACGGCGCTTATGTCCGTATCTGTCCTTTACTGATTTCTATTCATGTCTGTCCTCCCTTCTAGACTGGAAGCTCGTTGCAGGCAGGGAATGTGTCTGTTCATTATGTTGTACTCTCCCAAGCACTTAGTACAGCGCTCTGCACATAGTGAGCGCTCAATAAACACGACTGACTGAGTGAAAATAACCTAGTGCCACTAAATAACCTACTCTAGAGTATAATAATTTCCATTAGGGTTCCCTTGTGCTGGAAAACTGACCGGGAATATCGTCAGTTAGATGGGAGCTCTGTGTTCCAGTTTTAAACGTCCAACGAACACCTTTAAGGAACGTGTTCTTTTCTACTCTATAACTTTACATCTAGAAATTTGGTCTCCTTTCCATCGTTACGGAAACTTCAAACATCTCACTACAGATTGGTATTTCTTTCTACATCTAGTCACACAACAGAAACTGCCACAAAAAGATCATCATCGGTACTTACTGAGCGCATTACTGTGTGCGGAGCGCTGTACTGAGCGTCTGGGAGAGTGCAACACACATCCCGAAGATGCTGATGACCGGGAAGAAATCGCAAAACGCACATGGGGTCTGATAAAGGGGCTCTGTCGGAAGCCAACTGAGAAATGGGGAATGAAGAATCGTGCATACATCCACCACTGAAACCCTGCACTTTCATCTGAAGAAGGAAGTTTCTAGACTGTTGCCCCATTATGAATAGCAGCAGGAAGACTTAGATTCTAAGCTCTCCACAGAAACTCAAATAGAATCCTGGGGTTTAGCTCATGTGTGTACATACCCTGACCACTATGAAATGATGCTGAAAACTATGTCTTGTGACTATGGAATTTCCTGAAAGAAAAAATAAGTCTTCAAGGACGAAAATATATACATATATATATATAATTTTATATGTATATAATATTTATATATTATAATATGTTTTATGTCTGCTTTTTTCATCTGAAGGCATTTTCCAATCATTACTAAAAATCTAAAGGCCTTAGAATCCTGATTGCGGAGAAAACTGGAGATTAAATTACAATAATTTGAAATCTATTTATTAACACTTAGCCTGCTCAAAACTTCCCCATTTAGAAACTCTCTGTCACACAAACATGTCTCATTTGGGTTTTATCTCCTTGGAAACCTAAAAACACAGAATAATCTAGCATTTATTGCTTCCTCCTTCCCAGGGATAGGAAGACAATTAAAAGGGGAGACGACTAGCCCAAGAAGAAGAGAACACCTTTCTCTAAATATTCAAAACACACATGTCCATACAGTTTGCAGCAAGAAAAATCTTGATCAGGTTAATAGTCAGCTCTATTCCATTGAGGTCTAAGATACCTTTTTCTTGGACGGGTGGGAGAGCCTATTACCACCAGTGGCCACTGAAAAGCAATATGGGCTAGTGGTTAAAGTCCGGGCCTAGGAGTGAGAAGGACCTGGGTTCTAATCCCAGCTCCACCGCTCGTGACCCTGAGAACGTCATTTCACTTCTCGGGGCCTCAGTTCCCTCATCCATAAAATGGGGATGAAGACTGTGAGCCCCACGTGGGACAGGGACTGCGTCCAACCTGGTTAGCTCAGATCTACCCCAGTGCTTAGTATAGTGCCTGGTGCATAGTAAGCGCTTCACAAATTTCATTTAAAAAAAAAAAAAAGCGAAGCTTACTGATTCTTATTAGGTTGCTGGTTCAATAGAATTGGCTGTGGGCCAGTGACAAACCCTCTGTTTCAGTTTTTCAAATGTATAATACTCCAGAGCAGCTGATGGAAAATAAAATACAAGTGTATTTACATACAGCACTAATAAAACCATACAAGAAGCACTCCATAAAAGTGAGTGTTTTCACTTTCTACATTTTACTGGAAGCCATCAAAGAAAGGATCCTGGTTTTTACCGAGTTTTTTGTTATCTTTAGGGTTTGCGTGAAGCACCTATTATGTGTCCAATGCTTTCCTAAGCGCTGAGAAAGGTACAAGCTAATTAGGCTTCCTTAGGAGAGGAAACCAGAAAGCTGAGGTACAGAGAGGCCACCTGACTTGTTGCCTAAGGTCACACAGCAGACAAGCGACGGAGAGGAATTAGAACCCAGGTCCTTGCCCCTCCATTAGGCTGAAGCTGTTTCTCCATTTTCTTGGATTTCTTCCTGATTCACTTGGAAATAAATAGTCAGTTCTCCTCTAACACAAGAGTTGTGCTCTTGAAGAATCTCGCAATGGAAAAAATCACATGTACCCTGACCAAAGACACAAGCAAACAAAACAATTGGTTCTTCCGACACCAATCTACTTTCCCTGATTTGTGGATCCCACATCTAGACAGATGGATATTGTGGGAAGAATGATCCCTAATTTCTTCACAGGGGTCTATCCAAATCACCTCCTGGAAACACTTGCTTCAGCAGAAGAGATTGCCGTACAGTGCCTATATAAATATTAGGAAATAACCTTTTTCCAAATGATGTCCACGGTCATATGAAACATTGACTGCGGAGTTTTAATCCCACTACTGACCGTGTCGCATCCTTGTTTTCCCCAGGGGTCAAAAGTCACTTAAAATACACCCTTAGCCGTTTTTACACACGCTTTTTAGAACGTCCAACCAAATCCTCAGAAGGCCGCAGACCACAGAAAGCAGCCATTCAACCGACTGACAGAAATCGAGATTTCTTGAACCCGAGGAGAGGTAATGATGATGGAATTTCCTGTCATGAAATGACCAGTCATGAACACTTTGGGACCAAGGATCCGTGTGAGGGACCTTGTCTGATCTGACATTTTCTACACTCCAACGCCCTGCACAGTGCTTGGCAACCTAGTTAGCGCCTAATAAATGCCCCGGTTATTATTATCTCTCCCCACCACGACCCAGCCCGCACACTTTGCTCCTCTAATACCATTCTACTCTCTGTGTTTCGCTCTCATCTTTCCACCCACTTCCAGCTCACACCCTCTCGCTCACCTAGAATCGCCTCTCCCTTTGCGTCTGGCAGACCACTACCCGTCAAGGCCGCACTGAAACCATCTCCTCCACGACAACTTCCCTGAATCACCTCTCGACCCTACCCCTAAAGATCCCTCGAAACGGATGAGACCCAATCAACCACTGGGTCAACTTTCTTCTCACATTGGACCCGCCTTGCTTCATTCGGAGGACACCTAGGGAGAGGCGAGTTGGCTCCGGAAGACCTCTTCTTCCCACGTTCTAGTGAAACGAAGGACACCATTATCTGGAGTTTGTTCTCGGTCACTCAGTGAGTGACCCAAGCTGGTGCCAACTGATGGCCCTGAGGAGTTGGCAAGTTCTACTCCTCTCAACGTATGGGTGGAAAGGAGTGTAAAATCTGACCCAAAGAATTTCTCCCCAAGTCTGGCAACTAAAACGGTAATGATATTGACAGACATCGGCAGTCATTACGACCAGTGTACACAACTTGCCACTGTCCCTAACAAAAACAACACAAAAAACCACCGGTAATAAAAATAATTGTGATATTTGTTAAGTGCTTACTCTGTGCCAAGCACTGTACTAAGCTCTGGGGTGGACACCTCATCTGTAAAATGGGGATTAAGACCATAAGCCCCATGGGGGACAACCTGATCACCTTGTGTGACCCCCAGCACTTAGAACAGTACTTCACATATAGTAAGCGCTTAACAAATACCATTATTATTATTATACAAATCCTTCATTCAATAGTATTTATTGAGCGCTATGTGCAGAGCACTGTACTAAGCACTTGGAATGTACAATGCGGCAACAGAATTGGGTTGGACACAGTCCTTGTCCCACGTGGGGCTCACAGTCTCAATCCCCATTTTACAGAAGAGGTAACTGGAGCACCCGAGAAGTTAAATGACTTGCCCAAGGTCACTCAGCAGACTTGTGGCCGAGTGGGGAGACCTAGGTGTTTTCTATGCCTGGATTGCACAGCCAACCCTAAAATCTAATACCCCAAAGTGGCTGGGTTAATTTGAGCTCTCTCTCACAACAGGCCAGAGGTCACAGTGGAACTAGGGAAGCAAAATGACTTAGCTTATTAGGAATAGATAATGGATTTCTTCATATTATATTTTATTGACACCATAACATTATCCATAGGGCCTCATAATTTGATTCAAGCAGTTCAAGATACGGCCTGCCCTTCAAAAGAAGAACAATTTACCTCAGATAAGGGCATGTGTTAGGAAGATTGATTGGTTTCCGAGCGTATTTCACCACTGGTGTGAAAGTATCCCTGGGTCACTATTACTACTAATAATAATTACGGTACTTGTTATTAGCTTAGTATTTACCAAGTACCCACTGTATTATGAGCTGGGGTAATAATAATAATTATGGTATTCGTTAAGCGCTATGTGCCAGGCACTGTGCACACATTCCCTTGTCCCACATGGGACCTCACGGTCTAAGTAGAAGAGAGTAGGATTTAAATAATGACGATGGTATTCGTCGAGCACTTACCCTGTGCCAGGCACCGTACCAAGCGCTGAGGTGGATACAAGCAAATCGGGTCAGACACGATCCCTGTCCCACGTGGGAGCTCACGGTCTCAATCCCCATTTTACAGATGAGCTGAGGCCCAGAGAAGTGACTTGCCCACGGTCACCCAGCAGAAAAGTGCAGAGGACCGTATTTTCATTCATTCATTCAACAGTATTTATTGAGTGCTTACTATGTGCAGAGCACTGTACTAAGCGCTTGGAATGGACAAATTGGTAACAGATAGAGACGGTCCCTGCCCTCTGACGGGCTTACAGTCTAATCGGGGGAGACAGCCAGACAAGAACGATGGCAATAAACAGAATCAAGAGAAAGGCCATCTCATTAAAACAATAGCAAATAAATAGAATCAGGGTGATGTATATCTCATTAACAAAATAAATAGGGTAATGAAGATATATACAGTTGAGCGGACAAGTACAGTGCTGAGGGGATGGGACTGGAGGGGGGAGGAGCAGAGGAAAAGTGGGGAGAAGAGGGTTTAGCTGCAGAGAGGTAAAGGGGGGGTAGAGAGCAGAGGGAAAAGGGGAGCTCAGTCTGGGAAGGCCTCTTGGAGGAGGTGGGCTTTACTTAGCACTTGGGAGCGTACGATGGAACAATATAAGATACTTCACTCCACTGCACAGATCGATTCTCAACAAAAATCTTCAGTTCATGTCTCCCCACTCAAGAACCTCCAATGGCTACCCAGCCACCTCTATATCAAACAGGAAATCGTTACCATTGGCTTCAGAGCACTTAATCAGCTGGTCCTCTCCTACCTCACCAAGCTGGTCTCCAACTCGGCCCGGGCCCGCACACTCCACTCCTCCGGCGGCAGCTCACTCGCCGGGCCCCGATCGTGTCCATCTCATCTCCGACCCCTTTCCCACGTCCTCCCTCTAGCCTGGAACCCCCTCGCCCTCCACGGACCTTAGACCCCCGGTCTCTCCCCCTTCCGAGCCTAAGGTCACGTCTCCTCCAAGAGGCCGTCCCCGATTCAGCCCTCTTTTCCCCGTCTCCCACTCCCTTCGGCGGCGTCTCCGCACTTCAATCTGGGACCCTTGGGCATTTGATATTCACCACCCCCTCAGCCCCACAGCACTTATGTACGCATCTTTAAATTATCTATTACAAAGTACTTATTCAATCATATCCATGTCCGTCTCCCTCTCTAGAGGTCTGTTTCGCTGCTAATTCTGTTGGATCGCACTCTACCAAGTGCTCAGTAGAGTATTCCTCACTTAGTAAGCACTCAATACGATTAATTGACCTGATCAACTTGTATAGACCCCAGCACTTAGAACAGAGTCTGACACACAATAAGCACTTGACACGTAATCATTAACCTTAAATTACGCTTTTAAAAGGCAGATGACAACAGCCAGGAAAATGTATCTATTTAGAACTAAAAACGGATCTCACAAAAGGAACCAAAAGGAAGAAACCAAGAGAAGGTCAGAGGATCCCAGCTTTGCCACTTATCTGCTGTGTAATCTGGGGTAAGTCGCAGCTCCTCTGTGCCTCACTTACCCCATTTATAAAATGGGGATTAACACTTTGAGCCCATGGCTTGGTACATAGTAAGCACTTCAATATCACTGAAGGAAAAAATAGTGTTTTCTCCAACAACATTAAAATCCTTCTTTAATGTTGTTGGAAAAAACACATTTTAACTTTAGAAAACCAGCCACTCTGATTTGCGGCTTGGAGAAGGGAAATACTACAATTAAAAAGGCCAAAGAGTTATAAGTCCACTAAGATACGCCAGACCACAGATCAGTCACTGGCTTCTCATCTAACAAGTAACACCAAATCCTGAGTGAGAGTTCATAAAAACGATTGATTCACTGTGGAAACTCATATATCAAATCGGGGTGTGAAGTCTTAAACAGGATTTCAATCCATTTAATCAATGGTATTTATTGAGCGCCGTGTGTGGAGCACTGTACAAAGCACTGGGCAGAGTACAACACAGTTGATCGCCACGTTCCCTGCCCACAAGAATTTTGCAGTCTAGAGGGCTAGACATACATTAAGGTATAATACATATTTATAATTATAATTTACTATATTAAATGATCTAGTATATAACATATTATATAATATTTTATCATACATTATATACAATTCATAATTATATCTGATTTATAATATAATATAGCAACAGTGCTCGGCACATAGTAAGCATTTAACAAATACCATCATTAATCAACCGGTGGTATTAAGTAAGCACTTGGGAAGCAGCATGGCCTAGTGGAAAGAGCAAGGGCTTGAGAGTCAGAGGACACGGACTCTAACTCCGGCTTCGCCACTTGTCGTTTCACATTTGTGTGTCTCAGTTACCTCATCTGTAAAATGGGGATTGGGTCTGCGAGCCCAACATGAAACAGGGATTATATCCAGCTGTGTGACCTTGGGCAAGCCACTTCACTTCTCTGTGCCTCAGTTACCTCATCCGTCAAATGGGGATTAAGACTGTGAGCCCCGCATGGGACAACCTGAATACCAGCGCTTAGAACAGTGCTTGGCTCAGTGTAACAAGTACCATAATCATCATCATCATCATCCACCCCGATTTGCTTGTATCCACCCCAGTGCTTGGCTAACCTCCTCCAAGAGGCCTTCCCAGACTAACCCCCCCTTTTTCTCAGCACCCCCCCATCGCCCCAACTCGCTCCCTTTGCACTACCTGTCCTCCCCGCCCAACAGCCTTTATGTTTATATGTACATATCTACAATTCTATTTATTTATACATTTAGTAATTTAAATTTGTTTATACTTTGTACAGTGCTTGCACAAAGTAAGCATTCAATAAATATGACTGAATTAATGAATTAATAATAATTAGGGTATTTGTTAAACGCTTACTATGTGCCAAGCACTGTTCTAAGCCCTGAATGAACAAACAGTGCCTGGCATGTATTAAGCACTTAAAAAATACCACTACTTCCATACACACCATCTTGGCCTGACATCATACTACCAGAAATTCAACTTCCCTAAATGACCAGTGACAATTCTGTTATTCAAAAAGGATAACCAAGCGCTTTGCATAACACAAAGGATAGAGCATGGGCCTGGGAATCGAAAGGTCATGGGTTTCAATCCTGATGCCTCCACCTGACTGCTGTGTGACCTCGGGGAAGTCACTTCACTTCTCCAAGCCTCGGTTACCTCATCTATAAAATGGGCAGTGAGACTGTGAGCCCCAGGCGGGACAGGGACTGTGTCCAATTTGATTTGCTTGCATCCACCCCAGAAGTTCAGTTCAGTGCCTGGCACATTGCAAGGGCTTAACAAATACCATCATTAGTAATGAACGAAACGAGTCAGAAGCAGCATCTTCAGACACCAAGTAGCATCTTTGTACTTTGGAAAATTCCCAAATTTACACAGTTGCGCCTTGGCAGAGTTTCCCAGGCCCAAAATGGATTTCACCCTTCCTCTGAAATTGTTTTCAATTTTTTCTTTTTCAGGAAACAAATTCTTCTCCCTCCATCTTGATTCTCCCACCTCTGCCCCGTCACTAGCCTCCTTCCTCCCAGCCCACATTACAGACCACAGCTCTCCCCCAGCCAGTCAATCGTATTTATTGAGTGCTTACTGTGTGCAGAGCACTGTACTAAGTGCTTCAGAGAGTACAGTGTAATAGACACACTCCCAGCCCACAACCAGCTGACAGCCTAGAGGGTGAATCCCTCCTGAAATCCCACTTCCTCAAGCTTTGCCCTATTAATTTCCCAACGCCCTGATCCATATCACTCCCTCGGCTATCTCCAACCCTTAGGATCTTAGCAACACCCTCAGGTAGCTATTTCTGCTTGGTGTATTTATTTTGCCTGCTCTAGTTGGAAATATTTTTGTCTCCTAGTGGGCTGGGCAGTAAAAACTCCTTGTGGTTTCCACAAGCTATTACTACTATTACTAATGCACAACGATGGACACTAGAAGATTAAAAACCTCTTGACTGTGAAGAGCAGTGCAATCACCGTAAAAGTGGTATTTGTTAAGCGCCTACTCCGTGCCGGGCACGGAACTAAACTCTGGGATAGAGGGATCCGAGGAAATCGCGTTGGACATGGCCCCTGTCCTGCGTGGGACTCAAGATCTGAATCCTCATTTTAAAGATGAGGGAACTGAGGTCCAGAGAAGTCAAGTCCAGAGAAGTCAAGTGACTTGCCCAAGGTCACAGAGCAGACTGACCCGACTCCCAAGCCCATGCTCTATCCGCTAGGCCACACTGCTTTCCCTACCACCCATTCAAATGAGAGAGCCTAATCTACGTCAGAGTGGGAAAGAAATGTCTGAAATTCATCTGCTTAGAGAGACGTTGGTGAGGAAGAAAGAGATCTGAGATTCATTCATTCATTCAATGGCATTACATTCATTCAATCGTATTTATTGAGTGCTTACTGGGTGCAGAGCACTGTACTGAGATAATCCCTTATATTTAAACAGGTGGAACTGCTAAACTAACACAGAAGCGGCCCGGCCTAGTGGATAAAGCCCAGGCCTGGGAGTCAGGAGGACCTGGGTTCCAATCCCGGCTCCGCCTCTTGTCTGCTGTGGGACCTCAGGCAGGTCACTTCGCTTCTCTGGGCCTCAGTTACCCCATCTGGAAAATGGCGATTGAGACTGTGAGCCTCAATCAATACAGAGTGTGTATTATTAAGATTTATCCCAGTGTCTGGCACAAAGTAAGCGTTTAAATACCATAAAATAGAAGAATTAAAAGAATCTAACTTGGGCTACCAAAACAGCCTTCAAGAGGACCGGGACTGAAAGAGCTCCTGAAATATTCGACTCTGTGAAATAAAGATATAATGATGATGACTGTGGTATTTGTTAAGCGCTTACTGTGTGAATACGAGGATTCAAGAGATGATTACTCTGTGGCTCAGCCATGATCCTCTCTCCTTCTGGTGGGAGAGAATTGGGGAATGTGTTTTCTTAACCCCTCGATGGCCCCCGGCCTGTTCCGGGGTTAGCCGGAGCGTCAGAGACCGACCATGTGTTTGGAGAGCTCCGAAACATCGCTAACGACTTAGAAACGACGACCCTCTGACCCTCCCGGCCCACTGAATACGCTGCCGCACACCTTGCTCTTTTGCGGCAGTCTTCGATCTAACTTTCCCCCAGAAGATAACTTGAAAGAGAATCATAGGTAGAGAGGAAAAAATTGGACAGACTGTGCAAACCGAGAAATAAAAGCAGCAGAGGAAACAAGACAGATGCTCACAGGGAAGCAGGCAGGAGAATTACACGTTACTCAGCTACCAGCTTCTCACTGGATAATACGTGGTCCGTTTCGACTCAGACCGGTAATATTAGGAGAGCTATTGCCTTACCGAAGAATCTTTTATTTAAGCCCCCGTCAGCGATACTTGACCCTTTCGATTTAAAAGGTTCACGGCACCAGAACTGTGGCTTTCAAAAACTCAGCTAGCCGATCAAAGGGATGAAGGGAAGCTGACGACTCCTAAGAAGCTAACAGAAACTCCTAACCCTTGGCTTTGAAGCAGTCCATCAGCTTGCCCCCTCCTACCTCGCATCACACCTCTCCTTCTCCAACCCAGCCCACACACTTCACTGCTCTGATGCCAACCTTCTCATTGGGCCTCCATCTCGTCTGTCCCACCACTGACCCCTGGCCCACGCCCCGCCTCTGGCCCGGAACGTCCACCTCCTCCTAGAAGCCTTCCCAGACTAAGCCCTCCTTTCCTCTTCTCCCACTCCCTTCTGCGTCACCCTGATTTGCTCCCTTAATTCCCAGGGCCCTTCCCAACTCCGCATCACTTATGTCTGCATCCTGCCGTTTATTAATGTATATTAATGTCTGTCTCCCCCGCTAGACTGCGAGCTCGTGGTGGACAGGGAATGTTCATCCTGTCAATCGTATTTATTGAGCGCTCACCGTATTAAGCGCTTGGAAAGTACAATTTGGCAACAAAGAGACACAATCCTTGCCCACAATGGGCTCACAGATTAGAAGGGGGGATAATAAGGTATTTGTTAAGCGCTTACTACATGTCAAGCACCGTTCTAAGCGCTGAGATAGATACAAGGCAATCAGTTGTACCAGGTGGGGCTCAGAGTCTTAATCCCCATTTTGCAGATGAGGTCACTGAGGCCCAGAGAAGCGAAGTGACTAACCTATGGTCACACAGCATAGAAGTGGCAATGTGTCTGTTGGCTGAGATTTTGTCCTCTCCCAACCGCTCAGTACAGTTTTCTGCACACAGTAGGAGCTCAATAAATATGACTGACTGACTAATAAATCTAGAGGCAGAGTGGCCTAGTGAGAAGAGCCCGGGCCTGGGAGTCGGAAGGCCCCGGGTTCTAACCCCGGTTCCGCCACTTGTCTGCAGTGTGAGCTTGGGCAAGTCCCTTCACTTCTCTGGGCCTCAGTTCCTTCACCTGCAAAATGAGGATTAAGAGTGTGAGCCCCAGGTGGGACATGGAAAGTGTCCAACATGATCAGCTTGGATCTACCCCGGCGCTCAATACAGTGTCCGGTACAGAGTAAGCTTAACATATAACATGCTAAAAAACCAACAGGAATACCTGCTGACTATGCTGGATCATTTGGAAATGACAGAAAACGTCTCTCAAAGAAGAAAATCCAGTATTCGGGCCATTCTACTGCTCCTAGTTATCTATGGAGGCGAGAAAATAGACATGGCAGTCATACAATCCCAAAGCACTGTTTCTTCCAAGTAATTTTACATGCATAATAGCTTATTATAAATAACCGACTGTCAGAAAAAAGCACCGTTTATATTTATATATTACATTCTGCCTCCCAAGTGGCCTCTGTACATTTTCTCAGATGATAAACTGGTCTGCCATCTGACACTAGAAGCATTCACAGGGACAGCAAGCTCCAACATTTGGAACTCTTTCTCTAAAACTACCAATGTCCCAAACTGGAACATCCCCATGTCCGTGGTTTTTAATCCCACTAAAGGGACCTCCGTCTCGTCTTTCCCAAAAGGGAAAGAAAGGATGACAGATCTTTTCAATAAAGCTACTGAGGTGATTTCTGTGCGTAGACGATGGTAAAAAAAAAAAAAAAACCCACAAAAAATTAAAATTACACCGTGGAAGAATTTGGGGATTTTCCAAGAGATTATTAGGGAATGGTGCTCAATGTGATAAATAGGAGAAAGTGGACAACACCCACAAAGCATCTTAATAACAATAGCCGAGAAGTGTCTGAGTCTCTGAGTCACAGTTTCATCATGAGAGGATTGCTTTATAGAAGGAACGCCGGTGTTATTCCGTCCAGATAGAAACAGAGGTAACGAGAGCTGACAGTCTGGACTGAAAACAAATTCGCATTGCATTATCAATTCAGGGTCCCGGCTCAAAGCTACAAGAGTCTGGTAACCAGTAACCATTTTATCCCCAGTTCCTCTAAAGATATGCATTTTGGAAATTAGAAAGATGAAGCTCTTTGCTTAAGGTGCCTTTTAGGAGAACAGGCCTCTGAGAGCATCCTTCTTCAAAAAGCAGCAGCACGGCCTAGAGGCTAGAGCCCGGGCCTGGGGGTCAGAAGGACCTGGGTTCCGATCCCAGTTCCTCCACTTGTCCGCTGTATGATCTTGGACAAGTGGCTTAACTTCTCCGTGCCTCAGTTCCCTCATCTATAAAATGGGGATTAAGACGACGAGCCCCATTTGTGACAGGGAATATGCCCAACCGGGTTTAGCTTCTATCTACCCCAGTGCTTAATACAGTGCCCGGCACATGGTAAACACTCAACCATCTATCTAACCCAGCACTTAGTAATAATAATAATGATGGTATTTGTTAAGCGCTTACTGTGTGCCGAGTGCTGTTCCAGGCACTGGGATAGATACAAGGCGATCACGTCGTCCCACGTGGGGTTCACCATCTTAATCCCCATTTTACCGATGAGGTCGCTGAGGCAGAGAAATTAAGTGATTTGCCCAAGGTCACACGGCAGGCAAGTGGCGGAGCCGGGATTAGAACCCACGCCCTCTGACTCCCAAGCCCGTGCTCTTTCCACCGGGCCGCACTGCTTGGTACGGTGCCCGACACGTAGTAAATGCTCAACCAACACCAGAAAAAAGCAAAAAGAAAAAGATTCCCGGTTCAAGAAGGCAATTTTCCCTGAAACTGAGCTCACCCCTTTGTGTCAGTTTGCGACGGTGAAAGCTGCTGAAATTTAACCTGACCTCTCTAACCTTCTTGAAAAAAAAGGGAAAGATACACATCTCTCCCGATTCACGGTCTCATGCATTCAACACCAAGTCAGAGGCAGACTGCTGTGGTAGAGGAAACACCATTTTGAAGAAAGTTAAGTTTCCTGCACCCTCTCCACACTGACCTCTCCTTTGCTGACCTCTCTACCTGCCCAAGAAGCCCAAGGCGCGCCAGGCAACTCCAGCTCTTTAAGAGAAATGAAACCACCTGAAACATTTCGCTTCTCCCCTCCCTTTCCCACGACCGAAGCGCTCAGTATTTCCTCCCAGGCGGTGCCTGAAGCCCACTCGCTATTTCGGCCCCAAGACCCAAGAAGGCCTAGCGAGGGCCAAAGGGGCAGGGTGCAGAAAAATTCCATTCCACACATGCACGGTCCTTTCCGTCTGTGTGTTTGTGGGGGCCAGTCCCCGGCCAACCCCTCTACCCCTTGGAAAGCTCACAGCCTGGGCTTTAAGGTAGGGGTCTACGTGGGTGAAAGGATTTTGGCCCATTCACAGTTCCAATTCGGTTCCTCCCGCCTCTGGGGCCGTTTCTGCACGCTCGGCACTCTAAGCATCCGAAAATTCAAGTCCAATTCACTTTCCCGATGCTCCCACCGTGCGCGATCAATCAGTCTTATTTATTGAGCGCCTCCTGGGTGCGGAACATTATACAGAGCGCTTGGGAGCGCACAGGATAATAAGGGAAGGGCTGGCATACCTGTTCCCTGCCCTTTAGGACTTAGAAGCCAAGCATTTTTATTCACGTCTGTCTCCGCCTGGTTGGGGGCAGGGACTGTGTCTCTCGACTCTTAGGCTGCACTCTCCCTAGCTCTTGGTACAGTGCTCTGCACAGGCTAAGTGCTCAACAGATACCCTTGACTGACCGACTGTCTGCAAACTCATCCTGGGCACGGAAGGTGTCCGCCAACTCGGCTGCGGGGTGCTCTCCCCGGCGCTCAGTACAGTGCTCTGCACAGGGTGAGCGCTCAATAGATACCCCTGGCTGACCGACTTGCCCTCAAACGCATCCTGGGCACGGAAGGTGTCCGCCAACTCGGCCGCAGGCTGCTCTCCCGAGCGTTTAGAACAGTGCTCGGTGCCCAGTAGGAGCTCAATCGGCCCCGCTGATCGATCCATCCCCCGGACCAAAAGACGGGAGCGACTTGACATCCGTTCCTGGGCTTCCTCCCCCCGAGCCACCCCCGGCCGTTCACTCCTTCATCCGGCCTTATGTACTGAGCGCCTCCCGGGTGCAGAGCACTGCGCTGAGTGCTCGGGAGAGTACGGTAGAAAAATGAGCGGCCACCGGCCCGACACCTTGAAGCCACTCACCCCTCTCCTCCGGCTGGCGCGGAAGGTCGGGGGGTCCGGGGGGGCGTCCTTCCCTGGGAGACCCAGGGAATGCGGGCCACGGTGGAAGCCGCTTCCTCCTCCTCCTCCTCCTCCTTCTCCTTGTTCTTGTCCTCTCCGAGGTCTCTGCGGAAAACAGCGAGGCGCCAGCGATTGAGGGAGAGGGGAAAGTGGGCTCCTGGAGCAGGGGGTCCGAGGAGCAGAGCCCCGGCTCCGGCTTCTCCCGGGGGGCCGGGGGACGCGGCTGGGGAGATGGGGAGATGGGGGGGGGGGGGGGGGCTAGGGCGGAGGACCCGCCGTCCCCACCGCCCCCACCGCCCCCCGGCCCGGGAACGGGGAGGAGGGATGGAGGGATGGAGGGGGGAGGGGAGGACCCCCAGGGGAGGGCCTTTCTCCCTCCTCAGCCCGGGAGGAGCAAGGGGGGAGAAGTAGGGGATGGGGAAGAGGACCCCCGGGGGGCGGGGGGGGCGCGGGAGGGAAAGAAGGGGGCTGAGGAGGATGAATGGGAAGGGGGGACAAGTGGAGGATGGGGGAGAGGACCCCCCGGGGACATCAACTAAGATCTGCCCCCTTCAGTCCACCCCCAATCCAGAGAAATGGGGGGGGCGGGGAGGAAGAAGAGATCTGCCCCCCCCCCCCAGCCCAGGAGGAGAAGGGTGGGATTAAGAGGTGTGTGTGTGTCCCAGCCCACCCCCAAGCCGGGGGGGGGGGGTAAAAACTAAGAGATGAATCCCCCCCAGCCCACCCCCAATCCAGGAGCAGGAGGAGAAGCCGGGGACGGGGGGGGAACTAAGAGATGAAGCTCCCCCCACCCCCAGCCCAAGAGGAGGAGGAGGAGAAGGGGGGAGGGGAGAGGGCATTAAGAGATGAAGGCCCCCCCCGCCCCCAGCCCGGGGGAGAAGTGTGGGGTGGGGGAGGCGGGGGGATGGCTGGGCCGTGACCCGACCCTCCCGGCCGCCCCCCGCCTGCACACATTTTCTCACACACACACACACTAAGACATACACACACAACTCACTCCAACAAAGTTGCCGGTGGCCGCGCGCGCTCGCTCGCTCTCTCTCTCTCTCTCGCTCTCTCTCTCTCCTCTTCCCCACCCGAGCGGAGGCCCCGCCCCCTTCCTGCCCCGCCCCCTCCTCTGGCCCCGCCCCCTCCCCATCCCTCCCCGCCTCCGAGCCTCGGGGTGACATCACCGCGGGCGGCTCGGCTGGGCTCGGCTGGGCTCGGCTGGGCTCGGCTGGGCTCGGCTGGGCTCGGCTGGGCTCGGCTGGGCTCGGCTGGGCTCGGCGGCCGGCCCCCGCTCTCGCGAGAGCTCCCCGGCGGCGCGACGCGGGGCGGGGCCGGGTGTCGTCCTGGCAACAGCCCCGCCCTCCCCTTCCCCCTCTCCCTCCCCGGGCGGGCCGGCTCTCGTGGGCGCTGCGGCCTGAGCGGGAGGGGAAACCGAGGGACCCAAAGGGAGGAAACGGCTGTAAAATGCGGCTTCATGCCCCGTGGGGCTCCCAATCTCAATTCCCAATTTCATAATAATAATGATGTGGTATGGGTTAAGCGCCTACTACCTGCCCATCACCGTCCTAAGCGCTGGGGGAGATACAAGGTCATCAGGTTATCCCACGTGGGGTTCACGATCTTCATTCCCATGTTAATAATAATAATAATGATGGTGGTATTTCTTAGGTGCTTACTGTGTGCCAAACATCGTTCTACGCACTGGGGTAAATACAAGATTATCAGGTTGTCCCACATAGGGCTCCTAATCTCCATTGCCATTTTAATGATAATAATGATGGTATTTGTTAAGCGCTACTATGTGCCAAGCACTGTTCTAAGTCCTGGGGAGATATAAGGTCATCAGGTTGTCCCACGTGGGGCTCACCATCTTCATTCCCATTTTAGAAATAATAAAAATGATGGTATTTGTTAAGCACTTACTACATGCCAAGCACTGTTCTAAAGTCCTGGGGGAGATATAAGGTCATCGGGTTGTCCCACGTGGGGCTCACCATCTTCATTCCCATTTGAGAAATAATAATAATGATGGTATTTATTAAGCGTTTACTATGGGCCAAACACTGTTCTAAGCGCTGGGGGAGATACAAGGTCATCAGGTTGTCCCACGAGGGGCTGAAAATCTCAATTTCCATTTTAATAATAATAATGATGATGGTATTGGTTGAGCGCTTACTACCTGCCGATCACTGTTTTAAGCGCTGGGGGAGATACAAGGTCATCAGGTTATCCCATGCGGGGCTCACGATCTTCATTCCCATGTTAATAATAATAATAATGATGGTGCACGGGGATAAATACAAGATGATCAGGTCTCCCGTGGGCCTCACAATCTTAGTTCCCATTTTAATAATAATAATAATAATGATGATGGTATTTGTTAAGCAATTACTATGTGCCAAGCACTGGGATAAATACAAGGTGATCAGGTCTCACATGGGCACATGGGCCTCACAATCTTAGTTCCCATTTTAATAATAATGATAATGATGGTATGTGTTAAGCACTTACTAGGTGCCAAAGACTGTTCTAAGGGAGATACAAGGTCATCGGATTGTCCCACACGGGGCTCCCAATCTCAATTGTCATTTAAATTATAATAATGATGATGGTATTTGTTAAGCGCTTACTAAATGCCAAGCATTGTCCTAAGCACTGAGGGAGACAGAAGTTCATCAATTTGGCCCATGTGGGGCTCACAAGCTTTATTCCCATTTTAATAATGATAGTAATAATAATGACAGTATTTGTTAAGTGCCTACTATGTGCCAAGCACTGTTCTAAGTCCTGGAGGAGGTACAAGGGCATCAGGTTGTCCCACGTAGGGCTCACAATCTTCATTCCCATGTTAATAACAATAATAATAATGATGATGATGGTATTTGTTAAGCACTTATGTGCCAAGCACTGTTCTAAGCACTGGTGTAAATACTAGATTACCAGGTTGTCCCACATGGGGTTCAGAATCTTAGTTCCCATTTTAATGAGAATAATAATAATAATAATAATAATGGTATTTGTTAAGGGCTTACTTCATGCCAAGCAGTGTTTTAAGCACTGGTGGAGATACAAGGTCATCAGGTTGTCCCACGTGGGGCTCACAATCTAAATTCCCATTTTAATAATAATAAAAATGCTGGCATTTGTTAAGCACACACTGTGTGCGGAGCACTGTACTAAGCGTTTGAGAGAGGACGAGACAATAATAAACAGACATTCCCCCCCTGAAGCTCTCTGCGTTCACCGTACCAGCGTTCACAGAGACAAAAAAAAAACATTTTCATGAGCCATCCATCTATCAGTCAGTCATTCATTCATATTTATTGAGCACTTATTGTGTGCAGAGCACTGTACTAAGCACTTGGGAGAGTACAATACAATGATAAAAACATACATTCCCTGCCCACAAGGAGCTTACAGTCTGGGGGGTGGGGGATACCATTAATACAGATAAATAAATGACAAATAAGTGCTGTGGGGCTGGGAGGGGGGAAGAGCAAAGTCTGGGTGATTAAAAAAAGGGAGTGGGAGTAGAGGAAAGGGGGGCCTTAGTCAGGGAAGTCTTCCTGGAGGAGATGGGCCTTCAGTAAGACATTGAAGGTGGAGGAGAGTAACTGTCTGGGGGATTTGAGGAGGGAGGGCATTCCAGGCCAGAGGCAGGACTTGGGCAAGGAGTCGGCAGCGAGACAGGCGAGATGGAGACAAGGTGAGAATCCACAATGAAACTCTCTGTGTTCGCTGCACCAGTTTTCACAGAGATTAAAAAAACAACTCTTTTCATGATCCACTCACTCATTTAATTGTATTTATTGAGTGCTTACTGTGTGCAGAGCACTGTATTAAGTGCTTGGGAGAATGCAAGATCCATGCATCAATCAGTAGCATTTCTTGAGTGCTTACAGTGTGCAGAGCACTGTACTAAACCCTTGGGAGAGTACAATGTGCCAGAGTGGGTAGACACATGCCCTGTTGGTAATAATAATAACGATGATGGTGGAACTTGTTAAATGCTTACTATGTGCCAAGCAAGGGGATAGATACAAGTTCATTCCTTCATTCATTCAATTGTAGTTACTGAGCGTTTCCTCGCTTACTGTGTGCAGAGCACTGTATGTGAGCCCTGTGTGGGGCAGGGACTGTGACCAACCTGATTATCTTGTAATAAGAATAAGAATAATAATAATAATAATGGCATTTGTTAAGCACTTACTACGTGCAAAGCACTGTTCTAATTGCTGGAGGGGATACAAGGTAATCAGGTTGTCCCATGTGGGGCTCACAGTCTTAATCCCCATTTTACAGATGAGGTAACTGAGGCACAGAGAAGTGAAGTGACTTGTCCAAAGTCACCCAGCTGACAAGTGGCAGAACCGGGATTAGAACCCATGACCCCTGACTCCCTAGCCCAGGTTCTTTCCACTGAGCCACACTGCTTCTTGTATCTACCCTGGTGCTTAGTACAGTGGCTGGCATACAGGAAGCGCTTAACAAATACCTCAGTTTTATTATTATTACTAAGCGCTTGTTATATTGGTATAACAATAAAGCAATAAACAGACGCAGTCCCTGCCCACAGTGAGCTCACAGTCTAGAGAGGGTGAGACAGATGTTAATAGAAATAAATGAATTATAGATATGGGCATAAGTGCTGTGGGACTGGGAGGGGCCAAGAACCAAGGGAGCGAGTCGGAGCGATGCGGAAGGGAGTGGGAGATGAGGAAAAGTGGGGTTTAGTCAGGGAAGGCCTCTTGGAGGAGATGGGCCTTCAATAAGGCTTTGAGGGGGGAGAGTCATTGTCTATTGATTGGTTACTCTGTGCAGAGAGCTGTACTAAGTGCTTGGGACCGCGTAATGGGCCAGACTCGGTAGACACATTTCCTGTTGATTATAATAAAAATGTGCCAATCTGTAATTTGTTCAGATTAATGTCTGTCCCCCCCTCTGGACTCGTGGTGGGCAGGGAACATGTCTGTTTATTGTCATATTGTCCTCTCCCAAGCACTTCCTGCTCACAGTAAGTGCTCGATAAATACAATTTAGTGAATTGATAATGATAATAATTGTGGTATTTGTTAAGCGCTTATTATGTGCCAGGCACTGTTCTAGGCACTGGGGTAGAAACAAGGTAATAGTCCCAGTCCCACATGGGGCTCCCAGTCTTCATGCCCATTTTACAGATGATGATAATGTTGATGGTATTTGTTAAGCGCTTACTGTGTGCCCAGCACTGTTCTAAGCCCTGATGAGGGCACTGAGGCACAAAGCAGACAAGCAGGATTAGAACCCAGGTCCTTCAGACGCCCGGGCCCATGCTTTCTCCACGAAGCCACGTTGGTACCTGTTCAACGCTTACCCTGTGCCAAGCCCTGTACTAAGTGCCAGGGAAGAGACAAGTTAATCAGGTTGAACACACAGTCCCTGTCCCCCGTGGGGCTCACCATCTATGTAACAGTGACAGATTGCTTGGCAGTCTGCACGCCGTCAATCGGTAGTGTTGATCGATCGGTCAGTCGTATTTACTGAGCACTTACTGTGTGCAGTGTTAAGAGCTAAGAGTACTAAAAGCTTCGGAGGGTACGATCCCACAGGATCAACAGACACGTTCCCTGCCTGCTTAGACTTGGACGAGCTTACCGGCTAGAGAGGGAGACAGGCACTAATAGGAATAAGTAAGTCATTTAGAATGTATTACTTAAAGATATGCACGTAAGTCCTATGGGATTTCAAATACGAAGCCCTTGGAAGCCCACAACGGAGTTAGTGGAAACAATTCCCGCCCTCGGGGCGTTTATCGGGACCTCCCTCTCTGTGCAGTTCGAACAAACGTTTCCTCAGTTTCCTCCCAAACCTCCACCGCTCCCTATGTCCAGCTACTGCAGGCAACATCAACCCCCACATCTTGCCGTTTTGATTCTTGTCTGATGCCTCATCTCACTCTCACAGATGTCTTTTATTTTTATTGTACTCCGCCAAATGTGTAGAACAGTGTTCTGCACGCAGCCCTTCGACAGGTCCTATTAATAAATGTCTGGACACCAGACCAACCTCGTCCATCTCAAATTCATCCGCTCCTCGCCTGCTTTCTGCCCTCATCTGTCCATTAACATTACCTCTCTGTCCTTATTGCCTCCCATCCCCGTGACCTGAGGCAGCTGTTTCAGATTTTTAATTCCCTCCTTCAAATGCGGGCACACCCCCGCCAACCTCTTCATTTCTGGCCCCTAATGACCAGACCACAAAAGTGTGTCAATAGAATGGTAACCAGTAGGGATGGCTTCTCCAAAATCTCCTCAGACCCTCCCCTTCCGGCTCCCTCTGCAACTCTCCCATCTTTCCCAGCGGGATCTCTAGGTGGGATTTCCTGACTCCTCTCAAAATCCAGCCCCTTCACCTACGCATCCCGACCCCATCCCTTCTCAAGGTATCAAGTCACTTGCCTTCTCTCCCTTCTTCCCCTCCCCGACCGCCATCTTCGACCATATGCTCTCCGATGGCTCCTCGCTCCCTGATTTCAAAGACCGCCACGTCTTCCCGTCCTAAAAGAACCATGATCCAACCGATGGATCGATCAACCGATCAGTTGTGTTTATTGAGCGCTCCCTCTGTGCAGAGCACTGTACTGGGCAGGGAATGTGTCGTTCCAACCACTGAGTACAGTGCTCTGCACCCAATAAGCTCTCAGAAAATGCCACCATCTGACTGTACTAAGCATTTGGGAGAGTCCAGTAGAACAGTAGAACAGACGCATTCCCCGCCCCCATCGAGCTTACAGTCTAGAAGGGGAGACAAGCTTCAGTAGAAATAAATAAATGGCAGATGCGGACATAAGCACTGTAGGGCCGAGGGTGGGGAGGGGGTGAATGAAAGAGAGCAAATCAGGGGGACGCAGAAGGGAGAGGGAGAAGAGGAAAGGAGGGTTTAGTCAGGGAAGGCCACTTGGAGGAGATGTGCCTTCAATAAGACTTTTGAAGAGGGGAAGAGTCACTGTCCCTTGGTAAAATGGAGATTAAACCCTCTTTCCTCCTACTTAGACTGTGAGCCCCATGTGGGACTGGGGCTGACTAACTTAAATCGATCCCAATGCTTCCACCAGTGCTTAACTCATATAAGCGCTTAACAGATACCATAAAAAAAAATATCGTGAAAACACATGCTATAATAATAATAATGATGTTGGTATTTGTTAAGCGCTTACTAGTGCCGAGCTCTGTTCTAAGCGCTGGGGTAGATACAGGGTAATCAGGTTGTCCCACATGAGGCTCACGGTCCTAATCCCCATTTTACACGAGGTAACTGAGGCACCGAGAAGTTAAGTGACTTGCCCAAAGTCACACACCAGACAGGTGGCAGAATCGGGATTAGAACCCAAGTCCTCTGACTCCTGAGCCCGTGCTCTTTCCAATGAGCCACACTGCTTCTCCGGCAGAGAGGACTGTTTCATTTCGATCTGGGAGAGGAGCGGAAGGGAAACGATGAGAATGGAAAGAGACGATTACTTAAATATACTGCAGCATTGAGAACAAATAAAAAAGTTATTTAAAGCCTGTGGAATTGAAGCCTACACGCTCGGTAAAAATTACCACTAGCAACCCTCTTGTCCTAATCCTCTTCAACCTCTCTCAGTTGCCACTGACAGTGCGGACAACTCCCTTCTCTGGGGAAATGATAATTATGGTATTTATGAAGTGCTGACTTTGTGTCACACTGGGTTCAGTCATTCATTCAGTAGTATTTATTGAGCGCTTACTATGTGCAGAGGACTGTACTAAGTACTTGGAATGTATAATGTGTCAACAGATAGAGATAATCCCTGCCCAATGACGGGCTCACGGTCTACACGGAGGAGACAGACAGCAAAGCAAAACAGAACAAAACAAAACAAGACAACATCATCAAGATAAATGGAACCAAGGAGATATGCACATCATTAACAAAATAAAGAGGGTAATAATATATACAAATGAGCACAGTGCTGAGGGGAGGGGAAAGGGGAGGAGCAGAGGGTGGGGGGAGGGGGAGCAGAGGGAAAGGGGGACTCAAGCTGAGAAGGCCTCCTGGAGGAGGTGAGCTCTCAGTAGGGCTTGGAAGAGGGGAAGAGAGTTAGTTTGGCGGATGTGAGGAGGGAGGGCATTCCAGGGCAGCGGGAGGACGTGGGCTGGGGGTCGACGGCGTGATAGGTGCGAACGGGGGACCGTGAGGAGTTGAGTGGCAGAGGAATGGAGCCTACGGGGTGGGCAGTAGGAAGAGAGAAGGGAGGTGAGGTAGGAGGGAGCAAGGGGATGGAGAGCTTGGAAGCCAAGAGTGAGGAGTTTTTGTTTCGTGCGAAGGTCGATAGGCAACCACTGGAGGTTTTTGAGGAGGGGAGTGACATGCCCAGAGCGATTCCGTAGGAAGATGAGCCAGGCAGCGGAATGAAGAATAGATTGGAGTGGGGAGAGACAAGAGGAAGGGAGATCCGAGAGGAGGCTGACACAATAATCCAGTTGGGATACTGTGAGAGCTCATTCCAGCACGGTAGCAGTTTGGATGGAGAGGAAAGGGAGGATCTTGGCGATATTGTGAAGGTGAGACCGCCAGGTGTTGGTGACAGATTGGAGGTGTGGGGTGAATGAGAGAGCAGAGTCAAGGATGACACCAAGGTTGCGGGCCTGTGAGATGGGAAGGATGGTCGTGCCGTTCACAGTGAAAGAGAAGTCAGGGAGAGGACAGGGTTTGGGAGGGAAGATAAGGAGCTCAGTTTTAGACATTTGAGGTGTGATCAGACAGAGTTGCAGTCTTGTTGGGTCTCTGTGATATCTGTTTTCCATTTGATGCTCTGGGCGCGTCACCCACCACCTCAAGAATCTCCAGTCATTGCCCATCTACCTCCGTAGATTGCCCATCAAGCAAAAACTCCTCACTCTTGGCTTTGAAGCTCTCCATCCCCTTGCCCCCTCTTACCTCACCTCCCTTCTCTCCTTCTCCAGCTCAGCCCTCACACTCCGCTCCTCTGCCGCTCACCTTCTCGCTGGGCCTCGTTCTTGCCTGTACTGCCGTCGAACCCTGGCCCACGTCCTATCTCTGGCCTGGAATGCCCTCCCTCCTCACATCCACCAAACTAGCTCTCTTCCCCACTTGGAAGCCCTACTGAGAGCTCACCTCCTCCAAGAGGCCTTCCCAGACTGAGCCTCCCCTTTTTCTCTGCTCTTCCTCCCCTCCCCGTCGCCCCGACTCCTTCCCTCTGCTCTACCCCCCTCCCTGCCCCACAGCACTTGTGTATATTTGTACATATTTATTATTCTATTAATGATGTGTCTATATCTATAATTCTATTTATCTATTTTGATGCTCTTGATGCCCGTCTACTTGTTTTGTTTGGTTGTCTGTCTCCCCCCTTCTAGACCGTGAGTCCGTTGATGTGTAGGGATTTTCTCTAGCCGTTGCCAAACTGTACTTTCCATGCGCTTAGTACAGTGCTCTGCCCACAGTAAGCGCTCCATAAATACAATTGAATGAATGAATTTATTTATATTAATGTCCGTCTCCTCCTCTAGACTGTAAGCTCGCTGTGGGCAGAGAATCTGTCTGTTATAGTGTACTCTTCCAAGTGCTTAGGACAGTGCTCTGCACACAATAAGCGCTCCATAAATACAAATGAATGGATGAGTGAATGAATCTGAGACCCAGAGAGGCAAAAGGATATACCCGCCACATTTTAAAACCCAGGATTCTTATTCCCAGTCTTCTGCTTTTTTCCACTAGGACATGCTGCCTGTCTAACCTTGGTCTGAATAATAACCGGGGCACCTGTTAGGCGCTTACTGTGTGCCAAGCACTGAAATAAGCACTGGGGTAGATACAAGATCATCAAGTCTCACATGGAGCTCACAGTAGGAGGGAGAGTAGGTAATAATAATAATGATAATGATGGCATTTGTTAAGCGCCTACTATGTGCCGAGCACCATCCTAAGCCCTGGCATTTTAACAGATGCGACAAGTGGGGCACTGAAAAGTGAAGTGACCTGCCCAAGGACACACAGCAGACAAGTGGTGGAGCCGGGATTGTTGTTTGTTTTACGGTACTTGTTAAACACTTACCCAATTTGCTATATCCACCCCAGTGCTTGGTGCTTGGAACATAGTAGGCGTTTAACAAATACCTTAATTCTTATCAGCATTACTCTGTGTCCAACACTGTTCTAAGCACTAGGGTAGGTGAGAAGCAGCATGGCTTAGTGGCAAAAGCACAGGCTTGGGAGACAGTGGCCATGGATTCTAATCCTGGCTCCGCCACTTGTCTGCTGTGTGACCCGGGGCAAGTCACTTTATGCAATCAATCGATCCATCATTAGCGATTATCGGGAAGGTTCCCGATAAACACGTCTCCCAACTCCGTTATACTGTCCTCTCCCAAGAACAGCAAGCGTTGGATAAATACGATGGATTAATCGATTGGTAGCCTGCTCTATGAAGGGTTTCTACTCAGAGCTGGGCAAGTACGATGGAACTTGGGGGGAGGTATTCCCTGCCTTCCAGGAGTTTATACTCTAGGAATCGAACAGTGATATCTACTGAGCGTCTACTGTGCGCAGAGCACCGTACGAAGCGCTTGGGAGAGTACAACGTGACAGAGTGGTTAGGCACGTTTCCTGCTCACGGACAGACGCTAAAATGGTCTATTCCACAGTTTCGTTTAACTTCTGGTTCTCTGGGCCTCGGTTTCCTCTTCTGCAAAATTCAATGCCTCTTCCTCCTCCTACTTAGACCGTGAGCCCCATGTGGGCCCTGATCATAATAATAGTAATAATAATAATGGTATTTGTTAAGTGCTTACTAAGTGCCGAGCACTGTTCTAAGCGCTGGGGGAGATACGAGGTCATCAGGTTGTCCCACGTGGGGCTCACAGTCTTCATCCCCTTTTTCCAGATGAGGTAACTGAGGCACAGAGAAGTGAAGTGACTTGCCCAAAGTCGCACAGCAGACAAGTGGTGGAGCCGGGATTTAGAACCCAGGACCTCTGACTCCCAAGCCCGGGCTCTTGCCACTGAGCCACGCTACTTATCCTGTAGGTACCTCAGAGCTTGACACGGAGTAAGCGCTTAACAAATGTCACAATCATTAATCATTCATTCAATAGTATTTATTGAGCGCTTACTAGCAGAGCACTGTACTAAGCGCTTGGAATGAACAAGTCAGCAACAGATAGAGACAGTCCCTGCCGTTTGACGGGCTTACGGTCTAATCGGGGGAGACAGACAGACAAGAACATCGACCCTCTCAACTGTGGAGTCAGTTGGTTTGGAATTTAGACTTTCCTTCCAAGGGACTGTAAACAAGCAAAAGACATTTTCACTGCAAAAGACATTTTCACTGCTGTGAAATCGTACGAAACCTTCAGCATTTATCCACTTAATCCCCCTGTGAAGCACCGTGGCCTAGTGGAAAGAACCCAGGCCTGGGAGCCAGAGGACCCGGGTTCTAATCCCAGCTCCGCCACGTGTCTGCTGCGTGGCTTTCGACATGTCGCTTAACTTTTCGGGGCATCCGTTACCTCGCCGGTGAAATGGGAGTTAAATCCTACTCTTCTTCTACTTGGACTGCAGGACAGAGACTGCGTCCACACCTGATTAACATGCAGCTACCCCGCTGCTTAGAACAGTGCTTGGCACATAGCAAGTGCTTAACAATGACCACTATTACTTGATGGGTTAGGCTGAGAAGCGGCGTGGCCTAGTGGCAAGAGCACAGGCTTGGGGGTCAGAGGACTTGGGTTCTAATCCCGAATCCACCCCTTGTCTGCTATGTGACTTTGGGCAAGTTACTTGACTTCTCTGGCCTCAGTTATCTCATCTGGAAAATGGGGATTAACACTGTGAGCCCCACGTGGGACAGCCTGATGACCTTGCATCTATCCAAGCCCTTAGATATGCTTGGCACATAGTAAGTACTTAACAAATACCATTATGATTATTATTATTATTTTATCCCTCATAGTGGCAAATGGCCGTGTCATTCTAGCACAGTGGACAAGGTGCACAGGATTCCACTGGATGTCTTTAACGTCATCCAGTGATACAAAGCAGCTCTAAAGGAAATGTCCTTATATGCCTAGAACTCTTGGGTTTTTTTTGCGTGTATGTATGTGTGGTTTTTGTGGCATTTGTTAAGCACCTACTATGTGTCAAGCACTGTTCTGAGCGCTGGGATCAGTACAAGTTTATCAGGTTGGACACAGTCCCTATCCCACACGCGGCTCGCAGTCTGAGTAAGAGGGAGAATGGGTATTGAATCCCCATTTGACAGCTGAGGAAATCGAGGCCCAGAGAAGTGAAGTGACCTGCCAAGGGTCACACAGCAAGCAATCGGCAATTGCCTTCGGTTCTTCACATCTCACTCGTGGCAAAGCTCATTTCAACTCCGATGAAGTACTGAAGAGGGAGAGAGAATGAACATACCCACCAACGACTCTGGTAGCCAAAAAGAAAGGGGCTAGCCAAAAAGAAAGGGGCCCCTCATCCCACCGGGTGGCTTCTTCTATAGATAACAATAATAATAATCTGTGTTTGGTGCTTACTATGTGCCTGGCACTGTCCTGAGAGCACAGGTTAATCAGGTGGACCCAAACCAGAACGATGTAAGATCATCTCTCCTCCTTTTGAAGACACCAGTCAATCAACCAATGGCATTTATTGAGCGCTTACCGCATACAGAGCACTGTACTAAGCGTTTAGGAGAGTAACAGGGTTGGTTAGGAGACAAGTTCCCTCCCATGAAGAGTTTACAGTCTAGGGTTTACGAGGACAAAGACAAACAGAGGAATAGAATGGGGAAGAGGAAAGGGTGGGGACTAACTTATTATTTATCAAAACCCCATGCCACCTGGAATTTCTTTCACGGGCATCGGCAAGCTATCTTCTGTAGAAATCTCTATCTACTCCCGGAAGTCCTGTGAAATGCTCTGCTAGGCACCAGGGTCGGTTCCATCACGAGAAGAAGCAGCGTGACCCGGTGGAAGGAGCTCGGGCCTGGAAGCCAGAGGACCCGGGCTCTCCTCCCAACTCTGCTAGCTGCTTGCTGAGTGACCCCGGGCAGGTCACTTTTCTGTATCTCAATTTCCTCAACTGTAAAATGGGGATTGACTGCCCATTCTCCCTCCTACATAGACTCTGTGTGACTTAATCTGTCTGTCGTACCTACCCCCGCACGCAGAGCGGTGTTTGACACACCGTAAACGCTTAACGAATGCCGCAGGTTAATAATCATGGTACGTGTCAAGTGCTTCCTTTGTGCCAAGCACCATTCTAAGCACTGGGGTAGATACAAGTTAATCGGGTTGGTCACGTTCCCTGTCCCACATGGGGCTCATGCTCTTAATCCCATTTTCCAGATGAGGGAACTGAGGCCCAGAGAAGTGAAGTGATTTGCCCAAGGTCACCCAGCAGCCAGGTGGCAAAGCAGGGATTAGAACCCAGAATCTTCTGACTCCCAGACCCGCGCTCTATCCATTAGGCCACGCTGATTTTCCTCTTCCAGTTCTACTGAGTCAACTTTTCAGCTCATATGACTGTGACTCTAATGTGTTAAATACAACACTCCTTAATCGGAAAAGTTTGTCTTTGTTTTTCTTTGCGGGCCATATGACAAACGCTGTTCTTGTTTTCAAGGAGCCTTTGAAGCTGGTTTAAATGATCTGTCATCCCCGTTATGCTTTCAGAAGATTAGCGACGAGAACAGGAGCCTGGGAGTCAGAGGATGTGGGTTCTAATCCTGGCCCCACCACTTGTCTGCTGGGTGACCTTGGGCAAGTCGCTTAACTCATCGGGGCTTCGGTTACCTCATCTGTAAAAAAAATGAGGATTAAGACTGTGAGCGCCCTGTGAGACAGGGACCATTTCTTGCTCTTTCATTCATTCGTTCATCCAATCGTATTTATTGAGCGCTCACTGTGTGCAGAGCACTCTACTAAACACTTGGAAAGTATAACTTGGCAACAGATAGAAACAATCCCTACCCAACGATGGGCTCACGGTCTAGAAGGGGGAGACAGAAAACAAAACAGTGCATCTACCCCACCGCTTTGTACAGTACCTGACAAATAGTAAGCACCTAACAAATACCGTAAGAAAATAAGATTCTACTCCCTCCAGTTTCCGCACTTCGTTCATTCATTCAGTAGTATTTATTGAGTGCTCACTATTCATTTATTCATTCAATCATATTTATTGACGATCATGGTATTTGTTAAGCGCTTACTATGTGCATGTACTAAGCGCTGGGGAAGATACAAGATGATCAGGTTGTCCCACATGGGGCTCACAGACTGAATCCCCATTTTCCAGATGAGGTAACTGAGGCACAGAGAAGTGAAGTGACTTGCCCAAAGTCACACAGCTGAAAAGCAGCGGAGCCGGGATTAGACCCCATGACCTCTGACTCCCAAACCCAGGCTCTTTCCACTGAGCCACGATTTATTGAGCGCTTACTGTGTGCGAAGCACTGTAATAAATGCTTGGGAGAGCCCAATATAAGAAAAAACAGACACAGTCCCTGTCCACAGTGAGCTTACAGTCTAGAGTTCCACAGTCCTCAAAGCCCCGTCCAGGCTTTTGTCCATTTCTTTTATATCTCCCTCTCTAATAGCACTGGAAATCTCAAATTTCCAAAATGGTTCAGAAGCTAAAAAATGGAACCAGAACTTGTGGGAGACCACGGACATATAAACTACTTTTTGTCCTCTCATCAGCAAGAAATATGGTGAAATGCTTCAGGCCCCGCACGGGGTCCCTGAATTTCTGCTATCTGATGGTTCCTGAGGAGAGAACAGTCAGCCGTTCAGAAGGAAAATCAATCAGCACCCACGTGGAATAGCAAAAGAAAACACGTTCCCCAGATTTATACAGACAGTTCAAGGAGGGTAATTATAATTTTAACTGTCATAGTCCCTTGATAGAAAGAAAGGGAAATATAACTGCATTGTCTTGGATCCGGGGGAATCTGAGCTATTAAAAGAAAAAAACAAAACCCAACAACCCACCCTGAATTATGCAGGCGTCATTTAGCCCGTTGACTATCGGTCAGAAGGTTTTTCTTTTTCAAAGAGGGCAGTAGCCAAAATATTTTAATCAACAATAATAGTACTTGTAATATTCAATTATAATAATAATAATAATTCTGGTATCTGTTAAGGCTTACTATGTGCCATGAACTGTTCTAAGTGCTGGGGGAGATACAAGCTATTCAGGTTGTCCCACATGGGGCTCACAGTCTGGATCCCTATTTTACAAATGAGGGAACTGAGGCCCAAAGAAGTGAAGTGATTTACCCAAGGTCATCTAGCAGACAAGTGGAGGTGCCGGGATTAGAACCCAAAACCTTCTGACTCCCAGTCCCAGGGTCTATCCACTACACCATGCTGCTCCCAACCAGAGAAGTTCAGTGTATTAATCAAGGTCTCACAGCGGGCAAGTGGCTACTTGTTTTGTTTTTTGTTGTCTGTCTCCCCCGTTTAGACTGTGAGCCCTTTGTTGATCAGGGATTGTCTCTATCTGTTGCCGAATTGGACGTTCCAAGCACTTAGTACAGTGCTCTGCACATAGTAAGTGCTCAATAAAGACGACTGAATGAACGAATGAATGGCAGAGCAGGGATTCGAAGCCAGGACCTCTGACTTCCAGGCCTGAGCTTTATCCACTAGGTGATACGGCTCTCTAATGCCTTCATTAGATTCAAAAAATGGGCCAAGAACAGGGTCAGCCTTTTTCTAAAATGGTATTTGTTAAGCACTTACTATGTACCAGCCACCGTACTGAACGCCGGGGAAGATACAAGCGAATCGTGTTGAAACACGCTCCCTGTCCCATGTGGGGCTCATGGTCTCAAATATCCATTTTACAGATGAGGTAGGTAACTGAGGCCCAGAGGAGTTAAGTGACTTGGCCAAGATCACACGGCAAACAAGCGGAGAAGCTGGGATCAGATGAGGTAACGGAGGCAACAGAGGAGTTAAGCGACTTACCCGAGGTCACGCAGCAGACAAGTGGAGGAGCAGGGATTAGAAGCCAGGTCCTTCAGACTCCCAGGCCCGGGCTCTACCCATTAGGCCACGCTGCCTCTCCGCATAAGGCTTCATAAGGTTGCCCCAGCTACCTGCTCCGAGCCCCGCTTGGGGCTCAAAACAGAAGATCAGATTCGTTCCTTCATTCGATCGTATTTATTGAGTGCTTACCATGTGCAGAGCACTGTACTAAGCGCTTGGGAGAGTACAGGAGACCAACAAACAGACACATTCCCTGCCCACAACGAGCTCACAGTCTGATCGAGGAGCAGCGTTGCTCAGTGGAAAGAGCCCGGGCTTGGGAGTCAGAGGTCGTGGCTTCTAATTCCGCCTCTGCCACTTGTCAGCTGTGTGACCTTGGACAAGTCACTTCACTTCTCTGGGCCTCGCTGACCTCACCTGTAAAATGGGGATGAAGACTGTGACCCCCAGGTGGGACAACCAGATTACCCTGCATCCCCGCCAGTGTTTAGAACAGTGCTTGGGACATAGTAAGCGCTTAACAGATACCAACTTTATTTTTATTATTATTAGAAGGATCCCTCCTAACAAGGTCCCTCTCGCTGCAGAGATAAAAAGTCCCTTTGGCTTCCCTTCACGCCGCCTTCTGACTGGAAATCGTCTCTACTAAGGTGCTGCTTCAGACTGCATCTCCCATCAGCGTTTAGTACAGTGCCTGGCACCTAGTAAGCGCTTAACAAATACCACCGTCGTCATCATCATCACCCTTTCCCTTCACTACGCAGGAAGGGAGGAAGCAGCAAGTCAGTCACACAGTTCATTCATTAATTCAATTGTATTTATTGAACCCTTACTGTGCGCAGAACACTATACTAAGCGTTTGGGAGAGTACACTACCACAATAAACAGACACGTCCGCTGCACACGCCGACAAATTGGGCCACTACGTATAGTACAAAGCTTCCAACTACATGGCATAGTGGGTAGAGCCCCGGCCTGGGAGTCAGAAGGTCACGGGTTCGAATCCCGGCTCTGCCACCTGTCTGCTGTGTGACCTCGGGCGAGTCACCTCACTTCTCTGGGCCTCAGTTCCCTCATCTGTGAAATGGGGATTGAGACTGTGAGCCCCACTTGGAACAGGGACTGTGTCGAACCCGATTTGCTCATATCCACCCCAGTGCTCAGTACAGAGCCTAGCACAAAGTGAGCGCTTAACAAATACCATTATTATTGTTAGCGTTATCTTCTGCTAACAAAAGTGAGGAGGCTCCTCATTCCATGTTGTTTCAGTAGATTACATTTCTGAGTCACAAGCCCAATTGGAACATTTGAATCATCAGCACTGTTTCCTGCAACTGCTGTTTTTTGTTTTCTTTTTAGAAGGTATTTAAGTGCTCAATATTTGCCGGGGACTGTACTAAGCCCTGGGATAGAGACAAACTAATCAGTTCTTTTATGGTATGGGTTAAGCGTTTATTATTATGGCATTACTAAGCAGTGGGGTAGATACAAGATAATCAGGTTGGATAGTCTGTGTCCAACATGGGGCTTGGTTTTTTTAAATAGCATTTATTAAAGCGCTTACTCTGTGTCAGGCACTGTACTAAGCAATGGGGTAGATGTGAGACAAACAGAGTGGACACAGTCCATGTCCGCCACATGGGGCTCACAAACTTAAACCCCATTTTATAGACGAGGTAACTGAGGAACAAAGAAGTGAGGTGACTTTGCCAAGGTCACACAGTAGATAAGTGGCAGAGTGGAGATCAGAACCCAGGTCTTCTGATTCTCTCTTTCTACTAGGCCACTCTGCTCCAGTAAGACTGTAAGCTCATTGTGGGCAGGGAAGGTCACTGTTTTTTGTCGATTTTTGCTTTCCCAAGCGCTTAGTACAGTGCTCAAAGTAAGTGCTCAATAAATACGATTGAATGAATGAGATCTTCCAAGGAATATCTAGCCCAGCTTAGACAACATTGTGGGCAGGGAACATGTCTTCCAACTCTGTTACACTGTCCTTTCCCTAGCTTTTAGTACAGTGCTCTGCACCGAGTAAGAGCTCAATAAATACGATTAACTGTCTGACTGACTAAGCCCTCATTTCCTTTTTTCTGACCCCCTTCTCTGTCGCCCTGTGTTGTTGAATACCATTTGGTGATGATGAGATACCTTCTAAGGACAGGGATTATCATTATTATTATTATTATTACAATATTTGGTACTCGCCACCCTCCATCAGCCCCTCAGCACTTACGTCTATATCCATAATTTATTTATTTCTATTTACTTCTGCCCCCCACCAGACTGTAAGTGTGTGGTGGGAAGGGAACACACCTGCCAGCTCTGCAGTTTTGGTTACTTGTTAAGCACTGACTATGTGCCAGGCACTGTGCTAAATTGCGGGGTAGAGCCAAGCTAATCAGGTTGGACACAGTCCATGTCCCATGTGACGCTCACCCCCTTAATCCACATTTTACAGATGAGACCCAGAGAAGTGACTTGCCAAAGGTCCCACAGAAGACAGGTGGCGGAGTCAGGATTAGAACCCAGATTCTCCTGACTCCCAGGCCCGGGCTCTAGCCACTAGGCCAAGCTGCTTTTCACCGGGTTGAAGCAACTTCCTCTTTGGAGAAGAAAGGAAAGAGAAAGCTTCCAGGTGAGAATCAATATAGACTCCACCTGGCTCTGACGCAATCCTACCGTGCGTACGGTTGCTTTGTCTAGCAAATTTTAAGGATAGTTTAAGTTTGAAGATTTCCCTCAGGAGCTACATGGTCAGACAACGGCTGAACAGTACGTGGCAAGGCTTTGGGGATTGTGGAAAGATCAGCTAGGCAAAATAGTTTAGAGATCTATTTTTTTCTCCTTCTCTCTGAAGGGAAAGCAGTTTCTAAAAAAAAAAGTTCTTTCAAGCATCATCGGGTCATGATGACAGAAGAAATTGGTGTTGCCATGGCAACACTACAGGAAAAACTTGCTGGTTTCTGGCCATTTGTCTCAAAGGGATTCGATCCCACTGCTATTTCTTTGAGAAGAGGTGAAGCGTAGTGAGGAGCAGCATGGCCTAGTGGAATGACCACAGGCCTGGGAGACGGAAGGTCTGAGTTCTAATCCCAGCTTGTCCGCTGAGTGACTTTAGGCGAGTCACTTAATTTCTCTGTGCCTCGGTTCCCTCATCTGCCAGATGGGGATTCGATATCTGTCCTATTCCCAATTTAGACTGTGAGAGCCAGGTGGGACCTGATGATCTTGTGTCTGCTCCACTGCTTAGTGCGATCCTGGGATTCACAAGGTCATGGGTCCTAAACCCGGCTCTGCCACTTGTCTGCTGGGTGACCTTGGGCAAGTCACCTCACTTCTCTGGGCCTCAGTTACCTCATCTGTAAAATGGAGATTGAAACTGTGAGCCCCACGTGGGACATGGTCTGTGTCGAGCCCTATTTGCTTGTGTCCGCCCCTGTGCTTAGCACAGTACCTGGCACAGAGTAAGTGCTCAACGAATACCATCCTTATTTTTATTATTCCAGTGCTTGGCATATAGCATGTGCTTAACCAATACCACAGTCATTATTATTTCCCCTTCCTTGGATGCAATATGGAGAAAATTAAACTTTGACTGTTTGACTGATTGAATCTCATTAGCATTTAAGGCAGGATCTTGACAACTAACTCTATTGTATTTTCCCCTTCGCTTTATGGAGCCTGAGAGACAGAAGGCCCTGGGTTCTAATCCCAGCTGTGCTACTTATCCACTGTGTGACTTTGGGCAAGTCATGTAACTTCTCTGAGCTTCAGTTCCCTCATCTGTAAAATGGAGGATAAGACTGTGAGCCCCAGGGTGGGACAGGGACTGTGTTCAACATTAGCTTGTATCTACCCCAGCTCTTAGAACAGTGCCTGGCACATAAGAAGGGCTTAACAAACATCAGGAAAAAATAAAATTGCTCAACATAATTATCTATCAACTTGCTAATCAGTGCTAAATTACACAACATATAGCTGAGATAACAATAATAATGATAACCACAATAACAATGCTATTTGCCAAGGGCTTACTAAGTGCCAGTCACCATGGTCTTGTCTTATGCTGGCGAGTCATATCTGACCCACAGCGACACCACGGACGCATCTCTCCCAAAACGCCCCGTTCTCCATATGCAGTCATTCAGGTAGTTGTTGACCATCCATAAGTTGTTGACCATCGCCTCCTTGCGTGCGGTAAACTTGAGTCTCCTCCCTCGACTCTCTCCCGTGCCGCTTCTGCCCCGCACGGGGGAGTTTTGACTTGTAGCAGATGGCCTTCCACTCGCTAGCCACTGGCCAAGCTAGGAATGGAATAGATAGGCCTCTGTTCGACTCTCCCTCCCGTAGTCGAGACTGGTAGAGGACTGGAATCTCTCCAGGTGCCATCCTGAAGGGGGAATCGCCATAGTAGTAGATATGAGATAATCAGCTACCATAGAGGGCTCACAGTACCTCCTTCTTGTCCAATCCAACGGCTCCTACTCCATCCTATTCCTCCTCGACCTCTCAGCTGACTCTGACACTGTGGACCATCCCCTTCTCCTCAACACGTTAGCCAACCTTGGCTTCACGGACTCCGTCCTCTCCTGGTTCTCCTCTCATCTACTGGCCGCTCATTCTCAGCCTCCTTCGAGGGCTCCTCCTCCCCCTCCCATCCTCTAACTGTAGGGGTTCCTAAAGGGTTAGTGTTTGGTCCCCTTCTCTTCTCCATACAGTCACTTCCTTGGAGAACTCAGTCGCTCCCACGGCTTCAACGATCATCTCTATGAGGATGACACCCAAATCTATCTCTCCTTCCCTGTTCTCTCTCCCTTCCCCCAGGCTCGCATCTCCTCCTGCTGTCAGGACATCGCTACTCGGATGTCCCGCCACCTAAAACTTAACGTGTCCAAGACAGAACTCCTCATCTTCCCTCCCAAAAACCCTTTCCTTGCCCTAACTTTTCCATTACTGTGGATGGCATGACCATTCTTCCCATCTCACAAGCCCCTAACCATGGTGTCATCCTCGACTCTGTTCTCTCATTCAACCCGCATATCCTATCGGTCACCAAAGCCTGCCGGTCTCACCTTCATAACATCGCTAAGATCCACCCTTTCCTCTCCATCTAAACTGCTACTACGTTAGTACAATCACTCATCCTCTCCCGACTGGATGACTGCATCAGCCTCCCAACCTCCTGTCTCTCCCCGCTTCAGTCTATACTTCACTCGACTGCCTGGATTATCTTTTACAAAAATGTTCAGGTCAGGTCACCCCCCTCCTCAAAAATCTCCAGTGGTTGCCTATCTGCCTCCATATCAAACAAAAACTTCTCACCCTTGGCTTCGAAGCGCTCCATCCCCTTGCCCGCTCCTACCTCGCCTCCCTTCTCTCCTTCTCCAGCCCAGCCCACACAGTCCTCTCCTCTGGTGCTAAACTTCTCACTGTGCCTCATTCTCACCTGTCTCCCCGTCGACCCCTGGCTCACATCCTACCTGTGACCTGGAATGCCCAGAAAAAATCCCTCTTTTCCCCTTCAAAGCCCTACTGAAAGCTCATCTCCTCCTAGAAGCCTTTCCAGACTAAGCCCCCCTTTTCCTCAGCTCCCCCTCCCTTCCACATCACTTCGACTCTCTCCCTTTCCTCTCCCCCCCCCCCGACCCCATATCACTTATGTATATATGTGATACATAAACATATATATATATGTATGTATGTGATACATAAACATTATGTATCACTTATGTATATATGTGATACGTAAACATTGATGCCTGTTTTCTTGTTTTGACATGGATATATATATATATATCTACAATTGTATTTATTTATATTGATATCTGTTTACTTGTTTGGATGTCTGCCTCCCCACTTCTAGACTGTAAGCCCGGTGTGGGCAGGGATTGTCTCTCTTTATTGCTGAATTGTACTTTCCAAGCACTTAAACAGTGCTCCGCACAGAGTAAGTGCTCAATAAATACAATTGAATGAATGACTAATTAGGAGGAGAGAGAACACGTTTTGAAATTCCATTTTGTAGATGAAGGAACTGAGGCACAGAGAAGTTAAGGGACTTGCCCAAAATTACACATCACGGAAACGGCAGAGCTGGGATTAGAACTGTGCTCTTTCCACTGAGCCGCACTGCTTCTCAGTAAGACGTCTATCCCGGGCTTGGGAGTCAGAGGTCATGGGTTCTAAATCCGGCTCCGCCGCTTGCCAGCTGTGGGACTTTGGGCAAGTCACTTCACTTCTCTGCGCCTCAGTTACCTCATCTGTAAAATGGGGATGAAGACTGTGAGCCCCACATGGGACAAACTGATCACCTTGTACGCCCCCGGCGCTTAGAACAGTGCTTGGCACATAGTAAGCGCTTAACAAATACCACCATTATTATTATTATTATCATTATTATTACCAGGGGAACTACATGGCAAAATCAAAGGAGAAAAACAACTTACCTGCTTCCTAGTGGACCACCCCTCCTTAGCCATGTTTGCTACAGCTTCTACAACAATGGCAACTTCCGTTAATAATAATAAGTATTATTATTATGGTATTTGCTAAGTGCTTACTATGTGCCAGTCATTGTACTAAGCGCTGGGGTAGATACAACCTGATACACAGGGGACAACCTGATTACCCTGTATCTACCCCAGCTCTTAGAACAGTGCTCTGCACATAGTAAGCATTTAACAAATACCAACATTTATTTACAAGCTAAGGTTGAGCACAGTCCCTGTCTCAAATGGTGTTCACAGTCCCAACCCCCATTTTACAGATGAGGTGACTGAGGCACAGAGAAGTGAAGTGACTTGCCCAAGACCACACAGCAGACAAGGGGCAGAGCCGGGATTAGAACCCATGACCTTCTGACTCCCAGGCCCGTGCTCTAACCACTACACCATAATAATGTGTGGTGCTTGTTAACAACTTACTATCTGCCAAGGGCTACGGTGAATATTTGGGTAGATACAAGACAATCAGGTCGAACACAGTCCCTGTCCCACATGAGCCTCCCGGTCTCGGGGCGAGAGAGAACAGGTGTTTAATCCCCATTTTACACATGAGGAAAGCGAGACCCAGAGAAGTAAGGTGACTTGCCTAATGTCACTTAGCAACAGACGAGTGGCAGCGTCAAGATTAGAACCCAGGTCCTCTGACTCTCAGACCCGTGGCTCTTTCCACTAGGACATGCCGCTTCTCAGTCTAATGTGTTTTCAGTCCATCACTACAGATGATACAGCGTGGCTCAGTGGACGGATCTTGGGCTTTGGAGTCAGAGGTCATGGGTTCGAAACCTGGCCCCACCACTTGTCAGCTGTGTGACTGTGGGCAAGTCACTTCACTTCTCAGGGCCTCAGTTCCCTCATCTGTAAAATGGGGATGAAGACCGTGAGCCTCACGTGGGACAACCTGATTACCCTGTATCTCCCCCAGCGCTTAGAACAGTGCTCTGCACATAGTAAGCGCTTAACAAATACCAACATTATTATACTCTAGCATGGTCGGTAGACAAAATTGAATATGGCCACTGTTCATTTAATCGTTTTTATTGAGCGCTTACTATGTGCAGAGCACTGTTGATATCCGTATCCCACTTAACCAAGTTCACTGTTGGTTTTGTTCCATGTTCTTGATTCTTTGTTTCCTCCTGACAGGAATTCACAGTATCAATAACTAAAGCCACCGTTTTGGGAAGTGAAGCCCAGGCTATTGACCCAAACACCTGTGAATCTGAGACTGTCCTGAGGCTGGTCAATCAATCGATCAATCAACCAGTCATATTTACGAGAGCTCACTGTGCGCAGAGCACTGTACTAAGCGTTTTAAGGAGAGTCCGATATAGCAGAGGTGATGGTGGAGAAGATAGGCCAGGATAGGAGAGGAGCAATATCTGAGTCATTTTACAGAGGAGGGAACTGAGGCCCAGAGATGTGAAGTGTCTTGCCCAAGGTCGCACAGCAGGTAGGTGCCAGAGCCAGGATTAGAACCCAAGTCCACTAACTAGCAGGCACTGACTAAACGGCTGAGTTTGAAGAAGTCATGAGTTTTGGGCAGGGAACATGCCTGCTCATTTTTCTCCCAAGTGCTTAGTAGTGTGCTCTGCACATAGTAAGCACTCAATAAATAGCACTGATTGATTGACCGATTAGGACACTGCCGAGTATCCTGGGGTCTATTCATGAGTGGAACGAAGGGAGGAAGATACACACCATCACCCCAAGAGTGGAACAGTTGCTTATAGTAATCTTTGTAAGTTCTGTAAGACGGTAAACTCTAGACTCTAAGCTTGTCTCTAAACTGTCTCGAGATTGTAAACTCATCAAGGGCAGGGAACTTATCTACCAACTCTGTTGCACTGTACTCTCCCAAGCACCCAGTACAGAGCTCTGCCCATAGCAAACGCTCCATAAATACACAGATCGAAGCACATGCCGATGTCAACATTTTCTGAAACGAAACAAGCTTATCCAGTGGCAGTTCAAGGAAGGCTTGACGGAGTTGACTTAGGAGGTCGTGGGTTCTAATGCCGGCTCTGCCGCTTGTCAGCTGTGTGACTTTGGGCTTAATTTCTCCATGCCTCAGTTACCTCATCTATAAGACGGGGATGAAGACCGTGAGCCCCACGTGGGACAACCTGATTAGCTTGTATCTACCCCAGCACTTAGAACAGTAATCGCTTAACAAATACCGTCATTATTATCCAGTGCTTACAACGGTGCTTGGCACATAGTAAGCGCTTAACAAATACCACTGTTATTATGATTTCCGATCTATATAGGGCCCGGCCTGAGAGTGAGGTTGCCACTCTCACCAGGTGCAGAGCTATGTGGGAGAGCAAATAAGAACAAGGGAATAAATAGTGCAGTGTTAATGCTTATGCTGAGAGTCATCACCCACTCAGCCTTTCCCATCTTCAGTCCAAGTTTCCTCTGCTGCCCAGATTCTTTTTCTAAAAAGTCATTCGGGAACTCCTCAAGGTAGGTGGAGGGGTGGATTAAGTTATTTCTCCTCCAGATGGTGGGGATCCTTCGTAAAGTAGAATTATTTTTCACCCCAATGAGGACTGTTTCGATCAATCAGTGGTATTTTTTGAGATCTTACTATGTGCACAGCACTGTACTAAATACTCGGGAGAGTACGGTACAACAGAATCACAGGCATATTCCCCGCCCGCAACGAGAAGCAGCCTGGCCTAGTGGAAGGAGCATGGGCCTGCTAGTCAGTGGACCTGGGTTCTAATCCTGTCTCTGGCACGTACCTGCTGTGTGACCTTGGGCCAGTCATTTCATATCTCTAGGCCTCAGTTCCCTCGTCTGTAAAAATGGGGATGAAGACCGTGAGCCCCATGTGGGACACGGACTGTGTCCAACCTGATTATTTTGTCATCTATCCCGGCGCTTAGAATGGTGCCTGGAACACTGCAAGCACTTTGCAAATACTATCAAAACAAAAACCCTCCCCTGGCTTCCTGTGTCTCCCTGGATCAAACAAAAACTCCTCACGTTTGGCTTGAAGACTTTCCAACTTGCCTCATCGGCCTTATCGATTCTCTTCGCCTACTATTTCTCAACTTTCCCTTTGTTCCTCCCCAGCCAACCTTCTAGACAATCTTCTTTTGACTCTCCTGCCTCAATTCGTCACTCAGTCGATAGTATTTATTGAGTGTTGACGTTGTGCAGAGCACTGGATTAAACACTTGGGCGAGTACAATGGAGTTTATAAGCACGATCTCTGCTCTCGAGAATTTTTTAATCCAGCAGGGGTGACAGATGCAAAATAAATTACAGATAGTGAGGAGCAATAGAGTGCATAGAAATCAGTCAACTGGATCTGTTGAGAGCTCGCTACGTGCAGAGTACCGTACTAAGCGCTTGGGAGAGTACGAGACAACAGAATTAGCAGACGTGTTCCCTGCCCTTCCCAGTCTAGAGGGGGAGACAGACATTAATATGAATAAATGATTAATTTAGAATACATAATTTAAAGATATTTCCCTAAGTGCAAAGTTGGATGGGCTTGTGAGTACATAAGTGTTTATTATAATTATAACAATAATAATAACGGTATCTGTAAAGTGCTTACTACCTGTCAATCACTGTACTATGCTACTGGGGCAGATACAAGATAATCAGGTCCCACCTGGGGCTCACGACCTAAGTGGGAAAGAGAAGAGGAATTGAATCCTCATTTTTAGCGGATGAGGGGATTGAGGCTCAGAGATTTGTGAAGTGATTTGCCCAAGGTCACAGAGCAGACAAATGGAGGATCCAAGATTAAAGCCAAAGTCCTCTGACTCTCAGGCCCGGGCTCTTTCCACTAGATCACGCTGCCTCTCTATGACATCTGCTTTTTAGTTGCCATGGAAGTGCTGAAGTGAAAATTGAGGGGGAAATACGGAGGAGAGCTATTATTTCAGAAGGGCTTTGAAGACGGGGAGACCGGTGGTTCGCCGGATGGGAAGTCGGAAGGAGTTCCAACCAGTCAGTCCTATTTATTGAGCACTTACCGAGTGCAGAGCCCTGTACGGAGAACTCGGAGAGAATGATCTAGCAGAAATGGAGGGCGTGTCCCCTGGCCACAGCGAGCTTACAGTCCAGAGAAGAGCCAGGCAGGAGGAAGAAAGGGGTTGACAGAGAGGAAGATGGGAATGAAGCGCAGTGAGGAGGTTGAGAGGAGCAGCGTGTAAGCTGGGGTACGGTGGCAGAGGAGTGAGGATAAGTAGTTGGGGATAGAGGGGGTTGAGAAATTTAAAGCTGCTGGTCTTGTGACTGATGATACTGATATTAATATTCATTCATTCAGTCGTATTTATTGAGCGTTCACTGTGTGCAGAGCACTGTACAAAGTGCTTGGAATTGGACAACAGATAGGGATAATCCCTACCCAACAACGGGCTCAACGATGATGATACGGATGAGTTTGATATGGAGAGGAATGGACTACCGTTGGATCAATCAATTAATCGGTGGTATTTATTGGGCACTTACTATGTGCAGAACACTGCACTAAGTGCTTGAGAGAATACAGTACAGCGGAATTAGTAGACAGGTTCCTGCCTGTAACAAGCTTACAGTCTTCGGGGAGTGTGGAGATGTGCACCGAATGATGTTTTCCCCTTTTAGACTAAGGCTTGCTACGGGCATGGAATGTGTATACCAACTCTGTTGCATTATTAATAATAATAATAATTGTGATATTTGCTAAGTGATAACTATTTGCCAGACACTTTACTAAGCACTGGAGGTGAATATAAGCTAATAGGGTTAGACACACTTTCTGTCCCACATGGGGCTCACAGGTCTCAATCCCCATTTTACAGATGAGGGAACTGAAGTCCAGGGAAGTGAAGTGACTTGCCCAAGGCCACACAACAGATAAGTGGCGGGGCTGAAATTTGAACCCGTGACCTTTTGACTCCCAGGTCTGTGCTCTATCCACTATACCATACTGCTTCCTTCTACTCTCCTAAGTGCTTCGTACTGTGCTCTGTACACAGTCAACACCCAATAAATACCACTGATGGATTGAAAAATGATCTGGGCAAGAGAGTGAAATGTGGACTGCAGAAGGGAGTCAAGCAGAAAGCAGACTTCACTGAAAAGAACAGAAGTTAGTTGTAATTATATTGGTGTCTCCCAAGCGCTTAGTACAGTAAGCGCTCAATAAATACCACTGATTGATTGACGGATTGACTGCGAGCTCGTTCTGAGAAGAGAACATATCTGTAAGTCCCCTCTAGACTGTAAGCCCCTTGTGGGCAAGGATTATCTCTCTTTATTTCTGTACTTTACTTTCCAAGTGTTTAATACAGTGCTCTGCCCACAGTAGATGCTCATAAATACGATCGAATGACTGAATGCCAACTCTGTTTTATTGGACTCTCTCAAATGCTTAGCACAGTGTTCTGCATACGGGAAGTGCTCAATGAGTACCATTGATCGATTGCTCCTGTGGGCAGGGAATGTGTCCACCAAATCTGTTATTCATTCAGTTGTATTTACCGAGCACGTACTGTGTGCCGAACACTATACTAAGCACTTGGGAGAGTACTATACACAATACACAGTGTGGCTTAGTGAAAAGAGCCCAGGCTTGGAAGTCAGTGGTCATGTGTTCTAATCCCAGCTCCACCACTTCTCAGCTGTGTGACTTTGGACAAGTCACTTACCTTCTCTGTACCTCAGTTACCCTCTGTAAAATGGGGATGAAGACTTTGAGCCCCGTGTGGGATGACCCGATTTCCTTGTATCTACCTCAGTGCTTAGAACAGTGCTTGGCACGGAGTAAGCACTTAACAAATGCCATCATCATCATTATTATTATTATTATTATTATTAATACACAGTGAGCTTAAGGTCTAAAGGGAGAGACAGCTATTATAGACAAGTGGGTGAGTCGGAATTAGATTTTATAGACAAGTGGGTGAGTCAGGATTAGAATCCAAATCCTCTGACTCCCAGGCCCACGCTCTTTCCACCAGATCACACAACTCAGCCCAAAATCACAGAAGAAAAAGACAAATATTTCAGTATGAAGCTTGTCGTTCCTACAAACTTCCAGTAGCTGGCTGTTCTTCTCATCCAACAGAAACTCCTAAGGTTTCTCATTTCTCCTTTCTCCCTTAAGGTACTCATTCAGCGCTCTAATAATACTAATAATGTTGGTATTTGTTAAGCACTTATTATGTGCAGAGCACTGTTCTAAGCTCTGGGATAGATACAGGGTAATCGAGTTGTCCCACATGAGGCTCACAGTCTTAATCCCCATTTTACAGATGAAGTAACTGAGGCACAGAGAAGTGAAGTGACTTGCCCACAGTCACACAGCTGACAAGTGGCAGAGCTGGGATTCAAACCCATGAGGTCTGACTCCCCAGCTTGGGCTCTTGTCATTGAACCACACTGTTTCTCTATATCTCCTACCCATCTCCCCTTGATCTAGGGCAAGTCCCTTCACATCTCTGGGCTTATCTCATCCATAAAACAGAGATTAAGAAGCAGGAGCCCCCTGTGGGGCAGAGACTGTGTCCAACCTCATTAGCTTATATCTCCCCCAGCACTTAGTACAGTACCTGGCACATAGTAAGCTCTCCACAGATGCCATAAGAAAATATTCATTCATTCATTCATTCAATAGTATTTATTGAGCGCTTAGTATGTGCAGAGCACTGTACTAAGCGCTTGGGATGAACAGGTCGGCAACAGATAGAGACAGTCCCTGCCGTTTGACGGGCTTACGGTCTAATCGGGGGAGACGGACAGACAAGAACAATGGCAATAAATAGAGTCGAGGGGATGAACATCTCGAAAAAACAATGGCGACTAAATAGAATCGAGGCGATGTACAATTCATTAACAAAATAAATAGGGTAATGGAAATATATACAGTTGAGCGGACGAGTACAGTGCTGTGGGGACGGGGAGAGGTGGAGGAGCAGAGGGAAAGGGGGAAAAGAGGGTTTAGCTGCGGAGAGGTGAAGGGTGGGTGGTAGAGGGAGTAGAGGGAGAAGGGAGCTCAGTCTGGGAAGGCCTCTTGGAGAAGGTGAGTTTTAAGTAGGGTTTTGAAGAGGGGAAGAGAATCAGTTTGGCGGAGGTGAGGAGGGAGGGCGTTCCAGGACCACAGGAGGACGTGGCCTGGGGGTCGACGGCGGGATAGGCGAGACCGAGGGACGGTGAGGAGGTGGGCGGCAGAGGAGCGGAGTGTGCGGGGTGGGTGGTAGAAAGAGAGAAGGGAGGAGAGGTAGGAAGGGGCAAGGTGATGGAGAGCCTTGAAGCCTAGAGTGAGGAGTTTTTGTTTAGAGCGGAGGTCGATAGGCAACCACTGGAGTTGTTTAAGAAGGGGAGTGACATGCCCAGATCGTTTCTGCGGGAAGATGAGCCGGGCAGTGGAGTGAAGAATAGACCGGAGCGGGGCGAGAGAGGAGGAAGGGAGGTCAGAGAGAAGGCCGACACAGTAGTCTAGCCGGGATATAACGAGAGCCCGTAGCAGTAAGGTAGCCGTCTGGGTGGAGAGGAAAGGGCGGATCTTGGCGATATTGTAGAGGTGAAACCGGCAGGTCTCGGTAACGGATAGGATGTGTGGGGTGAACGAGAGAGACGAGTCAAGGATGACACCGAGATTGCGGGCCTGAGAGACGGGAAGGATGGTCGCGCCATCCACGGTGATAGAGAAGTCTGGGAGAGGACCGGGTTTGGGAGGGAAGATGAGGAGCTCAGTCTCGCTCATGTTGAGTTTTAGGTGGCGGGCCGACATCCAGGTGGAGACGTCCTGGAGGCGGGAGGAGATGCGAGCCTGAAGGGAGGGGGAGAGGACAGGGCGGAGATGTAGATCTGCGTGTCATCTGCGTAGAGATGGTAGTCAAAGCTATAAGAGCGAATGAGTTCACCGAGGGAGTGAGTGTAAATGGAGAACAGAAGAGGGCCGAGAACTGACCCTTGAGGAACTCCAACAGTTAAAGGATGGGAGGGGGAAGAGGCTCCAGCGAAGGAGACCGAGAATGACCGGCCAGAGAGGTAAGAGGACAACCAGGAGGGGACGGAGTCCGTGAAGCCAAGGTGAGATAAGGTATGGAGGAGGAGGGGATGGTCGACAGTGTCAAAGGCAGCAGAGAGGTAAAGGAGGTTTAGAATGGAGTAGGAGCCATTGGATTTGGCAAGAAGGAGGTCATGGGTGACCTTAGAGAGAGCAGTCTCGGTAGAGTGGAGGGGACGGAAGCCAGATTGGAGGGGGTCTAGGAGAGAATGGCAGTTAAGGAATTCTAATCATCGATTGTAGATGACTCGTTCTAGGATTTTGGAAAGGAAGGGTAGTAGGGAGATAGGGCGCTAACTGGAGGGGGAAGTGGGGTCAAGAGCGGGTTTTTTTAGGATGGGGGAGACGTGGGCATGTTTGAAGGCAGCGGGGAAGGAGCCCTTGGAGATTGAGTGGTTAAAAATAGAAGTTAAGGAAGGTAGGAGGGCAGGGGCGACGGTTTTAATAAGGTGAGAGGGAATGGGGTCCGAGGCGCAGGTGGAGGGGGTGGCACTTGCGAGGAGGGAGGAGATCTCCTCTGAGGATACTGCAGGGAAGGATGGGAAAGTAGGGGAGAGGGTTGGTGGGGGGGAGGGGAGAGGCGGAGGGGTGACTTTGGGGAGCTCAGACCTGATCGTGTTGATCCTTCTTGCCAAATCCAATGGCTCCTACTCCATTCTAATCCTCCTTGACTTCTCTGCTGCCTTTGACACTGTCGACCATCCCCTCCTCCTCCATACCTTATCTCACCTTGGCTTCACGGACTCTGTCCTCTCCTGGTTCTCCTCTTACCTTTCTGGCCGATCATTCTCGGTCTCCTTCGCTGGAGCCTCCTCCCCCTCCCATCCTTCAACTGTTGGAGTTCCTCTCGGGTCAGTTCTTGGCCCTCTTCTGTTCTCCATTTACACTCACTCCCTCGGTGAACTCATTCGCTCTCACGGCTTTGACTACCATCTCTACGCAGATGACACGCAGATCTACATCTCCGCCCCTGTCCTCTCCCCCTCCCTTCAGGCTCGCATCTTCTCCTGCCTCCAGGACGTCTCCACCTGGATGTCGGCCCGCCACCTAAAACTCAACATGAGCGAGACTGAGCTCCTCATCTTCCCTCCCAAACCCGTTCCTCTCCCAGACTTCTCTATCACCGTGGATGGCGCGACCATCCTTCCCGTCTCTCAGGCCCGCAATCTCGGTGTCATCCTTGACTCGTCCCTCTCGTTCAGCCCACACATCCTATCCGTTACCAAGACCTGCCGGTTTCACCTCTACAATATCGCCAAGATCCGCCCTTTCCTCTCCACCCAAACGGCTACCTTACTGTTACGGGCTCTCGTTATATCCCGGCTAGACTACTGTGTCAGCCTTCTCTCTGACCTCCCTTCCTCCTCTCTCGCCCCGCTCCGGTCTATTCTTCACTCCGCTGCCCGGCTCATCTTCCTGCAGAAACGATCTGGGCATGTCACTCCCCTTCTTAAACAACTCCAGTGGTTGCCTATCGACCTCCGCTCCAAACAAAAACTCCTCACTCTAGGCTTCGAGGCTCTCCATCACCTTGCCCCTTCCTACCTCTCCTCCCTTCTCTCTTTCTACCGCCCACCCCGCACACTCCGCTCCTCCGCCGCCCACCTCCTCACCGTCCCTCAGTCTCGCCTATCCCGCCGTCGACCCCTGGGTCACGTCCTCCCGCGGTCCTGGAACGCCCTCCCTCCTCACCTCTGCCAAACTGATTCTCTTCCCCTCTTCAAAACCCTACTTAAAAGTCACCTCCTCCAAGAGGCGTTCCCAGACTGAGCTCCTCTTCCCCCTCTACTCCCTCTGCCATCCCCCCTTTACCTCTCCGCAGCTAAAGCCTCATTTTCCCCTTTTCCCTCTGCTCCTCCACCTCTCCCTTCCCATCCCCACAGCACTGTACTTGTCCGCTCAACTGTATATATTTTCGTTACCCTATTTATTTTGTTAATGAATTGTACATCGCCTCGATTCTATTTAGTCGCCATTGTTTTTTCGAGATGTTCATCCCCTCGACTCTATTTATTGCCATTGTTCTTGTCTGTCCGTCTCCCCCGATTAGACTGTAAGCCCGTCAAACGGCAGGGACTGTCTCTATCTGTTGCCGACTTGTTCATCCCAAGCGCTTAGTACAGTGCTCTGCACATAGTAAGCGCTCAATAAGTACTATTGAATGAATGAATTAATTAATTAATTTTCGTGAGGAAATAGGTGGCCAGATCATTGGGGGTGAGAGATGGGGGAGGGGGAGGAACAGGGGGCCTAAGGAGAGAGTTAAAGGTCCGGAACAATCGGCGGGGGTGACGGGCATGGGTGTCGATGAGGGAGGAGAAGAAGTTTTACCTGGCGGAGGAGAGGGCAGAGTTAAGGCAGGAAAGGATAAATTTGAAGTGTGTGAGGTCAGCTTGGTGCTTGGACTTTCGCCAGCAGCGCTCAGCAGCTCGAGCATAGGAGCGTAGGAGGCGGACAAAGGAGGTGATCCAGGTGATCCACTAACCAGGTGGGTTAGTGGAGCGAGAGCGGCGGAGGGAAAGGGGGGCGAGAGAGTCGAGATGAGTAGAGAGGGTGGAGTTGAGAGCAGAGACCTGATCATCGAGAGTGGGAAGAGAGGACAGGGCGGCAAGGTGAGGAGAGATGCTATTGGAAAGACGGATGGGATCGAGAGAGCGGAGGTCTCTGTGTAGCGAAGATTTGCAGGGGGAGGGAGTGTGAGAGATGAAGCAGGTGAGAAGGTTATGGTCAGAGAGAGGGATTTCAGAGTCGGTGAGGGAGGAGATAGCGCAGTGGTAGGAGATGACGAGATCGAGGGTGTGACCGAGTCGGTGAGTGGGCGCGGTACGGTGGAGGAGGAGGTCGGCAGAGTCGAGGAGGGATAGCAGGTGGGCGGCAGAGGAGTCGTCGGGTACATCCATATGGATGTTGAAGTCTCCAAGGATCAGAGTGGGCAGAGAGAAGGAGAGAAGGAAGGTGAGAAAGGGGTCAAGGTGGTTGAAGAAGTCGGAGGTGAGACTGGGAGTGCGGTAGATGACAGCGACAAGTATCTGGAGGGGGTGGTAGAGGCGAATGATATGGGCTTCGAAGGAGGGGAAGGAGAGGGAGGGGGGAGGAGGGATAGTGCGGAAGCGGCAACGGGGCGAGAGGAGGAAGCCGACGCCTCCTCCCTTACCGGTGAGTCTGGGGGAGTGGGAGAAGGAGAGGCCTCCGCCGGAGAGAGCGGCGGCGGAGACCGTGTCTTCGGGGGAGAGCCACGATTCCGAAAGGGCGAGGAGGAGGAGAGAGCGGGAGAGGAAAAGGTCATGGACGAAAGGTAGCTTACCTGTAATAGAGCGGGGGTTCCAGAGGCCACACTTGAAAGTAGCTGTGGGTGCAAGGTGGGGAGGGGGGGAAGGGCGGGGGGAAGGGAGGGTTTGGATGGGAAGGAGGTGGCGGGGCCCTGGACGAGGAGAGGGGGATGAGGGGTAGCGGTGAGACAGGAGGACTGGGATGGGGCGTGGGTGGGGAAGAGGGAAGGGGGGAGGGGTGAGGAGGGGGTTTGGTCGGGGGAGAGTAGGGGGAGGGGGAAGAGGGGTAGCGCTGGTAAAGTGGGGTTCTAGGGCGGTGGGGGGGGGGGGTGAGGAGACAGAGGAGAGAGCAGGAAAGAGCTGAGCAAGAGGGGGAAGGGGAAGGGGAGGATAGGAAGGGGCGGGAGGGAGGAGGGACATGGCGAGGCCAGAGAGGTGGGTGGCAGCACTGACAACAATAAACAGTAATAAACGAAATCGGTAATATAGCAACATGATACAGTATGATACAATACAGTAGTGCTAATATAGCAACATGATACATTATGATACAATATAGTCGTCTTAATAAAAGGGCGATGACCAGGGTCGGGGGTAGGCTCGATTAAGGGGCGACCTGATCAAACTCAGAGTCTGACGACAATAAACAATAACAAGCGAAATCGCTAATATAGCAACATGGTACAGTAAGACACACTACAATAGTGTTAATAAGAAGGCGATGACCAGGGTCGGGGGACGAGCCGACCCTACCCGATCAGACTCCAAGTCAAGTGGCCAGCGGCCGAGAGAGTCCCAGAGCTCATGACCAAATGTCCCTGTGGCGGCGGGGGGGCCCTGAGGTTGTCCGGGGTAGGTGGCGGCTGTAGGCGGCGCCTAAGGTAAGGTAACATGGTGAGAACAAGGACGTCGTCGCCCGGGGCGGGGGCGGGGGAGATGAATCACCTCAAGGGGGAAGGAGTGAGGCCTTCCCAAAATGGCCGCCTCAGGCACAGTGGCGGCTTCCCAAAATGGCCGCCTCGGGCAGAGTGGGGGAGCGGTTGGGGAGCACAATATCCCCCGAGGACACAATGTCCTTGGGGCCGAGAAGGGGAGCACAATGTCCCCAGGATCGAGAAGGGGAGCGCAAGGTCCCCGGGCCCGAGCGGGGGGGGTGGAATGGGAGCTGGTGGCTGGGGGTCTGTGGGGGCGAAGATCCTTAGTGTCGGAGTTCCCGAGCGGGGGTGCGGAGGTCCAGGTTGCGAAAGGCTGAGGCGGGCGCGGGTCCGGGCGGTCCGAGGCTCAGCTCCCCGGTGGAGGCGGAGGAAGCGCAGATGAGTCGGCGAGCGGGAGGCGAAGGGGGGCTTGTCGGGAATCGGGGCCGGGAGGGCCGAGGCTGCGCCTCAGGGGAGCAGAGATCCCGAGCGCACGAGGTAATGGCTCCAAGGGTCCGGGCGATGACAAGGCTCAGCTTCCCGGGAGAGGGGGGTGGTCTCGGCGTGGATGAGTCGGCGGTCGGCGGCCAATAAGCCGCTAAAGTCGGCGGTCGGTGGCCAAAAGGCTGCTAAAGAGCTAGCCTGGGAACGGGGGGCAGGCAGCCCAAGGAACCGCTCAAAAGATACCATTGATTGATTGATTAATTGATTTATCCTCACATCCACCTTTTTGGTCTCTCTCAGACTCCTCTCTAGAAATTTCTTAGTGTCTGCTCCCCTGTTAGCCTGTAAGCTCTTCAAGGGCATGGATCGTATTTGCTATCTCTATTGTACTCTTCCATTTGGTTAGTATAGTGAACCACCCAAGGTAAGCACTCAAAAAATACCACTGACTGATTTGAAAGCCCAGATAAATTTCAGCTGCCACACTCAGGGTCGCACCTCGAGAGTTTCCAGTCCTCTTCAGTCTCGTCTGCCAGTGGGAGAAGCAAGCAGAAGTCTACCCCTTCCATTTCTAGCTTGGCCACTGGCTAGCAAGTGGAGGCAACCAGCTACAGGTCAAGACTCACTTGTGCTGGGCAGCAGCGGCATGGGAGAGTGTCGAGGGGGGAGACTCGAATTTACTGCGTGGAAGGAGGCAATGGTAAACCGCTTCTGGATTTTTACCAAGAAAACTCTATGGATACATGACCAGAGCGATCGCAGATGGAGAATGGGACATTCTGGGAGAGATGTGTCCATGGCGTCGCTATGGGTCAGAGAAGACTCGACTGTATGAGACAAGACTGAACGTTAACAACGCACGTGGGAGAGAAGAAACCCGTGAGTCTTCTACATGAAGAGGGAATTGAGATTGATTTTATTATCAATATTATTTTTAATGGTATTCATTAAGCACTTATGATATGCTAGGCCCTACACTAAACTCGAGGGTAGATCCAAGGTAAGCAGGTCGGAAGCAGTCACAGCATCCCATATGGGGCTCAAGGTCTTGATCCCCATTTTATGGATGAGGCAGCTGAAGCACAGAGAGGTGAAGTGACTTGCCTACGGTCACACAGCAGACAAGTGGAAGAGCTGGAATTAGAACCCTGGTCCTCTGACTCCCAGACCAGTGTTCTTTCCACTGGGTTACACTGCTTCTTAATTTGTCGCACTGATTACTGCTTCTGCAGCTAGGCCTCTTCTGCACATAGTGAGCTCTCAATAAATAGAATTGATTGGTGCTAAAAGGAAGGAGGGGTTTTCCCTTTTTTCTCAAGGGAAGCAGAATGTTACCCATAACAGTAACAATGACAATACCCAGTTGGCCCAAACACAGCAGGAAGCTAGGAAATCAGGAAAATGTTTTTTATCTAAAAGGATAAAGGTATTGAGAAAGGTAGGCAAAAAAATCTCCCATGTGGTTGGGAAGTTTTGTGATTTTCTACATCTACATCCAAGCAGAGGCTTCATTACTGACGAATGTCCATGTGCCATTTCTTAGATATTGGAAACCAGCATGTTTTTTAAGGTATTTCTTAAGTACTTTTACTGTGCACCAGACACTGCATTCATTCATTCGTTCATACATTCATCCAGTCGTATTTACTGAAAACTTACTGTGCAGAGCATTGTACTCAGCACTTGGGAAAGTACGGTACAACAATAAACGGACACATTCCCTGCCCATAACGAGCTTACAGTCAGAGGTGGAGAAAACAGACATGAATGCAAATAAATAAAGTGACATAAATGCTGTGGGGCTGGAAGGGGGGAGGAGAAAAGGGAACAAATCAGGCCAATGCAGAAGGGAGTGAGAGATGAGGAAAAGTGGGGTTTAGTCTGGGAAGGCCTCTTGGAGGAGATGGGCCTTCAATAAGGCTTTGAAGGGGGGGAGAGCAATTGTTTGTGGGATGTGAGGAGAGACGGCGTTCCAGGCCAGAGGCAGGATGTGGGAGAGGGGTCGGGGGCGAGATAGACGAGAAAGAGGCACAATGAGAAGGTTAGTACTATGGGAGAGAAGCGTGCGGGCTGGGTTGTAGAAGGAGAGAAGCAAGGTGAGGTAGGAGGGAGCAAGGTGGTGGACTGCTCTAAAGCCAATGGTGAGGAGTTTTCATATGATGGGGGGTGGATGGCAACCACTGGAGTTTAATGCAGAGCGGGGTGACGGCAGAGTGAATTATTGCCTGGAGTAAGGAGAGAGAGGAGGCTGGGAGGTCAGCAAGGAGGATGATGCAGTCATCCAAGAGGGATTGGATGAATAATTATATTAATGTGGTAGCACTTTGGATGGAGAGAAAAGGGTGGATTTTAGCAATATTGTGAAGGTGGGACCAACAGGATATAGTGATCCTAATGTTGAATATGTGAGTTGAATGAGAGAGAAGAGTCAAAGATAACATGAAGGATATGGGCTTGAGAGACAGGGAGGATGGTGGTGCCATCGACAGTGATGGGATAGGGAGGGGGACAGCAGGGTTCGGGTGGGAAGATAAGGAGCTCTGTTTTGGACATTTTAATTTTGAGCTGATGGGTGCACATCCAAGTAGAAATGTCTTGAAACAGGAGGAGATGTGAGACTGGAGAGAGAGAGAGAGAGAGAGAGAGATCAGGGCTGGAGCTGTAGATTTGGGTGTCAGCTGCATAGAAGTGGTAGTTGAAGCCATGGGAGCGAATGAGTTCTCCAAGGGAGTGAATGTAGATGGAGAATAGAAAGGGACTCAAAACTGAACCTTGAGGGACCCCTTCAGTTAGGAGGTGGGAGGCAGAGGAGGAGCCGGTGAAGGAGACTGAGAATGAACTGCCAGAGAGATAAGAGGAGAACCAGAAGAGGACAGCATTGGCGAAGCCAAGGTTGGATAATGTTTCTGGGAGAAGGTGGGGCTCATAGTCCAAGTCCTCATTTTACAGATGAGGTAACTGAGCCCCAGAGAAGCGAAAGGACTTGCCTAAGGTCACCCAGCAGACAAGTGAAAGAGCCGGGATTAGAACCCAGGTTCTTCCGACTCCCAGGCCTGTGCCCTATCCACTAGGCCACGTTGCTTCAACTGATATAAAAATCTTACAAACTAAGCTACTTTTCAAACCCTTAATTTGCCTGGAGTTTCTTCTATTCTCATAGCTATTTTCCAGGTTTTTATAATATAGGAAAGCTCTGGGGGAAAAAAAATACCGGTAAATCCTCCAGGGAAAATTATCTTGACAGTTCCTGATACTTTACACAGCTTTGCTTGTTATTTCAACAGCGTTTCTTGAGAGCGATTTTCTTCTCAGTACCTGAGCTCACATGGACCATCAGTCAATCATGTGTATTGAGCACCTTCCAAGTATAGAGCACTGTATGAAGTGCTTGGGAGAGTATACTGAGCAGAGATGCCCACAAGGGCAGTCTGGACGCCCACGCATACCTGCAGTTAAAATTGATCATGATCATAAAGCCCATAAAAATTCTAGACCTTAAATACAGGCAGGTAAACCAGAGGAGGGAGAGGAGAATGGGAAGAAAGAAGATCCTTTATAATCTCTTGTTCTCTTCCATCCCCACTTTTTTTTTAATGGCACTTGTTAAGCATTTACTATTTGCCAGGCACTGTTTTAAGCGCTGGGGTGGATACAAGTTAATCGAGTTGGACACAGTTCCTGTCTCACGTGGGGCTCAGAGTCTTAATCCCTGTTTTACAGATGAGGGAACCTAGGCCCAGAGAAGTGAAGTGACCTGCCCAAGGTCATATAGCAGACAAGTGGCAGAGCCAGGAGGAGAACCTAGGTCCTTCTGACTCACTGCCTCCTTTTTCTTTCCTTTTAGTTAGTCAGTCAATCATATTTATTGAGTGCTTGTGTGCAGAGCTCTGTACTAAGCGCTGGAGAGAGAGCGATAAAATAATTCAGCAGATACATTCCCTGCCCACCACGAGCCTACAGTCTTGAGGGGGAGACAGACATTAATAGAAATACATAAATTACGGATATATACTTAAGAGCCTTGGGGCTGAGACAACCCCTTGATCGAGTAGAGAAAATAACTTCATTATTAATGACCGAGTTGCCCATTGAGAACAATGATCAATCCGATAGCCATCCTGACAGCTGAAAACTGCATGAAAGAATTGGTGATATTGCTGGTACTTTGAGCATCCTCTTATACCCTCGCTTCCCGGCAGGCTTGGGTTCCCTGGGTCTTAAGACTCAGCATGGCCCAGTGGCAAAGAGCCCGGCCTGGGAGCCAGAAGACCTGGCTTCCTAATCCCGGCTCTGCCAGTTCCTTGCTGTATCACTATGGGCGAGTCACTTTGCTTCTCTCGGCCTCAGTTTCCTCATTTGTAAAATGGGGATCCAGTGTCTTTTCTTCCTCCTACTTAGACTGTGAGCCCCATGTGGGACAGGAACTGTGTCCAACATGATTATCTTTCATCTACCCTACTGCTTAGAAATAGTCATAGTAATAATGATAATAATTGTCGTTTGTTAAGCCTTTACTAGGTATCAGGCCCTGTACTAAGCGCTGGGGTGAATACTAACAAATCAAGTTGGACACAAGTCCCTGTCCCACATGGGGCTCACCATCTTAATCCCCATTTTACTGAGGAGGTAACTGAAGTCTGGAGAAGTGAAGTGACTTACCTAAGGTCACACAGCAGGCAAGTGGTGGAGCGGGAATTAGAATCCGGGTCCTTTCCACTCCCAGGCCCATACTCTACCCACTAGGCCACGCTGCCTAGTGGAGTGGTTGGCATACGGTAAGCACTTAATGAATACATTAATTATCATCATTATCACCATTTTAGAAAACCACGGTATCCTCAAACTGCAATCTGTACTCGGGTCACTCTGACCTTTTGCCTAGATTACATCCCACTTCTTAATCATCCCCCTTCTCACATGGTGGTAGAACACGTCTATCATCTCTGTTATATTGTACTCTCCCAAGTGAGCAGTACAGTGCTCTGGACACGGGACGTGCTCAATATGTACGATTGATTGATTACAGTGTTACAGTGTTCCTGACTTCCCCTCCAAACAGTAGGACAAGAAAGGTTGTTTCATCACAAGTGATGTTTCAAAATCTGAGAAGCAGTGTTGTCTGGGAGTCAGAAGGTCCTGGGTTCTAATTCCACCTCGGCCACTTGTCTGCTGGGTGACCTTGAGCAAGTCAGTTCACTTCTCTGGGCCTCAGTTACCTCAGGTGTACAATGGGGATTAAGGCTGCGAGTCCCATGTGGGATAGGGACTGTGTCCGACCTGACTAGCTTGTGTCTACCCCAGTGCTTTACACAGTTCCTGGCACATAGTACGTGCTTAACAAACACCCCCCAAAAGCCACATTTAAGTACAACAACCTCCCTTCCTTGCTCAAGCCCTTCATTGTGTTTCTTCTTCTTCACCCCATTTGCCTTTACATGAGTCCCACCCACTGAGCCAAAAAAACAACCCCTCGAAGAAGAATAATGGTGGTATTTATTAAGCACTTACTATGTGGCAGGCACTGTACTGAGCGCCGGGGTCAATACAAGCAAATAGGGTTGGACACAGGCCCTGTCCTACGGGTGGCTCACAGTCTCGATCGCCATTTTACACGTGAGGTAACCGAGGCACAGAGAAGTGATGTCCCTTGCCCAAAGTCACACAGCGGACCAGTGGTGGAGTTGGGATTAGAACCCAGGTCCTTCTGACTCTCAGGCCCGGGCTCTATCCACCAGGCCAACACTGCTTCTCTTAGTAGATTGTGTGATACTAAGCTCCTTTCCATCTCTGTAGGATCCCAAGTCACTGTTACTAGCTTGGCAAAAAACAGGGACTATGGGAAAGACCCAGGCCTGGGAATCAGATGGACTTGGGTTCTAATCCCGGCTCTATCACTTGCCTGCCGAATGACTTTGGCCTAGTCGTTCCATTTCTCGGGGCCTCCGATTTCTCAACTGCAAAGTGAGGATCCCCTCTCAGAGTGGCAACTGGAGAGTTTCCAGTCCTCTACCAGTCTCGGCTATGGGAGGGACAGTCAAGCAGAGGCCCGTCCGTTCCATTCTGAGCTTGGCCAGTGGCTAACGAGCGGAAAGCCATCTGCTACAAGTCGAAACTCCCCCATGCTGGACGGCAGCGGCACAGGAGAGAGTGGAGGGCCGAGACTCAGGTTTACCGTGTGGAAGGAGACGATGGTAAACCACTTCCAGGTTTTGACTAAGAAAACGCTACGGATCCCCTACCGGAACGATTGCAGATGGAGGCGGGGCATTCTGAGAGTGATGCGTCTGTGGCATCGCTATGGGTCGGAGACGACTCGATGGCGTGAGACAAGACAAAAGTGAGGATGAAATCCCCGTTCTCCCTCCTGCTTAGACAGCGAGCCCCAAGCGGGAGAGGGATTTGATATATCATCTTTGCCCGTCGGGTGATCTGAAATGTAGTTACATTGTACTCTCCCAAGTGCTTGGTACGGTGCTTTGCACACAGTAAGCGCTATACGATTAAATGAATGAATGAATAGATGAAGGTGCCAAAAGAAAAGAGTCAGCAAACATCTTATTCTGGGCTTCCAGACTTAACCCTTACACAATTCATCTATCTGGCATCACCTGCAACACGTCTTGTTGATAGAAGATTCATCACCCACTCACATTTTCACAGAAGGAGAATTTTTAAGGGGTCTATTTTATATCTTTTAGACTGTGAGGCCGTTGTTGGGCAGGGATATTCTCCATCTGTTACCGAATTGTCCATTCCAAGCGCTTAATACAGTGCTCTGCACACAGTAAGCGCTCAATGAATATGACTGAATGACTATTGACGCGTTATCTGTATACTAGAATGTCTTTCACAGCGGACAGAAAGTCAGAAAACCTCTTCCTGATCTGCCACTGGTTTTCTGCGAGAACTTCTGCAAGTCGCTTAATTGCTCGGTGCCTCAGTTTCCTTATCTGTCCTTCCTTAGGTTCCGGGTGATGTTCCCCTATAATTTAAGGGTGACATTTGTGCCAAAGCTCACACCATGGGACTCATCTAGCTGGTTTTTAATGGTATTTGTTAAGCATTTACTATGGGTCAAGCACTATTCTAAGCGTTGGGGTGGATACAAGTTTATCAGGTTGGTTACAGCCCCTATCCTTCATGGGGCTCACACTCTAATCAATCAATCTGTCACTCAATCACATTTATCGAGCACTTACTGTGTGCAAAACACTATCCTAAGGGCTCGGAGTACAAAATGACAGAAATTGGTAGACTCATCCCCTGCCTACAACGAGTTTACGGCCTACATTCTCCAGTCTAAGTAATTGAATCTCCATTTCGCAGAAGTGGTAACTGAGGCCCAGAGAAGTGAAATGACTTGCTCAAGGTCATCCAGTAGACAAGAGGCAGAGCTGGGATTAGAACCCAAGTCCTTCTGACTTTCAGGCCCGTGCTCTATCAATTAGGGTATGCTAATTCTCAAGTTAGTCTTTGCTAAGTGCTTACTATGTGCTTGACACTGTACTAAGCGCTGGGGTAGATACAAGATAATCAGATTGGACACAGTTCCTGTCCCTCCATGGGGCTCTCAGTCTAATGGTTCTCTCTCCTACTTCCTCTGTCCAACCTGATCATCTGCTAGTTATCCCAGCGCTTAGTGCATACTTAACAGAAATATCACAAATATTATCTCAAGAGAATCAGAATCGCCTAGTGGATAGAGTCCGGGCTCAGGAGTCAGAAGGACCTGGGTTCTAATCCCAGTTCTGCCACTTGTCTGTCATGTGTCCTTGGACAAGTCATCTCATTTCTCCGGGCCTCAATTACCTCATCTCTAAAAATGGGGAATAAGACTGTGAGGCCCAAGTGGGACAGGAACTACGTCCCACCTGATTAGCTTGTATCTACCCCTCTTAATTTCCCTCTTAGGGTGGCACCTGGAGAGTTTCCAATCCTCTACCAGTCTTGGTTAAGGGAGGGAGAGTCAAGCAGAGGCTTATCCATTCCATTCTTAGCTTGGCCAGTGGCTAGCGAGTAGAAGGCTATCTGCTACAAGCCAAAACTCACCCGTGCTGGGCAGCAGCGGCATTGGAGAGAGTCGAGGGCAGAGCCTCAAGTTTACTGTGCAGAAGGGGGCGATGGTAAAACACTTCCGGATTTTTCCCAAGAAAACTCTCTGGATCCACTACCGGAACGATTGCAGATGGACAGTGGGCCGTTCTGGGAGAGATGTGTCCGTGGTGTCGCTATGGGTCGGAGACGACTCGACAGCATAAGACAAGACCCCAGTAATTAGTACGGTGCCTGGCACATATTAAGCATTTAACAAATACCATCAAAATAAAGAATTATCATTATTAGTTTGGCAACCCCTGATACAATTCCAAGCTTTAAAATGTTCTCAGCCACTCAATTTCATCTCTTACCCTTTCCTCCCCCTCATTCCTCAAAGCAGCTCTCCCTCCCATGCTCCTTTGTTTTTTACCCTTCCCCCACATGTATTTCTGGGGCTTTACTCATCCGCTCCCCAGACTTGACAACTTAAAATCTATTTACATATCCAAACTACATAGCAAGATGACTTCTGAATTCAGGGCCTCAGTGTTGGCTCTGCTTTCTGATATACAATATCAGGGGGAGGGTGGTGGTCCCTATTCCTTGGCAGTGAGAAAAGACAGAGACCAAATCTTTACATGGTTTTATCTCTTTCCTTTAGAGAGGCATTTTCTTTGGTGTCCTTTCTCTTTTTTTAAAAAATGGTATTTATTAAGCTCTTACTATGTTCCAGGCACTGTTCTAAGCGCTGGGGTGGATACAAGCTAATCAAGCTGGATCCAGTCTCGGTCCCACGAGGGGCTCACAGTTAATAATAATAATAATAATAATAATAATAATAATAATGTTGGTATTTGTTAAGCGCTTACTATGTGCCGAGCACTGTTCTAAGCGCTGGGGTAGATACAGGGTAATCGGGTCGTCCCACGTGGGGCTCACAGTTAATCCCCATTTTACAGATGAGGTAACTGAGGCACCAAGAAGTGAAGTGACTTGCCCACAGTCACACAGCTGACAAGTGGCAGAGCTGGGATTCGAACTCATGACCTCTGACTCCCAAGCCCGTGCTCTTTCCACTGAGCCACGCTGCTTCTCTAATTAATCCCATTTTACAGATGGGGGCACAGAGAAGAGAAGTGACTTAACCAAGGTCACACAATTGATAAGTGCTGTTGTTAATGGTATTTGCTAAGCATTTACTGTGTGCTAGACACTGTTCTAAGCACTGGGGTAGATACAAGCTACCAGTTGGACCCAGTCCCTGTCCCACATGGGCCTCACAGACTGAATCCCTATTTTACATTTGAGAGAACTGAGGCCCAGAGAAGAGAAGTGACTTGCCTTAAGGCCACACAGCAGATGAGTGGTGGAGACAGGATTAGAATTCAGGTCCCTCTGACTCCTGACTCTTACCTATTGTTATATAGTTCACTCCCAGGTGCTTAGTACATTGGTCTGCACACAGTAAGCACTCAGTAAATACAATTAACTGACTGACTAAGGTGAAATCTTTAAAGGTGGTCTGACAAACCAGTGACTTACATCTACTCCTGATGAGTTGTCCCCTTAGTGTGAATTAAAAACACTGTACCTCAATCACGTCTCTCTCGCCGCTGACCTCTCACCCACGTCACGTCTCTGGCCCGGAGCGCCCTCCGTCTTCATAGCTGACAGACCATCACTCTCCCCATCTTCAAAGCCTTATTGAAGGCCCATCTCCTCCAAGAGGCCTTCCCTGACTAAACCCCCCTTTCCTCCCTCTCACTCCCTTCTGCGTCGCCCAGACTTGCTCCCTTTATTCATCTGCCCTCCCAGCCCCACACCACTTATGAACATATCTGTAATTTTACTTATTTCTATTAATGTCTCTAGACTGTAAGATCATTGCGGGCAGGGAATGTGCCTGTTTTATTGCTATATTGTAGTCTCCCAAGTGCTCAGTACAGTGTTCTGCACACATTAGGTGCTCAATAAATACGAGTGACTCACTGACTGACGCTGTCTTGACTGGAGAGCAACACTAGGGAAGACGGCGGGGGATGATGACATTTCCCTGGAACTGAGAGCCCCGTGGCCGGGGCAGGGAGAAAGGAGTCTGTCGGGAGGTGTGTGTCGATTGTGGGGGAAGACACAATAATAATAATAATAATTGTATTTGTTAAGCGCTCGCTACGTGCGCTTGTGGATAGAGCACTGTACTAAGCGCTTGGGGGGGGCAATACAAGCAAATCGGGTTGGACACAGTCCCTGTCCTACATGAGGTTCACAGTCTTCATCCCCATTTTACAGGTGAGGGACCTGAGGCCCAAAGAAGTGAAGCGACTTGCGACACAGCGGACAAGTGGCAGAGCTGGGATGAGAAACCCTGATCTTCTGACTCCCAGGCCCAGGCTCTATCCACTAGGCCATGCTGCTTCTCTAGTGAATTTGTCCCTATTCCTTAGGAAGAAATGTTCCCACCTGGGTCATTTCTCCTGGCATCCCCTGCTCCTGTGGTCACAGCCCTTCAGAGGGCGGTGGGTGCACAGAGAGCAGGTGGAGGGGAATCTCCAGAGGGGTTGCAGGGCACCCCTTTGCCACACTGGGGGGGCAGGCTCAGATCAGATTGGCAGCTGTCAATCGTAAGGGACGTGGCATCATGTTGGGTCATAATTTGACCCCTTCTACTGAGGATCGTAGATTTGATAGGACGCCCGGGTACACTGATAATCCAGTGAGACGCCTCTTGTGCAAATGACACCCCCTGATGTGGACCCGAGGGGACACTCAGATGTGTTTTGGGGGTGGAAGGAAGAAAGAGTGAGTGACTAGGGGAAAAACCTGCTTCCTTTCCTCGAAGCCATGGCTTAGCATTCTGAAGTTCTCCTAGTTTGTGAGGAAAAGGTGATCTGACATCCACAGAAGCAATGAATATGAACAAAAAATGAGTTACCAGTCAATCAGTCATATGTCTTGAGTGCTTACTGTGTGCGGAGTGCTGTACTAAGCACTTGGGAGAGAATCAGATAACACAATCGGTAGGCAAGTTCCCTGCCCACAGTTAGTTTACGATCTAGAGAGGGAAAGGAACATTAATATAAAGAAATAAATTACAGGTAAGTACATAAGCCCCTGTCAGATCTAAAGAATCAGATTCAAGAATTCATACCTAGGTCTTTTTGGACGAAAAATTCTAGGTCAGCATTGGTGGTCGGTGACGAATAGAGGGAATCCTCTCGTGTTCAGGAAGAGAAGAAAGAACATAAAGGGATTCAGAAGCAGGATTCTCCCTAATTATTTTACGTGTGTATCTCTCGTCTTTGAGAAAACACTTAGCTCCACTTACAGTTTCATCAGTTTCTCTCTCAGTAAAATAGGAGTGAAGTTCCCATTCTCCCTCCCTCTTAGACTGTGAGTCCCACGTGGGATGGGGCCGGAGACTTTAAACTGCTCCTCTAGACTGTAAGTTTACTGTAGGCAGGGGACATGTCTACCAACACTGTTGTCTTGTCCTCGCCCAGTGCTTAGTAGAGTGTTCTGCACACTGCAAGCAGCATGGCTCAGTGGAAAGAGCATGGGCTCAGAAGTCAGAGGTCATGAGTTCTAATCCCGGTTCCGCCACCTGTCAGCTGTATGACTTTCGGTAAGTCACTTAACTTCTCGGTACCTCATTTACCTCATCTGGAAAATGGGGATTAAGACTGTGAGCCTCACGTGGGACAACCTGATTATCCTGTATCTACCCCAGTGCTTAAAACAGTGCTTGGCACATAATAAGCGCTTAACAAATACCACCATTATTATAATTATTATTATTATTATAGAGCCCGGGCCTGGGAGTCGGGAAGATCTAGGTTCTAATCCCATCTCTGCCACATGTCTACTTTGTGACCTTGGGCAAATCACTTAAATTTCCTAGGCCTCAGTTCTGTCATCTGTAAAATGGAGATGAAGAGTGTGAGCCCCATGTGGGACAGGGACTGTGTCCAGCTTAATTAACTTGTGTCTGCCCCAGTGCTTAAACAGTGCATGGCACAGAGTAAGCTCTTAATAAGCATTATTATTATTATCATTATTAACAATAATAATAATAAATGTGATTGAATGACTGTCTTCAACCTGGCTATCTTGTATCTACCCCAATATAATACCTGGCCCATTGCAAGGGCTTAGTAAATATTATTACTATCATTATTATTATTATTATCATCATCATCATTAGGAAAGTGTGGAAAAAAGATTAACACCCCAATTTCCCTCTCTCCCAATCAGGACCAGTTTTACAAATTTCCCTATTAACATAGCCATATCTTTCCTGGTATAGCGGACTCAAAGAAATTTAGCCTTTCCTGGTAATAAGAGTAACAGTAGTCATAATAACAGTGGTATTTTTTAAGCACTTACTATGTGCCAGGCACTGTACTAAATGCTGGGGTAGAGACAAGCAAATCGTGTTGGTCACAGTCCATGTCCCACATGAGGCTCACAGTCTTCATCCCCATTTTACATCTGCAGGAACTGAGGCCGGAGAAGTCAAGTGACTTGCCCAAGGTCAAACAGCAGACATGTGACAGAGTTGCGATTAGAATCCGGATCCTTCTCACTCCCAGGCCCGGACTCTATCCACTGGCCCCCTAGTAATGGAACATGACTCTGGAGAGAGTCAGAGTTTCAGGAGAAGAGGGAAATTTTGTTTTCTCCACTTCAACTGCTTATCAAAGGGCCTAAGTGGGGAGGGGAGAAGACAATTCCAGGAAAAAAAGAAAATAACTCAGCAAGAATGAGAGCCTCTTAGCTCCACGGCATCCCATCCGACTCCTGGAAGGAAGTTGGGAACATCATCAGCTGATGTGATTGTTTAATAAAGGACAACACAATGGCATAACATTTGTAATGCATTTTCTTCTTTGTTTGAAACAATAAAAACTAATTAAAACCCTTAATTGAATCAGACCCAAACTTCCTGCGGAATAAATAGAATGACAGTGATGCTAAAAATGTAGACGCGTCATAGATTCCACCGTGTGTATGTGGAACATAGGAGCCAAAAACAGATTCCACCAAAAGAATGTATTCATAGAACATAGGGGCAGAAACACTTGAGTCCACGTCGTGATAAGCAGAAACTGCAGCCCGAAGATTAGGCTTTTAAGGTATGTACGTTTAAGTTGACCCATGCGATTCTAAAAAGATTTTCAACTTTGGAAAAACCGATCGCTGTCTTCTCTGTTGGGTTGTACCCCCTTAAGTGCTACGCACGGCGTTCTGCAAGGAATAAGTGCTCAATAGGTCGGGAAGCCGCTCAGCCTAGTGGAAAGAGCACAGAGGATCTGGGTTCTTATCCCTGCTCTGCGCCTTGTCTGCTGGGTGACCTTGGGCAAGTTATTTCACCGTGCCTCAGTCTCCTCATCTGTAAAATGGGGGTAATGACTGTGCGCCCCATGTGGGACAGGGACTGTGCCCAACCTGATTAGCTTGGTTTCTCCCCAGCACTTAGAACAGAGTCCGGCCCATAGAAAGCACTTAATAAATGTCGTTAAAAAAAATTACCACTGATCGATCGATTGACTGATAATCTTTGAAGGGTAAAAAGGACAGGGATGGAGACTAAAGCTTTTCTTCTATCATTTTTTCAGCCAACCGCCAAAACTCTATGGGAAGGAGGAAGGGAGGAGGGGAATTAGCATATGATACTCTTCGCTTCTCTGACCCGTCCAGTGGTTTGGAAAGGTTCATTACCAAATTCTCATTCCCGTTATCTGGATGGGCATTGCAGTCTGATGACAGTGCCGTTGATCATCAACTTCTGTCTCTGTTTCAACCTGATGGCAAATCTCTGGGATAATATACCTGCAAAGCAATTCGATTTTCATTTTAAGAGCAGATTCCCCCCTTTTCCTCCCCCCCACCGCCCCCCCCTCCCCCCACAGAGGAGAACATCTGTTTGAATCTGAATGCGACACGGAGGAAAATATTTCAGATGAATCTATTGGTGAGGAACCTTGAGCTCGGTTAGCGGTTTTAGAGATTTGAATTCCCTTATCAGCCAGGACAGCTCTTTTCTCCCCTCCCCAATCCATCACTCCATCTCCAGAATGTTTTATTCTTAAATTATCTATTTTAATGTCTTTTATTTTCTCTATCCCATCTCACCCCATGCCCACCACCCCCAATTTCCCTCCCTGCCAATCAGGACCAGGTTTACAAATTTCCCTACCAACATAGTCATCAAGTGTCTTTCCTTGTCGTCCGTGAGACCTTGGACCTCACATCTCTGAGCCTCGGTTTTCTCATCTGTAAAATGGGGATTCATTAATTTGGTTAACTTGTGTCTACCCCAGCACTCCGTTTAGTGTCTGGCACAGAATATGGACTAAAGAAATACCACCATTATAACTATTATTCTCTTCCTACCTCTTCCATTCTCTCTTTTCCCTCCTCCCTTCATTTACACTTTTTCTTTCTCAGTCTCTCCCAGCTCCTCAGTTCGATCTCAAAGTGAAGAGTTTGTGCACCTGGCCCTGATTGCATTGAATGGAGGCACTCATCAAAACCCAAAAGATTATCCCTAAAGATGAACTGAAGCCAAGAGAAATTTAAACTGAAGCAGAATGCACAGGTATGGAAGAACCAAGTTCAAATTTAAACTCCAAATGGTAGGTTTTCCTAAAGATGCAGTTCCTTTTTTTTTTTTTAATGGTATTTGTTACACATGTACTATGTTTCAGGCACTATTCTAAGCACTGAGGTAAATACGAGCTAATCAGGTCAGATACAGTTCCTGTCCCATATGGTCTCACAGTCAAAGTCAATCAATCATATTTATTGAGTGCTTACTGTGTGCAGAGCACTATACTAAGCGCTTGGGAGAGTACAATAAGATAATTGATAGAATGTTCCCTGCCCACAATGAGCTTACGGTCTAGAGGCGGGGAGACAGATATTAATATAAATAAATAAATTTTGGTTATGGATATAGGAACCATGAAGCTGAGGCAGGGATAAATAAAGGGGTGCAAATCCAAGTTGGAGGGAGAACAGATATTGAATCCCTGTTTTACAGTTGAGGAAATTGAGGCACAGAGAAGTGAAATGACTTGCCCAAGGTCACCCAGGAGGCAAGGGGCGGAGCCAGGATGAGAACCAGGTCCTCTGCCTCCCAGGCCCATGCTCTTTCCATTAGACCATGCTACTTCCACAGGTTCTAATTAATACCTCCTTTCTCTAATTCTATTGCTGAGACAAGAACAGTCTTGGCAACTTCCATTCACTTCTCCTCTTTTCCTTGATGGATTGATTGATCGACCAGTTTATCACAGGAAATGGCTGCGGGCAATGAGGTAGAGACTCAAAATGTCAAATGGAGACTAATGTAGTGAAAAAGCCATGAAATCTTTTTAACTCTTCATTTCTATTTCCGAAGTGGTCCAAATTAAAATGAACGATCCCATGGGCTACCCTAGAATAGATGAAGAGTTTTAAAACGATGAATCCCTCCTCTCCATTCCATCAACTTTTACTATTTGTCTGAAGAAACCTGTGATTTTACCACACTTATTAAATCCCAATTTTTACGGACACCATCACTTCATTTAAGTACTTCTTATACAGCTCTGCCAAGCTGAACACAGATATGCTGACGTTAGCTCTCCTACTGAGAAGCATCCATCATAGATCTCGAACATGTTCTCAAAATGGGTTCCTATGTAATTGTTCTTCTTTCGCTACAATACGTTTTGACTCCGGACAGTGTCCCTTTGTTAAGTCAGATATTCTGAACCTATTGGTTGGAGGAAGAATTTCACCAGGTCCTTTAAAGCATCCAGGAAACATGGAATAAGTCGTTTATGACATCCCGGAATGCCTCGGATCCACGGGGCAATAAACGCTCCCATAAAATCCATGTAGACAGCAGAAATATGAAGAGATTTTCTAGAGTAGATACCACGTGAGTATTGAATTTAAAATTATACTACTCATACAGAGATCTAATTTTTATCCCGTAACCCTATGGGTGGAAAAACAGGGCCTTAGAGAGATGTAAATATGAGAGAAAGTTTCCAAGGAGACAAACGATTGACTCTTTTCATTCCTTTTTTCTGACTCTAATCTTTCCCACAGTCCTGGGGGTTTTGAAAAAGCCTCCGATTGATCACCCACCGAGCCATCTCCTTCATTTCAGCAATGGCCTTTCAAACCCCACCTTACTCCCCTCAGGATGTCCTCGCTCCTTGCTTTCCAAAAACATTTCTTTCTTTCCGGCAATTGTCCTTTGCCTCTCGGCTCTTCCAGGTAAGAAAAGACAGGGGAAGAAGGAACCTCCTGCTCTTTCAATTCCTCCATCAGGTCTGTCGATAAATTCCATCCATTTTGTCTCCGTAACAGTTCTCGGCTTTCCCCCCGGTTTCCTCTCCATCAAAATGGCCACCACCCTGGTTCTGGCCTCCTCACGGGATAGCTGCCTTCAGACTCGCCCCTCTCCAGTCCACGTTTCACCCTGTCTTCCCCATTAGAGTGTAAGTTCCTTGTGGACAGGAAACGTTTCACTTCCTCATCCTGTACTTCCCGGGTACCTAGTCCAAGGCACCGCACCAAGAGGACATTTGATAAATACTATTATTATATCTACTAATAATAATTCTGGTATTTAAGCACTTACTGTATGCCAGACACTGTACTAAGAGCTGAGGTGGATACGAGTCATCGGGTTGGACACAGAACTTGTCCCATTTAGGGCTCACCATCTTAATCTCCATTTTATAGATGAGGAAACTGAGGCAAAGAAAAGTGAAGTGACTTGCCTGAGATCACACAGCAGACAAGTGGTAGAAACGGGATTAGAACCCACAACTTTTTGATGCCCAGTCTCATCCTCTGTCCACTAGGCCTGCTGCTTCTATTACTCCTCCTCTTCCTCCTATCACACCTCTCCTTCTTCCTCCTCCGTCTAACCTCTCCCCAAACTTTGTGCCAACGCCCTCCACCCCCGTCCTCCTGTCTCAGAACCACCCCTCGCTCCCTTACCCCCATGCCGGCCCCCATCAACTCTCTCCCATCCAACCCCTCCCCTCGCGCCATCCCCCTCCCCACAGCCTCAGCCAAATGCGGCCTGTGGAAAGCCCCACTCCATCACAAGGAAGCTTCCCTTCATCCTTGACTTGTTCCTGAACCAGTCACTCCTCCTCCTCGCCATCAGTGAAGCCTGGCTCCCCCAAGATGACAGGGTCTCCTCTGCTGCTCTCTCCAGAGGAGGCCTCATCTTCTCCCACTTCCCCAGACTCACTGGGAAAGGAGGACATGTCAGCTTCCTTCTAGCGCCCCAGTGCCGCTTTCTCACCATTCCAGCTCCCCCATTAGTTTCTTTCCTTTCCTTTGAAGCCCATATCATCTGCCTCTACCACCCTCTCCAGATTCCTGTCACGGTCGTCTACCGTCCCCCAGGTCCAACCTCCAACTTTTTGAACCATTTTGATCCCTTTCTCACATTCCTTCTCTCTTTTTCCATCCCTACACTGATCTTTGGGGACCTGAACATCCATACACATGTTCCCGATGACCCTTCCACTGCCTGCTTTCTATTGTTCTTCAACTCCGCTGACCTCCTCCCCCACCCCCACCTCACCCACTCACCAAACCGGACACACATTTGATCTCATCATCTCTAGCCACTGCACATCTCTACCCTCATCAACTCTGGAATCCCTCTATCTGAGCACAATCTCAACTGCCTTCTCTCTCACACACCTCCTCCTCACAAATCTATGCTTTTCCCCCACAGAGACCTTCGCTCTTTTGACCCCACCTAATTTTCTCAACTCTTCGTTTCCCAATTTAATTCATTCAGTCGTATTTATTGAGCGCTTACCATGTGCAGAGCACTGTATTACGTGCTTGGAAAAGTACAATACAACAGTAGTCACATTCCCCGCCCACAATGAGCTCACAGACTAGAGTGGGGGAGACAGACATGGATACAAATAAATAAAATTACAGCTATGTACATAGGTGCTGTGGGGCTAGGAGCGGGGAAGAGCAAAGGGAACATGTCAAGGCAACGCAGAAGGGCTTGGGAGATGAGGAAAAGTGGGGCTTAGTCTGGGAAGACCTCTTGGATGAGATGTGCCTTCAATAAGGCTTTGAAGGGGGGAAGAGTAATTGTTTGTCGGGTTGGAGAAGGGGGGGCGTTCCAGGCCAGAGGCAGGACGTGGGCAAGGGGTCGGCGGCATGACAGGTGAGATGGAGGCTCAGTGAGAAGGTTAGCGGCAGAGGAGCGGAGTGTGTGGACTGGGCTGTAGTAGGAGAGAAGCAAGGTGAGGTAGGAGGGGGAAAGGTGACGGACTGCATTAAAGCCAGTGAAGAGGAGTTTTTGTTTGATTTGGAGTTGGATGGGCAACCATGGAGTTTTTTGAGGAGCGGGGTGATGTGTCCAGAACGTTTCTGTAGAAAAATGATCCGGGCAGCAGAGTGAGACTGTGAGCTCGTTGTGGGCGGGGATTGTCACTATTTATTGTTGTATTGTACTTTTCCAAGCGCTTCGTAGAGTGCTATGTTCACAGTAGGTGCTTAATAAATGTGATTGAATGAATGAACGAATGAAAGGACTGGAGTGGGGAAAGACAGGAGGCTGGGAGGTCAGCAAGGAGAACGATGCAGTAACCTAGGCGGGATAGGATGAGTGACTGGATTAACGTGGTAGAAGTATGGATGGAAAGGAGAGGGGAGATTTTAGCGATATTGCGATGGATTGAATATGTGGGTTGAATGAGAGAGAGAGGAATCCCCTTGCCCCATCCTATCTCACCTGGCTACTCGCCTACAAAAACCCAGCCTGCACATTTTGCTCTTCTAATGCTAACCTTTATCTCATCTATCTCGCTGCTGACCTCTTGTCCAAATCCTGCCTCTGGCCTGGAATGCCCTCCCTCTTCATATCCGTCAGACGGTGACTCTCCCCCCGAGTTCAGAGCCTTACCGAAGGCCCATCTCCTCCAAGAGGCCTTCCCTGACTAAGCCCTCCTGTCCTCTTCTCCCACTTCCTTCTGCCTCACCTTGACTCGCTTCCTTTATTCGTCCCCTCCCAGGCCCACAGCGCGCGTGTCCCTATCTGTCATTTATTCATTTGTATTGATGTCTATCTCCCCTTCTCTAGACTGTAAGCTCATTGTGGACAGGGACCCTCCCAAACCCGGTCCTCTCCCAGACTTTCCTATCACCGTGGATGGCATGACCATCCTTCCCGTCTCTCAGGCCCGCAATCTCTGTGTCATCCTTGACTCGTCTCTCTCATTCACCCCACACGTCCTATCCGTTACCGAGACCTGCCGGTTTCACCTTTACAATATCGCCAAGATCCGCCCTTTCCTCTCCACCCAGACGGCTACCTTACTGCTACGGGCTCTCGTTATAGCCCGGCTAGACTACTGTGTCGGCCTTCTCTCTGATCTCCCTTCCTCCTCTCTCGCCCCGCTCCGGTCTATTCTTCACTTCGCTGCCCGGCTCATCTTCCTGCAGAAACGATCTGGGCATGTCACTCCCCTTCTTAAACAACTCCAGTGGTTGCCTATCGACCTCCGCTCCAAACAAAAACTCCTCACTCTAGGCTTCAAGGCTCTCCATCACCTTGCCCCTTCCTACCTCTCCTCCCTTCTCTCTTTCTACTGCCCACCCTGCACGCTCCGCTCCTCCGCCGCCCACCTCCTCACCGTCCCTCGGTCTCGCCTATCCCGCCGTCGACCCCCGGGCCACGTCCTCCCGCGGTCCCGGAACACCCTCCCTCCTCACCTCTGCCAAACTGATTCTCTTCCCCTCTTCAAAACCCTACTTAAAACTCACCTCCTCCAAGAGGCCTTCCCAGACTGAGCTCCCCTTCTCTCTCTACTCCCTCTACCGCCCCCCCTTTCACCTCTCTGCAGCTTAACCCTCTTTTCCCCCCATTTCCCTCTGCTCCTCCCCCTCTCCCTTCCCATCCCCTCAGCACTGTATTCGTCTGCTCAACTGTATATATTTTCATTACCCTATTTATTTTGTTAATGAAATGTACATCGCCTCGATTCTATTTAGTTGCCATTGTTTTTACGAGATGTTCTTCCCCTCGACTCTATTTATTGCCATTGTTCTCGTCTGTCCGTCTCCCCCGATTAGATCGTAAGCCCGTCAAACGGCAGGGACTGTCTCTATCTGTTGCTGACTTGTTCATTCCAAGCGCTTAGTACAGTGCTCTGCAGATAGTAATCGCTCAATAAATACTATTGAATGAATATTTTATCATTGCATTGTACTCTCCCAAGTGCTTAGTACAGTGTTCTGCACATGGTAAGTCCTCCACACTTATGACTGACTGACTTCTAATATCACTGATGCTACAGATACCAAACTTCCCTGTTGCCTCAATCATTTGCCTCGAACAGCAGAAATGCTGTTCTGCATATCGCATCAAAATCCTCGAGTCCCTTTCCTCTCTGCCCAAGCAAAAACTTCTTCTAATCATTTGCTTCCAGGGTCTCCATCAGCTCTCTTCCTCTTACTCATCCACTCTCTTCTCCCACTAGACCCCAGCTTGCACCTGTCATTCCTCTCAAGCGAACTCAATCACTGCCTCCTCCTTATTTCTCTTGTTTCCGATCCCTTTCCTGGCCTCTTCCTCCTGCCTGGAACTTTCTCCTTTTCAAATCCTTTTTCAAATCCACTTGATCTTTGCTGCCTCAGTTTTAAGTCCTTCTGAAATCACATCTCCTCCAAGAGGCTTTCCCCGATTAATTTTTCTTCTCCCGAGGTCATATCTTCCCATTTACTACCTTAGTCCTTCTGTGTCAATCACCCAAAGCACTTCTGTACATATGGACTTACTTAGACACTTCCTCATTTTTTTATGGTATTTGTTAAGCGCTTTCTATGTGACAGACACTGTACTAAGCGCTGGGGTAGATCCAAGCTAATCCAGTTGGATGCAGTCCGGGTCCCACATGGGGCTCACCGTCATAATCCCCATTTTACAGATGAGGGAACTGAGGCCCAGAGAAGTCAACTGACTTGCCCAAGGTCACACAGCGGACAGGTGGCAGAGCCAGGATCAGAACCCAGTTCCAATCTTACCCGTACTGGTCTCAAAGCCGAGATTAAAACTCGGAGCTGACAGTTTAGAGCATTAATCTGGTGAATGAGCATTACTGAGACCAATTCTGACAATCTCAACCCCAGAGGGAGAATTGAAAACAAAAAAAAGCAGCCAAACGTAGCGTTTGATTACTTACTTGAGACATCACCTCTGCGCTCTAAGGGCAAGAATTTCTCTCATGACTAAGATACATTTCATTTTCCTGCATTGCTTAAGGAAACAGATGTCAAAATGCTCCTATCCTTAAAGCACATTTGCCTGTGGAATTAGACTGTAGACCCCTAGTACAGTGCTTTGCACATGGTAAGCGCTTGATAAATCCGATTGACTGACTGACTGACTGACTTACTGTTGTTGAAAAATGGTTGAACATGTGAAGGCAGGGAATGTGTCTGTTTATTGTTGTATTGTACTCTTCCAAGTGCTTAGTACAGTGCTCTGCACACAGTAAGCGCTCAATAAATACGATCGAATGAATAACTCAAATTCACTTAGATGGTAAATCTCTTCGTTGCTTAGTGGAAAGAGCGTGGGCTTGGGAGTCAGAGGACGTGGGTTCTAATCTTGCCTGCTGTGTGACCTTGGGCAAGCCACTTACCTTCTCTGTGCCTCATTTACCTCATCCGTAAAATGGGGATTAAGACTGATTACCTTATATCTACCCCTGTGCTTAGAACAGTGCTTGGCACATAGTAAGCGCTTACCAAATACCATCATTATTATGGTGGGCAGGGAATGAATTTATTGAGCCCTCTGTGAATCGATGCCTTATCGTGGCAGGAGAGTTTGGGTCGGCTGATAAGGCTTAGAGCTGGGCCACATAGGGCTACCCGTGATGGAAAGGACTAAGCCGAAGAGTCAAAGTCGATTATCCTTGCTGGACGGCAGTGGCCCGGCAAAGAGTCAGAGGCGGAGGACCGAGAGACCAAAACGTGGAACAAAGACAATGGCGGAGGCTCAAGTTTTTACTGCGTGGTAAACCACTTCCGTATATTTACCGAGAAAACTCCGTGGATACACATACGCCCTTATGACAGAAGATGGGGTGTTTTGAAGACAGTGTGTCCGTGGCGTCGCTTTGGGTCCGAAACGACTCGAAGACATTTGGAGAAGGTTTATTGAGCGCACAGTAACACGTCACACAGTAACATAGAGTTAGTAGACAAGATATCTGCCTTCAAGAAATTTACAATCTAGTGGGGGAAACGGACACTAAAATAAACTCCAAGTCGGGAAAGCAAGGGAGTTAAAAGATATGTCCGTAAGCGGTACTTTGGAAGGAGCAGAGTGTTCAGTGGGGGTGCCTAGTGACACGGAAATGTCGGGTGGCAGTATGGGAGAAATAAGAGATATTGGAGTGCATCAGACCCTAGAGAAGTTTTAATTTATTTTCAGGAAAAATGTCCCCCACCTTAAAAAAGCAATCTTATTTTTGGTGAAAGCAAGCTTCTTACCTCTGGCAGGAAGAAGGAAAAACTTGAATAAGAGCTCTAAGCATTTTTTTCTGTTTCCTTCACAGCTCGTGTCTGTTAAACTCTTCTCCTTTGTTCTCTGTCACTTGTCTCCCTTAACATTTACTATTCAGTCACTTAATCGGTGTCACATTTTTCTATTCGCAGCTTGATAGAGCCTTTCACCCTTTCTATGTCAGCATTTTTGGTTTTTTTCACCCTTGGGTTATTTCAGTGTTTTCCTAGTTTGTCAGTCACCCATTTGGTACCTATCTCTTTCATTTGCCATTCATCTTGTTTTGAAATATCACTGGTTTAATGATGCTTTTATTCCCCTTCACTCCACCCAGCGTTTATTTTCGTGATGTTCCCACACATCTTTTTTTCTTTTTTTAAATTTCCTTTGGCAGTCTGTTGTTTTTTTCCCTCTCCCACTTAGGCTGGTGGACTTTCACGCCTACACTTCCCAATCAATCAATTAATCAATCAATCAATCAGTGGTATTTGCTGAGTGCTCACTGTATGCAGGACTTTGAGAGTACCAAACATCAGAGTTGGTAGACACGTTCCCTATATTCACTTTCCGCTCTTTTTTGTAGTTCTCCAGCAGGAAGCATCATGGCCTAGTGAATTGAGCCCGGGCCTGGGAGGCAGCAGGACCTGGGTTCTAATCCTGGCTCCACCACCTATCTACTGTGACCTTGAGCAAGTCACTTCACTTCTCTGGGCCTCAATTCCCTCAACTGTAAAATGGGGATTCAGTCCCTGTTCTCTCTCTTACTTACAATGTGGACCCCATGTGGGACCTGATACTCTTGTATCTACCCCAGTGCTTGGCACAAAGGCGCACTTAACATACCACCATCATTATTAATCTGCCAAGCTGGCATGGTAATCTACTTTTTCCAAATCCAGTTTCTTCTGCAGCCCCAGGGAACACCAGAGGTCATCTTAGAACCAAAATAGCCTCCTGAACCCAGGCCTGGGAGTCAGAAGGACCTGAATTCTAATCCCAGAGTTGCCACTTGTCTGTTGCGTGACCTTGGGTGAGTAACTTCACTTCACTGGGCCTCAGTTCCCTTGTCGGTAAAATGATAATAATAATAATGTTGGTATTTGTTAAGTGCTTACTATGTGCCGAGCACTGTTCTAAGCGCTGGGGTAGACATAGGGGAATCAGGTTGTCCCACGTGGGGCTCACAGTCTTGATCCCCATTTTACAGATGAGGGAACTGAGGCACAGAGAAGTTAAGTGACTTGCCCACAGTCACACAGCCGACAAGTGGCAGACCTGGGATTTGAACTCATGAGCCCTGACTCCAAAGCCCATGCTCTTTCTACTGAGCCACAAATGGGGGTTAAAACCGTGAGTCCCCTGCGGGACAGGGACTGTGTCCAGCCAGATTTGCTTGCATCCAACCCAGCACTTAGTGTAGTGCTTGGCACATAGTAAGCACTTAAATACCATTATTATTATTATTATTGTTATTATTATTGTCTGCAGTCATCTGCCAGATCACAGAATGCTTCAATTTCTGAAAGCTTAGACTCTTTCCTTCCCAGGGCTCTCTTGCTCTTGTTTTCAACTGGCCTAGTGGCCCCTCCCGGGTTCTGGGAGTCAGAGGACCTGGGTTCTAATCCCGCCCCTGCCATTTGTCTGCTGTGTGACCTTGGGCAAGTCACTTCACTTCTCTGGGCCTCAGTTCCTCATCTGTAAAATGGGGATTAAGACCATGAACCCCAGGTGGGGCAGATATTGTGTCCAACCTGATTAGCTCGGATCTATTCCATCGCTTAGAACAGTGCCTGGCAGTTAGTAAATGCTTAACACATAACATGAAAAACATAAAATTCTTCACTCCCTTACTGCAGCAATCTGTTTCTTTGGGAACTTGAGTGAGAAGGAATCTGCTTTTTTTGCGAGTCAGAGGGGGAGCTGTGTTGGTTGTGATGCAGTTGGACAAAATCATCTCTGGTCAACTCTGTTCTATTGGACTCTCTCAAATGCTTAGTACAGTGCTCTGCACACAGTAAGCACTCAGTAAATACCGCCTATTGATTGATTGACTGTAAGCTCGTTATGGGCAGGGAACATTACTAACTCTGACATATTGTTCTCTTCCGAGCGCTTAATACAGTGCTCTGCACACAGTGCTCAATAAATATCAGTGATGGACAGATTGATCGACTGTAAGCTCGTTGTGGGCAGGGAAAGTGTCTACCAACTGTTGGTTTCTTGGTCAATCCAGAAGTCAGGGATGGAGCAAGACTGGAGCAGGGACCTGGGGGGCAGAAAGGAAGGTTTTTCTCAGAGGGATCCAAGGAGTCAAAGAACATGGCAAGAATAATAATAATAATAATAATAATAATAATAATGTTATTGTTATGTGTTTACTGTGTGTCAGGCACTGTGCTAAGTGATGGGGTGGATACAAGTAAATCGGATTGGACACAGGCCCTGTTCCACGTGGGGCTCACGGTCTCAATCCCCATTTTACAGATGAGGTAACTGAGGCCCAGAGGAGTGAAGTGACTTGCCTGAGGTCACACAAAAGACACCTGGCAGAGCCAGAATTAGAACCTATGACCGTCTGTCTCCCAGGCTCTATCTTCTAGAGAGCAATTTTTATGCCCAGGTCAGCATGCGGGAGCAAGCCTGGAGCGATGACCCTCAGTGGTGGAAAGGAGGGCGGCAGTTACGGTAATCATGGTATCCTTTAAGCGCTTATTATGTTCTGGACGCTCTTCTAAGCGCTGGGATAGATACAAGATAAATGGATTAGACACAGTCCCTGTCCCGCATGGGGCTCACAGTCTTAACCCCATTTTACAAATGAGTGAATTGAGGCAGAGAGAAGTGAAGTGACCTGCCCATGGTCACCCAGCAGACAAGTGGCAGAGCTGGGATTAGAACCCATGACCTTCTGACTTCCAGGCCCACGCTCTATCTATGAGGCCCTGCCTTTTCCCGAGCTCCTGCTTCGGCAGAACATGTGGAAGCAGCTTTTAACCCCCCCCTGGGGTTGGGGGGGGTGTCCCCTAGCTGAGGGAAGGCCCCAGGGTTTAAATCAATTTAGGAATGCTTCAACAAGAGGGCTACTTCCCAGAGAAACCTCATTAGCCACAATCACCCTAACAATGCCACCTAATTGGGCTGCTCAGAACTGCGCAGCAGCGATGGTCCTTAATTGGGTGGAGACTGTGGCCTACTTTAAAAGAGTCCAAATTAATGGGAAATGGGCCTGTTTCGAATGGGTTTCTGGCCTGGATCCTTTGGTCCCTCAGAAAATGCCCCTCTGAGTGAGGTCTGCACTCCATTAGTAGGAAAATCCTCCCTTTCCTCGCCATCTCAACTGGCGATCCAAGCCCTTATGCTACCCTGCCTTGACAACCGCATCTGCCTTCTCTCTGACCTTCCTGTCTCCCCTGCAACTCCAGTCCTTACTTCACTCTGCCACAGGGATCATTTACCAACAAAAATGTTCAAGCCATGTCTCCCCACCCCTCAAGAACCGCCGGGGTTGCCCATCCACCTCCGCATCAAACAGAAACTCCTCACCACTGACTTGAAAGCACTCGATTACCTCGCCCCCTCCTACCTCACCTCACTGCTCTCCTACACCAACCCAGCCCGCACACTTCACTCCCCTAATGCTGACCTTCTCACTTTCCCTCCATCTTGTCTATCTCGCTGCTTTCCAGTCACCCACGTCCTGCCTCTGGCGTGGAACTCCGTCTCCTTCGTATCTGACAGACCACCACTCTCCCCTCCTTTAAAGCCATATTAATATTAATAATGGTATTTGTTAAGTGCTTACTATGTGCCAGGCACTGTGCTAAGCGCCGGGGTGGATTCAAGCAAATCAGGTTGGACACAATGTCGTACGTGGGGCTCACAGTCTCAATCCCCATTTTACAGATGTGGTCACTGAGGCCCAGAGAAGTGAAGTGACTTGCCCGAGGTCACACAGCAGACAGGTGGCGGAGCTGGGATTAGAACCCATGACCTTCTGATTCCCAGGCCCGTGCCCTAGCCGCTACGCCGTGCTGCTTTTCTTATTAAAGTCACATCTCCTCCAAGAAGCCTTCTCTGACTCAGCCACCGTTTCCTCTACATCTCTTCCCTTCTCTGTTGCCTTGAACTTGGAATTATACTTTTTATTCTAATTCATTCATTATTCATTATTCACCTCCACACAGCACGTATGTACCTTCGTCTAGACCGTAAGTTCATTCTCTAGACCGTAAGCTTGTCATAGGTAGGGAATATGTCTTCTAACTCTGCTATACTGTACTCTCCCCAGCACTTAGGACAGTGCTCTGTGCAAAGTAAGTGCTCATTAAATACAATCGATGGATCGATTATATTTATCACATAGCACAGAGTACTAACCATTACCATTCACCTGCTGGTAGAGTTTAAAACAACCAAAATCATTTCAGAGTTGGATAAAGTTGCACTCTCAACCTTTACATCTAATCCTTGGGGAAGGAACTCGATTTTATAATGTATTTAAATGAGTGACCAGAAAACTCAACACTCTCACTGGAAAGAGAGAGATATAGAAACCCATGATGGCAGAATAATAAAATAAAAGCCTAATGTGTTTCATTCGTTTATGTTTGCTGGCAAACTTCTGAGATTTATTAGGCCTAGGTTTAAACTCTTGGTGGAGAAAATAGAAACGAATCAAACTCTAATTCCATAAAGTTTTGGGGTCATTGTCACTAGAAATGGTAGCCACCACATCTCTATAGCTCCAGCGGTTTCTTCATTTGGAATTTGGATGTAAACATTCCCTCTCTTTCTTCCTCATGAGCCTTGGAGACGGTTATAATTGCAGGAGTTTTGCCTCTGGGTCATTACTCTCTCATTCCCTTTCCTGCCTGACCATCTTTCCTTCATTCTGCCTTGTAGCCAAAGCCACTTCAGTCCAGTTTTCTAATCTCTTTCTGTAGATACGAAACTGCCTTAAGGAATCCTGGAGTCTAGGAGACTAATCTAACATTCCCAAACCACACCCTGCCCTGTCTTCTGGAATGGAAAATTTTCCAGGAACTTCTCTTTCTCATCCTTCTCCTCCTCTCTTTTCTCCTTCCTCTTTTTTTTTTTAAAACAGTATTGAAGTGCTTACTATGTGCCAGGCACTGGGGAAGATCCAAGCTAATCAGGTTGAACACAGTTCCTGTCCCACACTGGGCTCACAGTCTCCATCCCCATTTTACAGATGAGGGAACTGAGGCACAGGGAAGTAAAGTGACTGAACCAAGGTCACACAGTAAGCTAGTGGAAGAGCCAGTATGAGAACCCAGGTCCTTCTGACTCCCAGGCTCATGCTCTATCCACTAGGCAAGGCTGCTTTCATTTCCTGCTCTTCCTTTTCCTCTTCGTTTTCTCCCTGTTTTTTCCTTCCTTCTCTTTTTTCACCTCTCCCTCCTCCTTCTCCTTCATTCTTCCCCTCTCCCTTATCTTTTCTTCTTTTCGAAAAGGGTCAGCTCCTCCATTAGACTGGTAGCTCTTTGAAGACATGGTACTGTCCCTTACTTTTACTGTAGCAGTTTGGCCTAGTGGGAGTTGGGGGACCTGGGTTCTCATCCCCACTCTGCTGCTTGTCTGCTGGGTGATCCCATCTGTTAAATGGGGATTAAATGCCTGTTCTCCCTCCCTTTTAGAGCCCAAAGTGGGACAGAGTTGGTGTGGGGCCTTTTTACCTTAGTACAGTGTTTAGTTCACCACAAATGCTTAACAACTATAATAATAATAATAATAATAATAATAATAATAACAGTAATAAATAGCACTGATGCTCCCACAAGCCTCATTCAGTGCTCAGCAAAAAGTAATCGCAAAATAAATGCAGATGGATGTAAAGATCGGCTCTTTCAATAAAACTTCAGGCAAAAAGTGAATTTTCAAGGACAATGGGAGAGCTGAGCCCACTGGCAATGACAGTGAATCAGTGAGAAGAAAATTCCAAGAAAACTGATTCAGGAATACCTGCAATGGGGAGTGAGAGCACATAATAATTGTAAGATCTGTTAGGCACATACCATATTCCAAGTACTTGTAAGCATTTACTATGTGCCAACCACCGTTCTAAGTACTGGGGTAGTTACAAGTTAATCAGCAGCATGGCCTAGTGGATAGAGCACAGGCTTGGGAGTCAGAAGGTCATGGGTTCTAATCCCGACTCTGCCAAGTCTGCTGTGTGACCTTAGAAGTCACTTTACTTCTCTAGGTCTCATTTCCTCCTCTGTAAAATTGGGGTTAAGGGTGAGAGCCCCATGTGGGACAGGGACTGTATCCAACCCAATTTGGTTGTATCCACCCCAGCGCTTAGTACAGTGCCTGACACATATTGAGCGCATAACAATTGATCGCATATTAAGTACCAGGAGGAGTATAGGATAATCGGGTCAGACTTAGTTCCTGTCTCACATGGGACTCACATCTCAGGGGGAGAGAATAGTTCATTCAATAGTATTTGTTGAGCGCTTACTATGTGAAGAGCACTGTACTAAGCACTTGGAGTGTACAATTGTTAAATCTCCAGTTTACAGATGAAGAAAATGAGGTACAGAGAACTTAAGTGACTTGCCCAAGGTCACACAGCAGGCAAGTAGCAGAACTGGTATTAGAACTCAGGTCCTTGATTCCCAGGCCTGTGCTCATTCCACTGGGACAGCCTACTTCTCTGAGGCAGGAGAGTGAGGATAGTGAGAGGAAAGAGAGGGAGAGATGAAGAGAGAGTGGGGGGGGGGGGCAGAGAGAAAGAGAGGGAGAAGGTAGGGAGAGAGAGACAGAGACAGAAAGTGGGAGAGGGAGAAAGAGGGAGAGAGGGAGGGAGAGACAGAGAAAGAAAGGGAAAGAGAGGGAGGGACAGAGACACAGAGAAAGGGAGAGGGAGAAAGAGAGAGAAAGAGGGAGAGGGAGGGAGGAAGGGAGAGGGAGAGAGAGAGGGAGAGCTGGGAATGGGGAAAAACAGAAAGAGAAAGGGAGAGAGAGAAAGGGAGGGAGGGAGAGAGAGAGGGAAAGAGAGCTAGAGAGCACATACCATTCATTCATTCATTCATTCAATAGTATGTATTGAGCACTTACTATGTGCAGAGCACTGTACTAAGCGCTTGGACTGTACAAATCGGTAACAGATAGAGACAGTCCCTGCCCTTTGACGGGCTTACAGTCTTACCGGGGGAGACGGACAGACAAGAACAATAGCAATAAATAGAATCAAGGGGATGAACATCTCATTAAAACAATAGCAAATAAATAGAATTAAGGCGATGTACATCTCATTAACAAAATAAATAGGGTAATGAAAATATATACAGTTGAGCGGACGATTACAGTGCTGAGGGGATGGGAAGGGAGAGGGGGAGGAGCAGAGGGAAATGGGGGGATTCCAGATCAAATAAAGAGCCTTTCTTTTTACCTTTGACTTGAGTTCCACCATACAAATAATAGAAAAGCACCGATGCCATCATTCCCACAATACTCTGGAACTCAGACAGGGCACTGATGCTAATGCCCTTACTCACAAACCCAAGTGAAACTAGAGTCATGTCCCCGTCTCCAGGAAAGAGCCCCATGAAAAGCAGAGTGACCTAGTGGCTAGAGCCGGGCCTGGGAGTCAGAGGACATGGTTTCTCATGTCAGCTCCGCCTCTTGTCGGCTGGGTGATCTTGGACAAATCACATCATGTCTCCGGGTCTCGGTTTTCTCATCTGTAAATGGGAATTAAAACCTAGGACACACACCCCCCACCCCATGTCAGACATGGACTGTGTCCAACCCAGATAACCAATAAATACCATTGATTGATTGATTGAAATCTTAGTGGCTGGATAAAGACTCCTGTGTCATTTATTACAGTAAGCTCCATCCCTTCAAGAAACGTACTAAAGTCCCCTGTCATCTCGCCCTCTTAAGTTCAACTCTGATGGCCGCTGGTGATTTCCATTTCATTACCAGCTTCTTGGATTTATTTTCAAGCCACTTATATTTCAACCCCAGACAAGTATATTTGAAATTCCACAACATGAGATAATGGCCACAATCCATGCGGTATTTGTGACAGGAGGTCAACCATTGATAATAGCAGAGGAAGCACGGAAGAACACGCAAAGATTTCATGGACATTTGCAAAAGCAAAGCCATTTTTATATCAAGAAAGATAGACAAATTGAGTAAATATGCTTAGTCCTAGCAGTTATCTGGAGTAGGCAAAGTACTTTAGAGTCAGAGAGAGAGAATAGGGTGCGGGAAACATAGGTATAGTGCTCTGCACACAGTAAAAGCTTAATGATAATAATAATGGTATTTATTAAGTGCTTACTATGTCCCAGGCACTGTACTAAGTGCTGGGATGGTTACCAGCGAATAGGGTTGGACACAGTCTCTATCCCGCATAGGGCTCACCGTCTTCATGCCCATTTTACAGATGAGGTAACCGAGGCACAGGGGAGTGAATTGACTTACCCGAGGCCACACAGCAGACAATTGGCAGAGTCGGGATTAGAACCCATGACTTTCTCACTCCCAGGCCAGGGCTCTATCCACTATACCATGCTGTTCCTCAATACCATGGATTGATTGATTGGAAAGGGAAAGTTTTTCGATTAGTGGCATTTATTCAATCAATTTTTATTGAGCACTTTCTTTGTGCAAAGCACTGTACAAAGTGTTAGGGAAAGTATAATAATAATAATAATAATAATAATAATAATAATAATTGTGGCATTTGTTAAGAGCTTACTATGTGCCAAGCACTGTTTTAAGTGCTGGGATAGGTACAAGGTAATCAGCTTGGACACAATCCATGTCCCTCATGGGGCTCACAATCTTGATACGCATTTTACAGATGACATAACAGGGGCACAGAGAAGTGAAGTGACTTTCCTGGTGTCACCCAGCAGACATATGGAAAAGCTGGGATTAGAACACATGACCTCTGACTCTCAGGTCCGTGCTCTTTCCAGGAGGCCATGCTGACACTTTCCCTACCCTTAAGGAGCCTACAGTCTAGAGAGACAGATATTAAAATAAATTATGGAAATATACATATATACAAATGGTATGGTGTGGGGGGAATATCAAGGGCTTATCGGGTACAGATATGTGTGCAGAAGGGAGAGGGAATAGGAGAAAGAGGACTCACTTGGAGAAGAACTCTTGGAGTAGACTTGAATTTAATAAGTCTCTAAAAGTGGGGAGAATGGTGGTCTGGATATGAATTTCGTATTAATGTCTGCCTCCCCCTCCATATATTCATTCATTTGATCGTGTTTACTGAGCACTTACTGTGTATGAAGCGCTTGGGAGAGTACAGTATAACAATAAGCAGACCTATTCCCTGCCCACAATGAGCTTACAGTCTAGACACGTTATGGGCTGGGAACGTGTCTGCGAATTCTGTTGTACTGGACTCCCCCAAGTGCTTAGTATAGTGTTCTGCACCTAATAAGTGCTCACTAAATACCATTGATTGATTGAATGATTGATTATCTTGTATCTACTCCAGCGCTTAGTACAGACACATGGTAAATTATTGACAAATGCCATTAAAAAATAGAGAGGATTAATAAGCTCTACACCAGATCTCTCTTCCTAAAACCAGACTTTTTCAACTGTCAGATAAATCATCTGGTGAAACTCTTTGGGAAAAGAACAGAATGTCACATGTGGAAAAAGAGAAAAATATGGTGTGTTTCTGCTACTTCCAACCTCCTCTCTGGAGTGTAAAATGTAACATGGCTCTCTGTTTAGGAGACAAAAAAAACAACCACTTTCTATTCAACGTTGGTGGGTTTTTTTATGGTATTAGTTAAGCACTTACTATGTGCCAGGCATTGTACTAAGCGCTGGGGGAGAGAGAAGCTAATTAGGTCAGTTGCAATCCCTACTTCCAGCCTCAAACCCCATTTTACAGATGAGGGAACTGAGGCCTAGAGAAGTGAAGGGACTTATCCAAGGTCTCACAGCAGACAAGTGGCAGACCCGATCCCTGACTCCCAGCCCAATGCTCTATCCATTAAGTCAAGTAACGCTTATTATGTGCAGAGCACTGTACTGAGCGCTTGGGAAAGAACGATAGAGCAGAATTAGCGGACACGTTCCCTGACCATAATAAGCTTACAGTCGATCGATCAATCCATCAGTGGTATTTATTGAGTGCTTACTATGTGCAGAGCACTGTACTAAGCATTTGGGAGAGTGTGATAGAGCAGAATTGGCAGACATGTTCCATGCCCAAAGGCAAGGAGTGGGAATGAAAGGATTTATTCGATTGAAGGAAACTCAGTTATAGGAACAACTGGACAATCCCTTTAGCATAAATCCCTCAGGTTGTACACGCTCAACAAACTGTTATTAGTTTCCGTTGCTAAGGTGGGCTAGAGTTGAGGCAGTGTGGTCTAGCAGAGAAAAGCGGGGCCGAGAGTCAGAGGATCTGGGTTCTAATCCCAGCTCCTCCCCTTGTCTGATGTGTGACCTTGGGCAAGTCGCTTAATTTCTCAATTTAACTTCTCTGTGCCTCAGTTACCTCGTCTGGAAAATGGGGATTAAGGCTGAGACCTCTGTGGGACGGGGACTGTTTGCTACCCGATTATCTTGTATCTACCCCAATGCTTAGAACAGGGCCTAGCATAGAGCAAGTGCTTTAACAAGTACCATAGTTATTATTAGTATTATTATTATGTTTACCACCTGGAAAAATCAATCCATCAGTGGTATTTACAGAGCGCTTACTTTGTACAGAGCACTGTACTGAGAGCTTGAGAGAGTACAAGATGGGCCCAGCCCTAAAGGAGCTTACAGTCAACATACATTCCAGTGGATTTCCGATTTCCTAGATAGTGAGGTAGGATTAGGAATGAGGAGGGCAGAGGTCAATATGACCTCTTTTTGGACTGTGAGCCCCCTGTGGGACAGAAATTGTGCCTGACCGGATTAGGTCGGTTCCACCTCAGAACTTAGTACAGTGTTTGGAACGAGGTCGACATTTAAAAACTCTTAAAAAATATTGTTAATAAATTATTATAAGGACTGAACCACAATTCTTGGGGCGCGGGGGTCGGAGGGAAGGAGCAGAGCAGAGAAGGACTGAACTACAATCTGGCGGATGAAGGGGGAAGGAGCAGAGAGGGACTGAACTACAATTCATGGGATGCAAGGGGAAGAAGAAGATCAGTTTTAGATTGATCAGCCTAGAACAGTGCTTTATACACAGTTAGAGCTAAACAAATGCCATTAAAAAAAGAGAAACATCTCTGGCCATAAATCCCAAGCAAACATCTGGGACCTTGAATAACTCCCAGATACATGGCTCTCCTCAAATTGCAAGTAAAAGAGGCATTTGTGGAATTGAAAAGTGCATTTTTTCCCATGAGGGGGAAAAAAAGACGAGATCTTTTTCTGGATGCCAGCTACTAAGAGTCTGTAGTACTGAGCACCCCAAATCACCCGGAGAAGCAGCTTGGCCTAGTGGTTAGAGCCCAGGCCAGGGAGTCAGAAGGACCTGGGTTCTAATCTTGGCTCTGTCTCTTGTCTGCTCTGCGATCTTGGGCAAGTCATTTCTCTTCTCTAGGTCTCAGTTTCTTCATCTGCAAAGTGGGGATTCAATTCCTGTTCTCCCTCCTACTTAGACTGTGAACCCCATGTGGGACAGGGACTGTATTAGGCCTGATTAACTTATATCTACACCAGTGTTTGACATATAGTAAGCACTTAACAAATTCCATCTATAATAAATAAATGAATACATAAATAAAAGCCATGCTGGGGCCTAAGAAGTCTGCCTTTCACACAAGCAGCATGAAAAGCAGTATGGTCTAGTGGCTAGAGCACGGGCCTGGGAGCCAGAAGGTCCTGGATTCTCATCTCGGCTCTGCTGCTTGTCAGCTGTGTGACCTTAGGCAAGTCACTTCACTTCTCTGGGACTCAGTTTCTTTGATTGCAAAATAGGGATTCAATACCCGTTCTCCCTCCTACTTGGACTCCAGGCACTCTACTAAGCGCTGAGGTGGATTCTCTAGACTATATGCTCATTGTGGGACGGGAATGTGACTGTTCATTGTTCTACTCTACTCTCCCAAGCGCACAGTATAGCGAGCGCTCAATAAATACGATTGAATGAATGAATGAATAGATTCATACTAACCAGGTTGGACACAGACCCTGTCCCACGCAGGGCTCACCGCCTTAATCCCTATTTTCCAGATGAGGTAACTGAGGCCCAGAGACGTGAACTGATTTGCCCAGGGTCACACAGCGGACCAGCGGCAGAGCCAGGATTAGAACCCAAGTCCTTCTGACTCCCAGGCCCGTGCTGTATCTACTCAGCCACACTATTTCCCTTAGGCCTGACGAACCTGTACCTCCCCCAGCGCTTAGGACAGTGCTTGACAGGTAATAAATGCTTAACAAATACCGTATCAGAGAAAGAAACAAACCAACAAAAAACCCCACAGAGCAGCAGTGAGCAGCCTAAGAGGATTCCTTTCACGCGGGAGCCGGCCCCGAGCTTGTGCTCAAAGGATGGAAAATAATCATAATCACAGTAATAACTTTATCTGGAGGCGGGAGAGGAGCAGAGCAAACACCCACTTTCCCCAGGGTGAATGGCCACCGCCGACAGCACTGCGGTAGCTAGGCAACAGGCAGGGGAGGCTTAGACGGCATTCCTACATTTCCAGAGAGCTGGAAATGCCGGGAGTAGGATAATTCTCACCCCCGGTAGGTGCAGAGCGGCCCAGCCCAGCAGAGAGGGCGGGAGGCCTCGGTGCTTGATCATTCTCCCACCTGGCCTCATTTCTTTTCTATGGAATTTGCCAAGTAATAATTCTGGTACTTGTTAAAGCACTTACTATGTGCCTTGCACTGTTCTAAGCACTGGGGTAGATAATAATAATAATAATGATGATGGTGTCTGTTAAGTGCTAGCTATGTGCCAGGCACTCAAGTAAGTGCCAGGGTAGATACAAGAAAATCAGGTTGGACACAGTCGCTGTCCCGCCTGGGGTTCACGGTCTCAATTCCCATTTTACAGATGAGGTCACTGAGGCCCAGAGAAGTGAAGTGACTTGTCCAAGGTCACCCAGCAGACAAATGGCAGAGAGGGGAATAGAAACCATGACCTTCTGATTCCCAGGACCATGCTCTATCCACTACACCATGCTGGACACGTTCCCTGTCCCACATGGGCTCGCACTCTTATCCCCATTTTACAGATGAGGGAACTGAGGCATAGAAAAGTGAAGCGACTTGCCCGAGGTCACACAGCAAACAAGTGGCAGAGCCAGGATTAGAACCCATGACCTTCTGACTCCCAGGCCTATGGTCTATCCATGACACCATGCTGCTTCTACTAGACACTACTGAGCCCTGATTGGATACAAGCTTATCAGGTTGGCCATAGTCCCTGTCCCACTTAGGGCTCACAGTCTTATTCCCCATTTTGCAGACAGGGTAACTGAGGCCCAGAGAAGCGAAGTGACTTTCCCAAGGTACCCGGCAGACAAGCGGTGGAGCTGGGATTAGAACCCAGGTCCTTCTGATGCCCAGGCCTGGGCTCTATCCATTAGACCACACTGCTTCTCCTCTCAAGTCTTCCCTTGCCACCTCCGAGATTTTTCTCCAGTCCTGTTCCCGGGTTCACCCACCTTTTTTTAAAAAAAATGATAGTTGTTAAACTCTTACTATGTGTCAAGCACTGTTTTAATGCTGGGTTCAGTTTAGAACAATCAGTGGAATTTAATGAACGCTGTACTAAGGTCTTGGGAGAGTACAATATAACAATGATAACAGAGTTGGTAGACAAGTTCCCGACCCACAACGAGCTTACAGTCTAGAAGGAGAGTCTAAGTAGGAAGGAGGATGATTAATTCCCACCTGACAGGCGGGAACAGAGACACAGATAAGTTAAGTGACTTGCTCAAGGACACACTGCAGGTAGGTGGTGAAGCTGGAATTGGAACCCGGGCCCTCAGACTCTTGGGTCCATGGTCCAGCGTGATCTAGACGATAGAGCACAGGCCTGGGAGGCAGAAGGAGCTGGTTTCTATTCCTGGCTCTGCCACTAGTCTGCTGTGTGACCTAGGGCAAGTCACCTCACTTCTCCGGGCCTCAGTTCCCTCATCTGTAAAATGGGGACTGAGATTGTGAGCTCCATGTGGGACAGTGACTGTGTCCAATCCAATTTGCCTGTATCTACCCAGAGCTCCCCTCTCAGGGTGGCACCTGGGAAGTTTCCAGTCCTCTACCAATCTTGGCTACGGGAGGGAGAGTCAAGGAGAGGCCTACCCATTCCATTCCTAGCTCGGCCAATGGCCGGCGAGTGGAAGGACATCTGCTACGAGTCAAAACACATCCATGCCGGGCAGCAGCGGCACGGGAGAGAGTCGAGGGTGGAGACTCGAGTTTACCGCGTGGAAGGCAGCAATGGTAAACCACTTCCAGATTTTGACCGAGAAAACTCTACGGATCCACTACCGGAATGATTGCTGATGGAGAGCAGGGCGTTCTGGGAGAGACGCGTCACGGTGTCGCTCTGGGCCGGAGACGATTCGACGGCATAAGACAAGACCCCAAAGCTTAGTGTAGGGCCTGGCACATAGTAAGCGCTTAACAAATAACGCAATTATTATTACTATGATTATTATTATTACTAGACCACGCTGCTTCTCAAATTAAAGCCAACTAAACCTGTAGACTAAAAGATAAAAGGTGGCCAAGGTGGAATTTTATGTGTGTCCTCTACTTCAAGGTTCTGAGCTAAAAGTTACTGGTGAGTGCGACAGTTTGATGACTTCCTGTTTTTTTTCAAAAGTCATGGCAAGGGCTCACTGCACCATGTGGGTGGGAATGACTCATTCTGCTGCTAATAGGGGAGCCGGATGCTACTTTAGAGCCAGAGCCAGGGTTAAATAAATCCCACACACAACAAATCCTGATTAATTAAAAAAAAATCAGCTCTGCATATCTAAGGAGAACGTGCATATCTCCCGATGCAGGGAATGCAGACTGTAAGCTCCTTGTGGGCAAGGAACCAGTCCACACTGGCCTAGTGGATAAAGCCCAGATCTGAGAATCAGATGGACCTGGGTTCTAATTCTGGCACTGCCACTTGGCTGCTGGGTGATCTTGGGCAAGTCACTTCACTTCTCTGGATCTCAGTTTCCTCAACTGTAAAATGGAGATTGAGACTGTGTGCCCCATTTGGGGGACGGAGAATGTGTCTAACCTGATCTGCTTGAATCTGCATTTAGTACAGTGCTTGGCATGTAGTCGGCGCTTAACAAATATCACAATTATTATAATTATTGTTATTATTATTATTATTAGAGTCAGGGGACCACTGGGATTTTACCATCTGCCTTGGGGGAGACTGCCACCACATACCTACCACCAGCAGCGATGATCTCTGGAAGAATTTAGTGATGAATATCACATGTCCAAAACCCGATTCTTCATCTTCCCTCCCAAGCCCTGTCCTCCCCGGGACTCTTCCATCACTGGAGACAGCACTAATCAATCAATCAATCAATCTTATTCTATGTGCAGAGCACTGTACTAAGCGCTGGCGAGAGTCCGATAAGCAGACACTTTCCCTGCCCACTCTAACCTTGGCTTTAACCTTGCCTCATCTCTCTCATTCAACCCATATATTCGATCTGCGACTAAATTCCGTCGGTTTAACCTTCACGACGTTGCTAAAATCCACCCTTTCTTCCCCATCCAAACCGCTGCCATTTATCAAAGCACTTATCCTATCGCGCCTTGATTACTACATCAGCCTCCCTCCTGACTGTCCTGCCTCCTGTCTCTCCCAACTCCACGTCGCCCACGTCCCACCTCTGGCCTCCACGTCCTCCCTCCTCATAGCTGCCAGACAAAGCCTTTATTGACAGCACATCTCCTCCAAGGGGCCTTCCCTGACTAAGACCTCCCTTCCTCTTCTCTCATCCCTTTCTGCATCACAGTCATTATTAATACCACAATTATTATTATCCAGGTGGGCACATGGGGATCACAGACTAACCAGGAGGGAGGGAGGAGATAAACAACAATAACCAGACACATTCCCTGCCCATGATGAGCTCACAGTCTAGAGGACGAACTCTCTATCTGAAGGCATCCATTTGCCCGGTTATCTAAACCTTTATTCACCCACATATCCATTTTACCCCGTTGACTTCCTTCTGAAAGTAATTTTGTCTCCCTGCCGTAAACTGTAAGCTCTTTGAGGGCAGAGATCTAGACTTCTAACTCTACATTCTCCCCCAGTCATACATTTGGCCTAATGGAAAGAACGCAGGCCTGGGAGTCAGAAGAGCTGGGTTCTAATCCCGGCTCAACCGCTTGTCTGCTGGGTGACTTTCAGAAGTCACTTCACTTCTCTGGGCTCACATGGGGCTCAAAGTCTTAATCTCCAGTTTACAGATGGGGTAACTGAGGCACAGAAAGGTGAAGCGACTTGCTCGGGGTCACCCAACAGACAAGCAGCAGTGATGGGATTCGAACCCAGGTCCTCAGAGGAGTCCCGGGCCCGGGCTGTATCCACTAGGCTATGTTGCTTCTCATGGTTCATGGTTCCTTGTGGAAATGCGTGCTTTTCCCCAACAACTTTCCTGTGACAAGTCCAACACGCAGGGTCAAATACCTCAAGAAGCATTTCCCACCGAGAGGTGAATACCAGAACTCGTTTGGAAACGAGAGAAACCGAGTGGCTGTCGAATAGAGCAGGGAACCAATTTCCAAATGGCTGGCACTTGAAGAGAGTCATTGACCACAAAATACCTCAACTCCCTGCTCTCCTTCTATAGCCCAGCCCACACACTTTGCTCCTCTAATGCCAACCATCTCACTGTACTTCCATCTCTCACGCTTGTCCTGCCTCTGGCCTGGAACGCCCTCCCTCTTCACATCAGATAGACGATCGCTCTCCCCCCTTTCAAAGTCTTACTGAAGGCACGTCTCCTCAAAGAAGCCCTCCCCGACTAAGCCCTCATTTCCTCTTCTCTCACACCTTTTGGTGTCACCCTGGTTTTCTCTCTTTATTCAATAGTATTTATTGAGCGCTTACTACGTGCAGAGCTCTGTACTAAGCACTTGGAATGTACAATTCGGCAACAGATAGAGACAATCCCTGCCCAGTCTTTATTAACCGCCCCCACCTTCAGCTCCATAGCATTTATGTCCATAGCTGTAATTTTAATAATTTATATTAATGTCTCTCCCTCTAGACTGTAAGTTCATTTTGGGCAGGGAAGGTGTCTGTTATATTGTTCTACTGTACTCTCCCAAACACTTAGTACTGTGCTCTGAACATAGTAAGTGCTCAATAAATACGATTGACCGACTGGGACACGGACTGAGTCCAACCTGATTATCCTCTATCTACCCCAGAGCTCAGTACAGTACCTGGCACATAGTATGTGCTTAACAAATACCATTTAAATTTTTTTAAAAAAACTTACAGAATCCATACTGGAGGACTCGAATGGATGAACTCGAATCTCCTGGTGACATTCGAATGTCACAGCGAATTCTGACGCTTTCATGAATTCTGTTTCTGAGTCAGTGCCTCCTTGAGAGATGATCTGCAGAAAGGAGGGATAGGTGTTATTTTGGATTTTGGACTGGGGAGGGTCTTCTGGAACTCCCAAAGCCCCGTCTTCCTTTGCTGGCTAAGTTTGAGAGCTGCCGCAAACGTCTCTAGAGTGGCCCAGTGGATAGAACACGGGCCTGGGACTCCGAAAGACTTGGGTTCTAATCCCGACTCCTCCACTTGTCTGCTCTGTGACCTTGAATGAGTCACTTCACTTCTCTGGACCTCGGTTACCTCATCTGTAAACTGGGGATAAGGGTAAGAGCCCCATGTGAGACAGGGACTGTGTCCAACCTGATTAACTTGTATCTACCCCACCACTTAGAACAGTGCTTGACAATAGCGCTTAACAAATATCATCATTATTATTACTAGTAATTATTAATCAGATTTTTAATTAATTCTTTTAAGATTTATGCTTAGAAATTCCCAACAAACTTGATCAGGTTGCTTCCTTGGATCCGATGTCCAAAGTTTCCCCTCGAAACCGGCACAGATGACAGATGTGTTTGAAACTCCACAAATGTACCAAGTTTTCTGCTTTAGAAGATATTGATGAAACTCATCCATACACCTCTCTGCCACCTCCCACCGCCCTGCCCTCCAGAATAAGACATAGCCAGGTGGACAGAGTCTGGGCCTGGCAGTCAGAAAGAAATGGGTTCTAATCCTGGCTCCTCCACTTGTGTGTCGTGTGACCTTGAACAAGTCACTTTGCTTCTCTGGGCCTCGGTTACCTCATCTCTATAAATAGGGATGAAGATTCAGAGCCCCATGTGGGACCGGGACTGTGTCCTACCCAATTAGGTTGGATCTATCCCAGTGTTTAGAACAGTGCCTGGCACATAGTAAGCACCTTGCAGATACCATATGAAAGAGAGATAAGAGGAGAAGGAAGGGGAGAGAAAATAAAAAGAAGGGGAGAAAAAGAAGAGGGAGGGACAGAAAGGGATATGGAAGGAGAGGAAGAAAGAAAAAGGGAACCGGAGAAAGAGGGAGTAGGAGAGAGATGTAAAAGGTGAGGGAGGGAAGAGAAAAGAGAGGGCAGAGACATGTCAGTACGGACCCGAGAGTAGAGAATCAATTTTTTTAAAAGGTCCCTGCTACCATGTTAATCCAATCACTTATCCTATCCCGCCTTGATTACTGTAATGGTCTCTTTGCTGACCTCCCTGCCTCCTTTCTCTCCCCACCTCCTGTCTCTCCCCACTTCAGTCATTCATTCATTCAATCAATTGTATTTATTAAGCACTTAGTGTGTGCAGAGCACTGTACTAAGCACTTGCGGAAGTACGATACGACAATAAACAGTGACATTCCCTGCCCACAACGAGCTCACAGTCTAGAGTGGGGGAAGAAAGACACAATACAAATAAATAAAATAACAGATATATACATAAGTGCTGGGGGGCTGGGAGGTGGGAAGAGTGAAGGGAGGGCTACGAGGAAGGGAGTGGGAAATGAGAGCTGCTAGAGAAGCAGAGTGGCTTAGTGGAAAGAGCCCGGGCTTGGGAGTCAGAGGACATGGGTCCTAACTCTGGCTCCACCACTTGTCTGCTGTATGACCTTAGGCCAACCACTTAACTTCTCTATGCCTCAGTTACCTCATCTGTAAAAGGGGGATGAAGACTGTGAGCCCCACATGGGATAACCTGATTACCTTGTATCTACCCCAGCTCTTAGAACCGTGCTTGGCACATAGTAAATGCTTAACAAATACCCTAATTATTATTATTATTAGATGTTTTGTGGGTTCCAACAGCCAAGAACTTAGTGGAGAGGAAACAGAGCAGAGGGATCCTGCATATACGCCCTTCTCCCTTTCCCAAGCTACGCACTCTTTCTTTTTCCCCTCCATCCTGGAACTGCCTCCCTCCTGGAACTGCGTGAAGCCCCTGTGACCTGTCTTCAGGAGGTAGGAGCTCTCGCTCCCGGCCCGTACCTACTTCACCCCTATCCAAAATGTGCTGGAAGAACACCTCTCTTCCTATCCGTGTCCACTCTTTCTATCCCTGGACATTCTTTGCCTGAGGGCAACCAACCAAGCCAGGGAAGCTCAGAACCACAGGGAGATTTAGGGAACTCTTCGCACGGTGCAACTGAGGGCTCCCAAATATAAAGCGAGAATGCCCTCCCCGCCCCCTCAAAGAGGTGCAAAAATAAGGGAGCAAAAGGGTCTTGTCCTCCCTGTCCCTCAAAATGGTACAAAAATAAGGAAGCAAAAGGGTCTTGCCCTTTCCACCTCCCCCCAAAGTAGCAACAATAAGGGAGCAAAAGGGTCTTGCCCTCCCCTCTGCTGCCCAAGTCATTTTTCTACAGAAATGTTCAGGCCATGTTTCCCCACTCCTCAAGAATTGCCCATCACTTCTCCATCAAAAAGAAACTCCTCATCATTGGCTTTAAGGCACTCAATCCCCTTGCCCCCTCCTACCTCACCGCGCTCCACTCCTTCTACAACCCAGCCCGCACACTTCGCTCCTCTAATGCTAACCTACTCACTGTACTCAATCTCATCTATCTCGTCTCTGACTTCTCACTCACGTCCTGCCTCTGGCCCGGAACACCCTCCCTCCTCATATCCGACAGACAATGACTCTCCCCTTCTTCAAAGTCTTACACATCTACAAGAGGCCTTCCTTGACTAAACCCTCCTTTCCTCTCCCACTCCCTTCTGCGTGGTCCAGACTTGCTCCCTTTATTCAACCCCCTTCTCAGTTCCACGGCCCTTATGTCCATAACCAGCATATTTATTTCTCCCTTCTAGACTGGAAGCCCGTCGTGGGCAGGGACTGCTTCTGCTAGATTGTTTTATTCATTGAATTGTATTTATTGAGCATTTACTGTGCGCAGAGTACTGTACTAAGCACTCGATGTATTGTACTCTCCCAAATGTTTAGCGCAGTGCTCTGTACAGAGAAAGCACTCAATAAATACGATTGACTGGCCGACTGATTGACTGATTGGACTGCCTTCCCAGCTCTGGGTCTAATCTTCAGCAAAACACACGGCCCTGATTTTCCCTCCGGCCTTACTGATGTTCTTCCTGACCCTCACACAGCTCTTGCCCGAGTCCGCACACCCTTTCCCTCCGGCTCTCCTCGGCTCCTCCTGCTCCCTTCCGTTCCTCTTCTGCTTCCCTCCTCGCCCATCCTGCTTCCCTCCTGCTTCCCCTCCATTCTCCTCCCGCTCTCCTCTCACTCCCCTCCTCCCCGCTTCCTGTCCCCTCCACTTCCCGCCTGCTTCCTTCCCATACCTCCGCTGCTACTCTCTACTCTACATGCTACTCTATAAGAAGCAGCATGGTGTAGCGGATAGAGCACGGGTCTGGGAGTCGGAAGGCCATGGGTTCTAATCCCAGCTCCGCCACTTGTCTGCTGTGTGGCCTTGGACAGGTCATTTCACTTCTCTGGGCCTCGTTTACCTCATCTGGAAAATGGGGATTAAGACTGTGAACCCCATGTGGGACAGAGACCGTGTCCAACCCGATTTGCTCGAATCCACCCCAGCACTTAGTTCAGTGCCTGGCACATAGTAAGCGTTTAACAAATACCATAATAATAATGATACTCTCCTGCTCCCCTTCATTCCCCTTCCAAATCCCTCCATTCCTTTCCTACTTCCCTCCTGCTTCCCTTCATTCTCCTCCCACTCCCCTCTGGTCCTCTCCTGCTTCCCTCCTGCTTCCCTCCTGCTCTCCCCCCCTCCCCTCCTGTTCCTCTCCTGCTTCCCTCCCCCTCCTCTCCCACCCCCAATCTGTTCCTGACCGGCTCTCCTCCCACCCCCTCCCCTGCCACTCCCCCGCCCTTCTCCTTTAATACCCCCCACGCCCTCCTTCCCCCACATCAATCCTGACCGCGTCGCTGTGTTGCCAAGCTCCCGGCCGCGAGCTAGGCCAGCCTGTTCAGTGAGATCCACTTGTTGAGGCATGACGCCGCTGCCGCCTCCTCGCTTCATCCTCGCTCCTCGCAGAGCCGCCCACCCACAGAGCTCCAGCGAGCCGGGGGGATGCCGGGACCTCGGATCCAGGATTTCGGGATGCCCGACACGTGGCCTGCTGGAGAGAGCGAGGTCCTGGGTTCTTACGCCGGCTCCTCCACTTTCGTTCATTCGATTGTATTTATTGAACACTTACTGTGTGCAGAGCCCTTGGAGAGTACGATGTAACAATAGAACATTCACATCCCCGGTCCACAACGAGCTTACAGTGTGACCTTGGGCAAGTCACTTCACTTACCTCATCTGTACAGTGGGGATTGAGAGCGTGAGCCCCACATGGAAAAGGAGCCGTGTCCAACCCGAGTGGCTTGTATCCACCCCGGCGCTTAGTACAGTGTCTGGCACATAGTAATTGCTTAACAAATACCACAGTTTTTATTATTATCATTAGAAGCCCACTCCATTCTGTGTGGGAGAGGTTTGGGAAAAAACACGTTCTCCCCTCGGAAAGCCCAGCAGGGGGAATAATAATAATAGTAATAATAATGATGATGTTGGTATTTGTTAAGCACTTACTATGTGTCAAACACTGTTCTAAGCGCTGGGGTAGATACAGGGTAATCAGGTGGGACTCACAGTCTCAATTCCCATTTTGCAGATGAGGTAACTGAGGCATTGAGAAGTTTAGTGGCTTGCCCAAAGTAACACAGCTGACAAGTGGGAATCCACTCTGCACTCGGGAAGCTCTCGAGGAATACCAATGATCGAGAAGCAGCTCGGCCTAGTGAGTAGAGCCCGGGCCTGGGTGTCAGAAGTACCTGCATTCCCACCCCGGCTCCATCACCTGTCTGTCGTGGGACCGTGGGCAAGTTACTTGACTCCTCTGGGCCTCAGTTACTTCATCTGTAAAATGGAGATTAAATCTATAAACCCCAGGTGGGTCACGGATCGTGTCCAGCCTGATGAGTTTGCATCAGCTCCAGTGCGTAGGACAGTACCTGGCACATAGTAAACCCTAAAAAAATGCACTGAGCTCTTAAGGGGAAGTCCACCCGTGAGATAGGGCCTGGGTAGGAGGAAGGTACCAGGTTCCCATCCCACCCCTCCCCACCCCTCGTGCCACCCCCTCCTCCCGAACCTCTTTTCGCAGTCTCAATAAGTGCAGCTTATGAAACGCCCCCACTCTATCATGGGGAAGCTCCCCTTCATCCTTGAGCTGTTCCTGACCCAATCGTTATGCCTCCTCTCCATCACTGAAATCAGGCTCTTCCCGGATCACACGGTCTCCCCTGCTGCTCTCTCCAGAGGGGGCCTCATCTTCTCCCACTCCCCCAGACTCACTGGGAAAGGAGGAAGTGTCGGCTTCCTTCTCGCGCCCCAGTACCGCTTTCATACCATTCCACCTCCCCCATCCCTTTCTTTCCCTTCCTTCAGAGCCTGTATCAACCACCTCTACCGCCTACTCCAGATTCTAATAACGGTCATCTCCCGCCCCCCCCCCAGATCCCACCTCCAAATTCTTTAACTATTTTGATCCATTTCTCGCATTCCTTCTCTCTTTCTCCATGCCTACATTGATCGTTGGGGACTTTGATAGCCTCTTAGATGTTCCTGATGACCCCTCTGCTGCCCGCCTTCTGTCACTCCTCAACTCCACTGACTTCCTCCTCCACCCCACCTCGCCCCCTAGCCAACTCGGACACACACTCGATCTCCTCGTCTCTGGCCACTGCACAATCTCTACCCCCCACCAACTCTGAAATCCCTCTAGCCGACCACAACTTCCTCACCTGCCTCCTCTCCCACACACCTCCTCCCTGGAAATCTGTACGATTCCCCCACAGAGACCTCCAATCTCTGGACCCCATCCAACTTTCTCGACTCATCATGCCCCACTCAGCCTCCATCCACAAGCTACCCACCCATGATGAACAGATAGACGTTCCCAACACCACCCTCTCTACCGGACTCAGCTCTCTCACTTCCTTATAATAATAATAATGATAATTTTTTAAAGTGCTTACTATGTGCTGAGCACTGTTCTAAGCGCTGGGGTAGATACAGGATAATCAGGTTGTCTTACGTGAGGTTCACAGTCTTATTCCCCATTTTACAGATGAGGGAACTGAGGCACCGAGAAGTTAAGTGACTTGCCCAAAGTCACACAGCAGACAGGTGGCAGAACCAGGATTAGAACCCATGACCTTTGACTCCTAAGCCCGTGCTCTTTCCACTGAGCCACGCTGCTTCTCTATCCACCTATTTTATTAATAAAATTGCCTCTATCAGGTGTGATCTCCCTAAAATCTCCCCTGCCCCTACCCAACCCCTCCCACCCCTTTTTCAACTCTCCCATCTTTCCCATCAGTACCTCTAGAGGAGATCTCCTGCCTTCTCTCATAATCTACCCCCTCCACTTCACACCTTATCAAAACATTTCCCTTCTTCATTCTTCCCTCCCTAACAGCCATCTTCACCTGTTTGCCCTCCACTGGCTTCTTCCCCATTGCTTTCAGTCATGCCCCTGTTTCCCATAGTCTAAAAAAACCCTCCCTTGACCCCACTGCCCCCTTTAGTTATCGCCCCATCTCCCTCCTACCATTCCTCTCCAAACTTCTTGAGCGAGTCGTCTATACCCGCTGTTTCAAATTCCTCTCCTCCCATTCTCTCTTTGACCTCCTCCAATCTGGCTTTCTACACCCTACAAAAACTGCCTTCTATGAGGTCACAAATGACCTTCTTGCCAAATCCAAAGGCCTCCACTTCATCTGAATCCTCCTCCACCCCTCGGCTGCCTTTGACACTGTCGACCACCACCTTCTTCTGGAGACATTATAATAATATTAATAATAATGTTGGTATTTGTTAAGCGCTTACTATGTGCAGAGCACTGTTCTAAGCGCTGGGGTAGACACAGGGGAATCAGGTTGTCCCACGTGGGGCTCACAGTCTTCATCCTCATTTTACAGATGAGGGAACTGAGGCACAGAGAAGTTAAGTGACTTGCCCACAGTCACACAGCTGAGAAGTGGCAGAGCTGGGATCCAACCTCGGCTTCACTGACACTGCCCTCTCCTGCTTCTCCTCCTATCTCTCTGGTTGCTCCTTCTCAGTTTCTTCTGTGGGCTCCCCCTCTGCACCCCACGCTCTAACTGTGGTGGTTCCTCAAGGTTCAGTTCTGGGTCCCCTTCTGTTCTCCATCTATGCCCATTCCCTTGGAGAACTCATTCGCTCCCGTGGTTTCAACTCCCACCTCTATGCAGATGATTCCCAAATCTACAACTCCAGCCCTGATCTCTTTCTCGCATTTCCTCCTGCCTTCAAGACATCTTTCCTCGGATGTCCTCCTGTCACCTCAAGCTTAACATGTCCAAAGCAGAAATCCTTATCTTCCCACCCAACCCCGTCCTCCCTGACATTCCCATCGCGGTAGATGGCACCACCATCCTTCCTGTCTCACTAGCACGTAACCTTGGTCCTTGACTCCTCTCTTTCTTTCAGCCCGCATAGTCAATCCATCACTAAATCTTGTCAGTTCCACCTTCACAACATCGCTAAAATCTGCCCCTTTCCACGTTAATACAATCATTTGTCCTATCCTGCCCGGATTACTGCATCGGCCTCCTTTCTGACCTCCCGGCCTCCTGACTCTCCCCACTCCAGTCTAAACTTCATTCTGCTGCCCAGATCACTTTTCTATAAAAATGTTCAGAACATGTTTCCCTAGTCCTCAAGAAACTCCAGTGGTTGCCCATCCACCTCCGTACCAAACAAAAACTCCTCACCATTGGCTTTAAAGCACTTCATCACCTAGACCCGCTTCCTCACCTCAATACTCTCCTACTACAATTCAACCCACAAACTTTGCCAATGCTAACCTTCTCACTGTACCTCAATCTCATCTATCTAGCCACTGGCCCCTCACCCTCGTCCTGCCTGTGGCCTGGAAAGCCCTCTCTCCTCAAATCCAACAGACAGCTACTCTTCCCCTCTTCCATAGCATAATTGAAGGCACATCCCCTTCAAGAGACCTTTCCTGACTAAGCCCTCTTTTCCTCTTCTCCCACTCCCTTCTGCATCGCCTTGACTTGCTCCATTTATTCATCCCCCCTCCCAGCCCCACAGCACATAGTACATTTCTGTAATTCATTTATTTTTACTAATGTCTGTCCCCGCCTAGACTGTAAGTTCTAAGGGAACTGAAAGTCCACTGTGGGCAGGGATTGTCTCTATTGCCTTATTGTACTTTCCAAGCACTTAGTACAGTTCTCCACACACAGTCAGCACTCAATAAATGTGATTGAATGAATGAATAAGGGAATGTGTCTGTTTATTGTTAGATTGTACTCCCCCAAGTGCTTAGTACTGTGCTCTGCACTCAGTAAGTGCTCAGTAAATAGATTGAATGAATGAGTGACTTTATTATCTCTTCAGACCCTCTCAATCTAGGGATGATTGGGGAGTCTTTGATCTTCTAGATGAAAAGGAAAACCTTTCCCTCCCCAGTCATTTCTTCAGGTAATTGGTCAGGCTCACGGAAAATCCAGTTTGGCTGGTATTTTTAGTTTCCCAAACCACAAGAACTATTTAGCTACTCCAGTGGAGCCTTGTTTGTGAGTGAGGCCCTCTCATCAGGCACTGAGGCCATGTCCACCCCACAACAAACTAGGAAACGGCCTGCCCTAGTGGAAAGAGCCCAGGCCTGGGAGTCAGAAGGACCTGGGTTCTTATCCCGGCTCCACCACCTGTCTTCTGGGTGACCTTGGGCAAGTCGCTCCGTTACCTCACCTGAAAAAGAGGGAATAAGGCTATGAGCCCCATTTGGGACAGGGACTGTGTCCAACCTGATTAGCTTGTATCTACCTCAGCGCTTAGAACAGTGCCCGGCACCTAGAAAGCACTTAATAAATGCCATGAAAAAGTAACTCCTCCAAGAGGCCTTTCTCGATTAAAGCCCTCCTTTCCTTTCCTCCCTCTCCCATCTGCCTCTCCCATCCCACTTGTATTATTCTGTCAGCCCCACAGCACTTATGGGTATATCCAAGGACTGTAAACTGACTGTGAGCAGGGAACATAATAATAATGTTGGTATTTGTTAAGCGCTTACTATGTGCAGAGCACTGTTCAAAGCACTGGGGTAGATACAGGGTAATCAGGTTGTCCCACGTGAGGCTCACGGTTACTCCCCATTTTACAGATGAGGTAACTGAGGTACAGCGAAGTTAAGTGACTTGCCCACAGTCACACAGCTGACAAGTGGCAGAGCCGGGAGTCAAACCAATGACCCCTGAATCTGAAGCCCAGGCTCTTTCCCCTGAGCCACGCTGCTTTCTCTGCTTGAACATTGTCTTCCAACTCTGTGGTACTGTACTCTCCCGAACATTTAGTACAGTGCTCTGCACACAAGTGCTTATTAAATGCCACTGATTGATTGGTTGATCGGTTGCCCATCTCCCGTGGTAATCCTGACATCAATAATGTTCGACAGGGCTTTCCTGCCAATGGTGAATCAGTGTGGCCCAGTGGAAAGAGTATAGGCCTGAGAGCCAGAGGACCCGGGTTCTAATCCCGTCTCTGCCACTTGTTTTCTTTGTCACCTTGGGCAAGTCGTCTTACTTCTCTGTGGTTTCGAGATTTTTAATGGTATTTGTTAAGCGCTTATTATGTGTCAAATGCTGTTCTAACCACTGGGGTAGGTACACGTTAAGTAGGTCTGACACAATCCATGGCGTATTGGATAGAGGTCGGGCCTGGAAGTCAGAAGGTCATTGATTCTAATCCTAACTCCGCCACTTGTCTGCTGTGTGACCTTGGGCAAGTCATTTAACTTCTCTGTGCCTTAGTTACCTCATCTGTAAAAGGCGGATCGAGTCTGTAAGTCCCACATGGGATAGGGACCGTGTCCAAACCAATTTGGTTGTATCCAACCCAGCGCTTCATACAGTCCCTGGCAAATAGTAAGCGATTAACAATACCATTATTCTTATTATTATAGGCCTCACACTCTAAATAAGAGGGAGAAAGGAATCCCCATTTTACAGTTGAGGAAACTGAGGCACAGAGAAATGAAGTGACCTGCCCAAGGTAACACAGCAAGCAATGGCAGAAGTGGGATTAGAACCCAGCTCTTCTGACACCCAAGCCCGTGCTCTTTCCACTAAGCCACACTGCTTCTCAGTTCCCTCAATCTGCAAAATGAGGATTAAGACTGTGAGCCCCACGTGGGACACGGACTGTGTCTAGCCTTGTATCTACCTCAGCGCTTAGTACCGTCCCTGGAACATTGTAAGTGCTTAACAAATACCATAATAAAAGCCACAAAGCTTCTCATCCTTTGCAAGCATCTGAGAAGTCTGAAGGAATGTCTCTGAAATGTTCCTAAGAAACAAATAGAAAAATTCAGATTATTAGCCAAGTGTTCTGGGGTACTGGTCTCTTCAGAAAGAGACAGGAAGACAAGCTGTGAAATAATAATAATGATGGCATTTGTGAAGTGATTATTATGTGTCAAGCACTGCTCTAAGCGCTAGGGTAGATACAAGCAAATCTGGTTGGCACAGTCCTTGTCCTACATGGGGCTCACAGTCTTCATCCCCATTTTACAGATGAGGTAGCTGAGGCCCAGAGAAGTGAAGTGACTTGCACAAGGTCACACAGCAGACAAGTGGTGGAGCTGGGATTAGAACCCAGTCCTTCTGACACCCAGGCCCAGGCTTTATCTACTAGGCTGTGCCGTAAAACAGGTGAATCAACCCATTAATTAGTGGTATTTATTGGGCTAAAAACTTGGGAGAGTGCAATAGAGCGTAGTTTTTTATAGTATTTGTTAAGTACTTACTATGTGTTAAGGGCTGTGCTAAGTGCTGGGGTAAGTACAGGTGCGTGGGCACAGTCCCTGTCGCACTTGGGGCACATAGTGTAAGTAAGAGGGAGAATAGGTATTTAATCCCGTTTTATAGTTGACAAAACTGAGGAACAGAGAAGTTAAGTGACTTTTCCAAGATCACTCAGCCCAAGTGTATAGTACAGTCTTCTGCAGAGAGAAAATGCTCACTAAATATCACTGAAGAATTAACCCCTTAGACTCTTAAGCACCTAGAGCCAAGTTCATCCTTACATGCTTTAACTCTGCCCTCCCCTCTGCCTGGCCAAAAGATTTCTCCATCCTTACTGACACCCATGCCCATTGCCCTAGTCTGTTGTTTTAGATGTTTAACTCCTTCCTCAGGTTCCTTGTTCCACCCCCCCACCCCCCCGTCCCTTGCCTCCAATGACCTGGCCACCTACTTTATTGAGAAAATTGAAACTATGAGGCGTGATCTCCCTAAAATCTCCCCTGCTCCTCCCCAGCCCCTCCCACTTCCTACCCCTTCTTCAACTCTCCCATCTTTCCCAGCAGTATCTCTACACGAGATCTCCTGCCTTCTCTCGAAATCCATCCCCTCCGCCTAGGCATCCGACCCCATTCCTTCCCACCTTAACAAAAAACTTGCTCCCTCCCCCCTTCCTACCCTAACTGCCACCTTCAACTGTTCACTCTCCACTGGTTTCTTCCCCATTGCCTTCAAATATACTTGCCTTTCCCTATTCTTAAAAAAAAACCCCTTCCTTGACCCCATGCCTCCCTCCTTTTATTGCCCCATCGTCTTCCCGATATTCCTCTCCGAACTCCTTGAGAGATTGTCTCCAACACCTGACTCAAGTTCCTCTCCTCCAATACTCTCCTCGACCTCCTCCGTTCTGGCTTCTGTCCCCTTCTTTGCTCCACGGAAACCGCCCTCTCAAAGATCACCGATGATCTTCTTCTTGCCTAATCTAATGGCCTCTACGCCATCCTAATTCTCCACAACCTCTCAGCTGCCTCTGACACTGTGGACCACCTCCTTCTGCTGGAAACATTACCCAAGCTTAGCTTCACTGACTCTGTCCTCTCCTGGTTCTCCTATCTCTCTGGACACTCGTTCTCAGTCTCTTTCATGGGCTTCCCCTCTGACTCCCACTCCCTAACTGTGGGGGTCCCTCAAGGCTCAGTTCTGGGTCCCCTTCTATTCTCCATCTACACCCACTCCCTCAGAGAACTCATTTGCTCCCACAGCTTCAACTCCCACCTCTGTGTAGATGATTCCCAGATTTACATCTCCAGCCCTCATCTCTCTCCCTCTCTGCAGTCTCACATTTCCTCCTGCCTTCAAGGCATCTCTACTTGGATGTCCTGCTGTCAACTCAAATTTAACATGTCCAAAACAGAACTCCTAATCTTCCCACTCAAGCCCTATCCTCCCCTTCACTTTCCCATCACTGTAAATGACACCACCATCCTTCCCGTCTCACAGGCCCGTAACCTTGACGTTATCCTTGACTCATCTCTCTCATTCAACCCACATATTCGATCCATCACTAAATCCTGTCCCTTCAACATTCACAGCATTGCTAAAATCCATCATTTCCACTCCATACAAATTGCTACCACATGAATCCAAGAGCATATCCTAACTCACATTAATTAATTTTTGATCAGCCTCCTTGCCTCTTGTGTTTCCTCACTCCACTCCATATTTCACTCTGCTGCCTGGATCATTTTCTACAAAAACTTTCAGTCCATGTGTCCCCACTCCTCAGGGACCTCCAGTGGTTGCCCATCCATCTCTGCATCACACAGAAACTCTTCACCGTCGGCTTTAAAGCCCTCAATCCCCTTGCCCCCTCCTACCTCACCTCACTACTCTTCTACCCCAAACCAGCCCGCACACTTGCTCCTCTAATGCCAACCTTCTCACTGTACCTCGATCTCATCTTGCCACTGGCCTCTCGCCCACGTCCTGCCTCTAGCCTGGAGTGCCTTCCTTCCTTATATCTGACAGTCGATTACTCTCCCCGCCTTCGAAGCCTTGTTGAAGGCACATCTCCTCCATGAGGCCTTCCCTGAATAAGCTCTCGTTTCTTTTTCTCTCGCTCCCTTCTGCGTTGCACTGACTTTATTCCTTTATTCACTTCCCCATCCCCCCCAACACCACAGCACTTCCGTACATATCCATAATTTATTTATTTATATTAATGTCTGTATCCCCCCTAGACTCTGAGCTCATTGTGGGAGGGAATGTGTCTATTGTACGTTGTGTGGCCTTCACCCATGAGCTTAGTACGGTGCTCTGCACACAGTAAGCACTCAATAAATACAATCGATTGAAGTACTGAATGGCGGGGACAATGTCCGTTTCTTACCTTTATTGGACTCTCCCAGTGCAGGGTAACCGGTGTCCAAGACCATCGGTCGAAACTCATCAGGGTACCAGAATCAAAAGCAGTGTGGCCTAGTGGAAAGAGCACTTGACTGGGAAATTCTTATCCAAGTTTCACCTCCGGTCTGCTGTGGGTCCTTGAGCAAGTCGCTTAACTGCTCTGTGTCGAGTTTTCCTCATCCGTAAAATGGGGCTGATGTATCTTCTCTTTGGCCTGCTTAGATTGTGAACCCTGTGGGAGATGGAAACTGGGTCCACTCTGATTATTGTGGCTCCAACTAGAGTTGGGTACATATTAAGCACTTAAAAAAATCATATTATCAGACCCTGCATTTGGAAGGCACTTAATTAATACTAAATATTATGATACTTGTTAAGCACCTACTACGTGCCAAAAATTGTTCCAAGTACTGGGGTAGATACAGGTTAAATCAGAATGGACATAGCCCCTGTCCCACACAGGACTCACAAATCTAAGAAGGGGAGAGTAGGATTTAATCCCCATTTTACAGGTGAGGTAACTGAGGCACAGAGAATAATAACAATAATAATAATAATAATAATGTTGGTATTTGTTAAGCACTTACTATGTGCCAAGCACTGTTTTAAGCGCTGGGGTAGATACAAGGTGATCAGGATGTCCCACATAGGGCTCACAGTCTTCATCCCCATCTTACAGATGAGGGAACAGAGGCACAGAGAAGTGAGGTGACTTGCCCAAGGTCACACAGCAGATAAATGGGGGAGCAGAAATTAGAACCCAGGTCCTTCTGACTCCTTGGCCCATATCCTAGCCACTAGGCCACGCAGTTTCTCTATTTATTGAACATTTACTAGCTGCAGAGCACTATATTAAACTTTAGGGAGAGTACAATACAAGAGAATCAGAAGACACGTTCTCTGCCCATAAGGAGCTTACATAATGACCAGTTAGAATTCTGGGCCCCAAAGAGGCCAGGGAATGTATCCACATCTGCCAAGTGCTTAGAGGAGTGTTCTGCACACAGTAAGCGTTCAATACATACCAGTGGTTGTTTGATTCATTTCTATGTCTCCCCCTCTAGACCGTAAGCTTACTGTGGATAGGGAACATTCCATTAAGTCTTGGAACGGAGTGAGAGAAAGATTACCCGAGGTTTTCTGGATGCCCCTCCTTTGAGCAAAGACTGCAGATGGAAACGTTCTGGGCCCTTGCTCTCTTGGTTCAATCCTTGGTAGTTCCCATATTGTTGGAGAATAGACCTTCTTCAGTTTCTGTTGGAACCTGATTTAAGGTTTTAAAGCCTATGGGTCTCTGTTTTAAGGCTGGGTGAATATCAGCATGGCCACTTGGCTATTGCTTTCAGCCCAGTATGTGCCCCTTCTAATCTCCCAATCACATTTAATCAGTCAATAATCAAGCATTTATTCTATCCCACCTCGATAAGTCTAGCAACCTCCTTGCTGACCTCCCTGCCTTCTGTCTCTCCCCACTCCAGTCCATACTTCACGCTGAAGCCCAGATACAAAAACGTTCAGTCCATGTTTCCCTACTCCTCAAGAACTTCCAGTGTTTGCCCATCCACCTCCGTAACAAACAAAAACTCCTCATCATTGGCTTTACAGCAGTCCATCCCCTTGCCCCCTCCAACCTCACCTTGCTCCTCCCCTTCTCCAACCCAGCCCGCACGCTTCGCTCCTCTAATACCAACCTACTCGCCGTACCTCAAACTCATCTATCTCACCTCTGACCTCTCACTCACATCCTGCTGTTGACCTGGAACATCTTCTCTCCTCATATCCGACAGACAATGACTCTACCTCTCTTCAAAGTCCTCCTGAAGGAACATCCTTGATTAAGCCCTCCTTTCCTTTCCCACTCCCTTCTGAGTCTCTCTGACTTGCTCTCTTTGTTCATCTCTCCTCCCAACCGCACAGCACCTCTGTATGTATCTGTAATTTATTTATTTTTAACTAATGTCTGTCCCCCATTCTAGAATGTAAGCTTATTGTGGGCAGGGAATGAGTCTGTTTATCATTATATTGTACTCTCCCAAGTGCTTAGTACACAGTAAAGTGCTCCATAAATACAATGTCTTACGTGGCTCTCTAATTTAGGAGTCAGAGCACTGGTCTCATAAACCAGGGGTCGTGAGTTTGCATGAGATCACTAGAGTCTGCTATCAAATATTAGAGAAACAGCGTGGCCTAGTGGATAGATAATTGGCCTGGGAGTTAGAAGGACCTGGGATTTTGTCCCAGCTGCTCCACTTGCCCTCTCTGTGACTTTGGGCAAGTCACTTCACTTCTCCATGCCTCTTTTCCCCCTTCTGTAAAGTGGGGATTAAGACTGTGAGCCCCCGTGGGACGTGGACTGTGTCCAACCCGATTAGCTGGTATCTACCCCGGAGTTTAGTAAAGTGCCTGGCACCTAGTAAGCACTTAACAAATCCCATTTACAACTCAAAGGCATTTTCTGTTGGCAAACACATCTCTCTAATCTCAGCCCCAAACAGCATCGTAGAATCCCAAATGTTCTTTATAATTCGCCATTTTGTGAGTGAATTATACAGAGAGGCAACAGAGTCCAAATTTTCCTGAAAAGACCTCGACCTTTGAAAAATAAGTGGGGGAAGGTAGAGAAGGTAAGATCCAGACATTTCTCTACGTTCAAAAGCTCCCCAAGCTTCTGCAACTCACTGCTGCTGAGCTGGTGGCTTGGATCCACGGGGATAGAGAAATGCAGGAAGGGAAAAACGAAAACTTCAAAAAGAGGACAGACCCTCTCTGAAGAGAAAAGCAGCATGCCCTAATGGATAGAGCACTGCCTGTGAGCTAGAAGACCTGAGTTCTAATCCCAACTCCACCACGCCTGCTCTGTGACCCTGGGCAAGTCCCTTGTGAGAAGCAGCATGCCCCTCATTAACTACATAGTCTAAAGGGGAGGGCGGATACAAGTAAATTAAGTTGGATTACGTCCAACTTAATCTCACTGCCCTGATATTTCTTGTCCCAGGGAACCAGCGAGGGTGGAATGTGCTGAACGGAAGGTCACGGGTGTCTGAGTTGGCGTTCCCTTTTGTCAAAAGCTGCATGGCATAATGGATAGAGCACAGCCCCAGGAATCAGAAGGTCATGGGTTCTAATCCCTGCTCAGCCACTTGTCTGCTGTGTGACCTTGACCTTTAAAATGGGGATTGAGACTGTGAGCCCCACGTGGAACAGGGACTGCCTTCTACCCGATTTGCTTGTATTCACCTCAGCGCTCAGCACAGTGCCTGTCACAAATACCACAATTTTTATTATGATTATAATAGGACAGTCATAGGGTGGCACGGATTTGTGGAGGACATGACTGACACCTGCTGGTGAGGCTGCAGTAATCAATGACCCTGAAGCTCATCAACCAGTGGTATTTATTGAGCGCTTACTGTGTGCAGAGCACTGTATTAAGCGCTTGGGAGAGGACAATACATCAATCAGTCAATCGTAATAATAATAACAATTGTGGTATTTGTTAAGTGCTTACTACATACCTGGTGCTGTACTAAATTCTGGGGTGGATACAAGCAAATTGTGTTGGACACAAGTCTTTGGCCCACACAGGGCTCACTGTCTTAATCCCCATTTGACAGATGAGGTAACTGAGGCCCTAAGAAATTAAGTGACTTGCCTAAGGTCACATAGCAGACAAGGGGTGGAGTGGGATTAGAACCCAGGTCCTTTTGACTCTCAGGCCTGTGCCCTATTTGAGTACTTACTGTTTGCAGAGGACTATACTAAGCACTTGGGAGAGTTCGATATATCATTCACTCAATCAATCAGTGGTATTTATTGAGTGCTTTATTGAGTGTGTAGAGCACTGTAGTAAGCACTTGGGAGAGTACAGCATAACAGAGTTGGGAGACACATTCCCTGCCCGCTAAATGCTTCATTATGAGATTCATTCTTCTTCTGGGAGTCAGAAGAACCTGGGTTGTAATCCCAGTTCCACCACTTGCCTGCTGTGTGACGTTGGACGTGTCACTTCACTTCTCTGGGCCTCAGTACCCTCATTTTAAAATGGAAATGAAGACTGGGAATGTGGGACGGGGACTGCTTCCAAACTGATTAGCTTGCTTTTACCCCAGCTCTTAGTACAGTGCCTAGTACATGGTAAATGCTCAACCAATAGCATAAAGCAAACGCCCTTGGCTTCCATCACTTTGATGTTCCTGTGCCCCCTGGATTGCCATGATCCATAGCCATCCCTCCTGGCACTTCCCTGACATTTTCACTTTAATTTTGTGTAACTGCCACCTGCCCATTCTCTGGCTTCCCTGTGTTTTTCAAGGTATTAGTTAAGTGCTTACTACATGTCAGGCACTGTACTAAGCACTGGGGTAGACACAGGCTAATCAGGCTGGACACAGTCCCTGTCCCACATGAGGCTCACAGTCTTAATCCTTAATCCCCATTTTACAGATGAAGGAACTGAGGCCCAGAGAAGTGAAGTGATTTGCCCAAGGTCACACAGCATATGACTGGGGGAGTTGGTATTAGAACCAGGTCCATCAGACTCTCAGTTCCATGCTCTTCATTATGCCACACCGCTCTAGGCCCAGAGAGGGAATAATAATAATGATAATTATGGTATTTGTTGAGCATTTATAATGTAGCAAGCACTGTTCTATGCACTGGGGTAGATACAAGGTAATCAGGCTGGATTCCATCCCTGTCCCACATGGGATTCACAGTCTTCATCCTTGTTTAATAGATGAGGTAACTGAGGCCCAGAGAAGTGACTGTCCCAAGGTCACTTAGCACACATGTGGAGGAGGCGGGATTAGAACCTGGTCCTTGAGGCTTCCAGATCCACAAGCTATCCGCTAGGCCATGCTGCTTTCCTTGGGCTGGCCTGGCCAAAGAGGGGACGTGGGGAGGTGGACTGAGGTCCTGGGTCTGGTCTAGTTCCAGTTATTGTAGGCTGGGGAAAGGTCAGAGAGGGGCAATACTAGCTACGAAGAAACAGACATGGCAGGAAGGACCTGTTGCAGTCAGGTGATGGGCCAGTGGTGAAGTTCACTGTGAGCAGGGAATTTGCCTTTTTATTGTTCTATTGTACTGTCCCAAGCACTTAGTACAGCATTCTTCACACAGTAAGTGTTCAGTAAATACCACTGATTGCCACATGCGCATCAGACCCCATTCCTTCACACCTTATAAAAACTGTCACTCCCCCCACCTTCCCTTCCTATTAACCATCTTCAACCGTTCACTCTCCAGTGGCTTCTTCCTCACCTCCTTCAATCATGTCCATGTCTCCTCCATCCTACAAAACCCCTCCCTGACCCCACCGTTCCCTCCATTATGTCCCCATCTCCCTCCTACCTTTCCTCTCCAAACTCCTTGAACGAGTTGTCTACACCCACTGTCTCAAATTTTTCTCCTCCAATTTTCTCCTAGACCCCTTCCAATATTGCTTCCATCCTTTTCACTCCACTGAAACCACCCTCTCAAAGGTCATCAGTAATCTCCTTCTTTCCAAATCCAAAAGCTTCTACTCCATCCTAATCCTCCTCGAACTCTTGGCTGCCTTAGACACTGCGGACCACCCCTTCTCCTGGAAACATTATCCGACATTGGCTTCAGTGACTCTGTCCTTTCCCGGTTTTCCTCTTATCTCTGGCCGTTCATTCTCAGTCTCCTTTGCGGGTTCCTCCTCTGCCTCCCACCCCCTAACTGTGAGGGTCCCTCAAGGTTCCGTTCTTGGCCCCCTTCTATTCTCCATCTACACTCATTCTCTTGGAGAACTCATTCGCTCCCATGGCTTCAATATCATCTCTATGTGGATAACACCCAAAACTATATCTCCTCCCCGATCTCTCTCCCTCTCTCCAGTCTTGCATCTCCTCCTGCCTTCAAGACAGCTCTACTCAGTGTCCTCTTCTCACCTCAAACTTAACCTTTCCGAAACAGAGCTCCTTGTATCTTCCCATCCAAACCCTGTCCTCTCCTGGACTTTCCCTTCACTGTAGATGGCACTACCATCCTTCCTGTCTCATGAGCCCATAACCATAAGTTTGGCGTTATCCTTGATTCCTTTCTCTCATTCAACCCACATATTCAATCCGTCACCAAATCCCGTCCGTCGCACTTTCACAGCACGGCTAAAATCCACTGTTTCCTCTCCATCCAAACTGCTACCATGTTAATACTAAAACTCATCCCATCCTGCCTAGATGAGTGCATCTGCCTCCTTGCTGACCTCTCAAACTCCTGCTTCTCCCCACTCCGGTCCATACTTCACTTCGCTGCCCGGATAATTTTCTACAGAAATGTTCAGGACATGTCACTCCATTCCTCAAAAATCTCCAGGGGTTGTGCATCCACCTTCTTATTAAACAAAAACTCCTCACTATTGGCTATGAAGCCCTCCATCACCTTGCCCCCTCCTACCTTACCTTGCTTCTCTTCTTCTCCAACCCAGTCTGCATACTTCACTCCTCTGGTGCTAACTTTCTCACTGTGCCCAGATCTCACCTGTCTCACCACCGACCCCTGGCCCATGTCCTGCCTCTGGTCCGGAATGCCCTCCCTCCTCAAATTTGCCAGGCAATTACTCTAGCCTCCTTCAAAGCCTTATTGAAGGCCCATCTCCTCCAAGGGGCCTTCCCAAAGTAAGCCCCACTTTTCCTCAACTCCCACTCCCTTCTGCATCACCCTGACTTGCTCCCTTTGTTCTTCCCCCCTCTCCCAGGCCCACGGCACTTGCGAGTAATTTAATTTGTGTGTATTGATGTCTGTTTAATTGTATTGATGTCTGTCTCCCCCCACTTTAGACTGTCAACTCACTGTGGGCAGAGATTGTCACTATTGTTGTATTATACTCTTCCAAACACTTAGCATAGTGTTCCTTACACAGTAAGGGCTTCATAAATACGATTGAATGAATGACTTGATTAATTGATTGGATTAGGGCTTCGGTTAGGGTTAGAGTGAGCGTTAAAACTAGGGTTAGGGCTACAGTTTGATTTAGGGTTGGGGTTAAAACCAGGGTTAGGGTAATGGTTAGGGTTAGGGTCAAAACTGGGGTTAGGGCTATGGTTTGGGCTAAGGTTAGGGTTAAAATTAAGTTTAGGGCTAGGGTTAGGGTTAGGACCTGGATTGAGGCTACTGTAGGATTAGGATTAGAGCCAAAATTAGGATTAATTAATTAATTAATGGTTAGAGTTAGGGTTAAAACTAGGTTTTAAACCACCATTGTGGGTAGGATTAGGGTTAAAATTAGGGTTAGGGTCACACCCAGGGTTGTGTTAGGGTTAGGGTTAAAGCAAGGGTTAGGATTATCGTTAGATTTAGGGTTAAAACTAGGGTTAGGGCTACAGTTGGAGTTTGTATTAGGGTTAAAATGGGTTAGGACTATGGTTGGGATTGGGTTTAGGTTTAAAATTAGGGCTAGGGTCATGGTTAGGGTTAAAATTAGTTAGGGCTATGGTTGGGGTTAGGCTTAGGGTTGCAGTTAAGGTTAGGCTTTGGGTTGAAATGAGTTAGGGCCATGGTTGAGATTAGGTTTAGGATTAAAGTTTGGATTAGGCTTTAGTTTTGTTAGGGCTGGGGTTAAAATGGGTTAGGGCTATGGTTGGGGTTAGGATTAAGATTTGGGCAAAACCTAGGTTGAGAGTTAGGGCTTGGGTTAGGATTTGGGTTAGATTGAGAGTTAGGATTTGGGAGAAATTCTCCCTAGAATTAGGGAGAAAGTCACGGTTATGGCTAGTGCCAGGATTAGGATTAAAATTAGGGCTCTGGTTAAATTTAAAGTTAACGCTAAATTTAATTTTAGTGTTAGTGTCACTATGATGGGTAGATTGTTATAGTATTTGTTATGTGCTTACTACAGCATTTATGTACATATCTGCAATTCATTTATTTCTATTAATGTCTGTCTCTCCCTCTAGACTGTAAACTCGTTGTGGGCAGGGGATGTATCTGTTTATTATTCTCAGCACACAGTAAGAACTCAATAAGTGAGTTAAATGAATGATCATAATCATAATAATAAAATGAATAATTATGGCATTTGTTAAGCACTTACCATGAGCCAGGCGCTGTACTAAGCGCTGGGGTGGATACAGGCAAATTGGGTTGGACCCAGTCCCTTGATCCAAGTGGGTCTCCCGGTTTTACAGATTTTACAGATGAAGTAACTGAGGCCCAGAGAAGTGAAGTGACTAACCCAAGGTCACACAGCAGACAAGTGACGGAACCAGGATTAGAGCCCATGACCTTCTGACCCCCAGGCCCGGCCTCTATCCACTACGCAATGCTGTTTCTCTGTGTCAAGCGCCTATTGAATGTGTCCAGCTCCTGTTCTAAGCTCTGGGGTTGTTGTCTTGTGCTGTCGAGTCTTGACCGACCCATAGCGACGCCATAGACACATCTCTCCCAGAACACCCCACTTACATCTGCAATCGTTCTGGTAGTAAATAGCAGTTAATCAGTCCGGACCCAATCCCTGTCCCACTTGGGGCTCAGAGTCTTAATAGGTGAAAACCAATCTTAACCCAGAGATAATTTTCCCGAATATTTCACTCAGGGCACAACATCCCACCTCTTCCAGACAGTTTCAGATATTTAACTCCCACCTCAAGCCCCTTCCCTCTTCCCCCGCCCCATCCCCCCGGATATCTCTTCCTCCTAATGACCTGATCGCATACTTTACTGAGGAAATCGAAACCATCAGGTTTGATGTCCCTGAAATCTCCCCACTCCCTCTCTCATCCAGCCCCTTCTTCAACCCTCCCATCTTTCCCATCCCATTTAGGAGAAGCAGTGTGGCTTAACGGAAAGAGCCCGAGTTTGGGAGTCAGAGGTCGTGGGTTCTAATCCTGGCTCCGCCACTTATCAGCTTTGTGACTTTCAGCAAGCCACTTGACTTCTCTGTGCCTCAGGTACCCCATCTCTAAAATGGGGATTAAGACGGTGAGCCCCACATGGAACAAACTGATTACCTTGGATCCACCCAGTGTTTAGAATAGTGCCTGGTACATAGTAAGCACTTCACAAATATCATAATAATAATTTTTACTATTATCTTTCCCAGCAGTATCTCAAGAGGGGATCTCCGAACTTCTCTCAAAATCCACCCACAACATCTCACTTCTGATGTCATCCTTTAGTATCTTATCGAAACACTTGGCCCTTCCCTTCTTCCCTCCCCAACAGTCATCTTCAACTGTTGACTCTCTAATGACTTCTTCCCCACTACTTTCAAACATGCTCATACATCTCCGATTCTAAAAAAAAAAACCCTCCCTTGACCCCAGTTATTGCCCCATCTCCCTCATACTCTTCCTCTCCAAACTCCCTGAGTGAATTGTCTATACCCGCTGTCTCAAGTTCCTCCGTCCAATTCTCTCCTAGACCCTCTTCGTTCTGCCTTCCAACCCTTTCATTCTACAGAAACCACCCTCTTGAAGGACACCGATGATCTCCTTCTTGCCAAATCCAGTAGCCTCTACTCCATCCTAATCCTCTTCGACCTCTCTGCTGCCTTTGAAACTGTCAACCACCCCCTTCTCTCAGAAACATCATCCAATTTCATCTTCACTGACACCATCCTGTCCTGGTTCTCCTCCTAATCTCTCTGGCCGTTCATTCTCAGCCTCGTTCACAGGCTCCCCCTCTGCTACCCATCCCCTAACTGGGGTTGGGGGGGTCCCCTCAAGGCTCAGTTGTGTGTCCCCTTCTATTCTCCATCTATACCCACTCCCTTGGAGAACACACAGCTTCAACTACCATCTCTAAGCAGGTGATTCTTAAATCTACATCTCCAACTCTGATCTCCCTCCTTCTCTGCAGTCTCACATTTCCTCCTGCCTTCAGGACATCTCTAGCTGGATGTTCTGCTGACACCTCAAAGTTAAGAATTCTTAAACAGAATTCTTCCCACACAAGCCCCACCCTCCCCGACTTTCCTGTCACTATAGACAACACCACCCTTCCTCCCTCATAAGCCTGGAAACTTGGCATTATCCTCAACTCATCTCTTTCATTCAACCCACATATTCGATCTGCCACTAAATTCTGTCAGTTCTACCTTCACATCACTAAAATCTGCCCCTTCATCTCCATCCACACTGCCACCATGGTTAATCCAAGCTCTTCTCTTGCCCCATCTTGATTACTACATCAGCCTCCTTGCTGACCTCCCAGCCTCCTGTCTCTTCCCACTCCAGTCCATACTTCACTCTGCTGCCCGGATCATTTTTCAACAAAAACATTCAGGTTATGTTCCCCCACTTTTCAAGACCCTCCAGTGGTTGCCCATCCACCTCCTTGTCGAACAGAAACTCCTTTACCACCTGCTTTAAAGCACTCAGTCACCTTGCCCTCTCCTACCCCATCTTGCTAGTCTCCAACCCCAGCCCAGGCTGCACGCTAACCTCACTGTATTTCGATCTCATCTATCTGGCCGCTGACCTCTCGCCCATGTCACGCCCTCCCTCCTCATATCCGGCAGACCATTACTCTCCCATATCCAAGGGACTATTATACTCCCCTGCTTCACAGCCTTATTGAAGGCTCAACTCCTCCGAGAGGCCTTCCCTGATTAAACCCCTGATTCCTCTTCTCCCACTTCATTCTGTATCGTCCTGACTGGCTTCCTTAATTCATCTCCCTTCCTAGCCCGACAGCTCTTAAATCCCTGATTTATTCATTTCTATTACTGTCTGTCTCCCCTCTAGACTGTAAGCTCATTGTAGGCAGGGAATGTATCTCTGTTATATTGTGCTCTCCCAAGCACTTAGTTCAGTGCTCAGCACAAACTAAGTGCTCAGTAAGTACGATCGACTGATTGACTGATATCCATGTCTGGCTCCATCCATCCATCCATTCATTCATTTGTATTTACTGTGCACACTTACTAGGTGCAGAGCACTGCACTAAGTGGTTGGGAGAGTACAATTCAATGATTCAATAATAAAAAGATATATTCCCCACCCACAATGAGCTTGCAGTCTAGATGGGGGGGGGGGGGAAACAGAAGCAGCGTGGCTCAGTGGAAAGAGCCCGGGCTTGGGAGTCAGAGGTCATGAGTTTGAATCCCGGCTCTGCCACTTAGCTGTGTGACTGTGGGCAAGTCTCTTAACTTCTCTGTGCCTCAGTTACCTCATCTGTAAAATGGGGATTAACTGTGAGCCTCACCTGGGACAACCTGATCACCCTGTATCTACCCCAGCGCTTAGAACAGTGCTCGGCACATAGTAAGCGCTTAACAAATACCAACATTATTAAACAGACATTAATAGAAACAAATAAACGATGGATTTGTATATAGGTGCTGTGGGGCTGGGAGTGGCAGATGAATGAAGGGAGCAAGTCAGGGTGAGGCAGGAGGGAGTGGGAGAAGAGGAAATGAGGGCTTAGTCAGGGAAGGTCTTTTGGAGGAGCTGTGCTCTCAATAAGGCTTTGAAGAGGGGGAGAGTACTCGCCTGTCAGATTTGTAGCGGGAGGGTGTTCCAGGCCAGAGACTGGATGTGGGCGAGGGGTCGACGGTGAGATAGATGAGATTGAGGCAAATTGAGAAGGTTGGCCATTAGAGGAGCGAACAGTGTGAGTTAGGGTGGTAGAAGGCGAATAGCGAGGTGAGGTAGGAGGAGGTGAGCTGATTGAGTGCTTTGAAGTCAATGGAGAGGAATTTTTGTTTGATACAGAGGTGAACAGGCAACCACTGGAGTTTCTTGAGGAGTGGGGAAACATCCCGAACGATTTTGTAGAAAAATGATCCGGGCAGCGGTGTGAAGTATAGCTTGGAGCGGGGAGAGACAGGAGGTTGGGAGGTCAGCAAGGAGGCTGATGCAGTGATCCAGGTGGGATAGGATAAGTTTCTAGACTGAGAGCCCGTTGTGGGCAGGGATTGTCTCTATTTGTTGCTGAACTGTACTTTCCAAGTGCTTAGTACGGTGCTCTGCACACAGTAAGCGCTCAATAAATACAATTGAGTGCGTGGCTCAGTGGAAAAAGCTCGGGCTTGGGAGTCAGAGGTCATGGGTTCGAATCCCAGCTCTGCCACTTGTCAGCTGTGGGACCGTGGGTAAGTCACTTCACTTCACTGTGCCTCAGTGACCTCATCTGTAAAATGGGGATGAAGACCGTGAGCCTCACGTGGGACAACCTGATGACCCTGTATCTACCCCAGCGCTTAGAACAGAGCTCTGCACATAGTAAGCGCTTAACAAATACCAACATTATTAATAATGTTGCGTGGCTCAGTGGCAAGAGCTCGGGCTTTGGAGTCAGAGGTCATGGGTTCGAATCCCGGCTCGGCCACTTGTCAGCTGTGTGACTGTGGGCAAGTCACTTAACTTCTCGGTGCCTCAGTTCCCTCATCTGTAAAATGGAGATTAAGACTGTGAGCCCCACGTGGGACAACCTGATTCCCCTGTATCTACCCCAGCGCTTAGAACAGTGCTCGGCACATAGTAAGCGCTTAACAAATACCAACATTATTATTATTAATAAGTGCTTGGTTTAACTCAGAAGCAGTTGGAATGGAGAGGAAAGGGTGGACTTTAGCGATCTGTGAAGGGGGAACCGACAGGATTTAGTGATAGTTTTGAATAAGTGGGCTGAATGGGAGAGAGGAGTCAAGGATGACACCAAGTTTCCGGGCTCGTGAGACAGGAAGGATGGTGGTGCCGTCTACAGTGATGGGAAAGTCACGGGGAGGACAGGGTTTGGATGGTGGGAAAATAAGAAATCCTGTTTTGGACATGTTAGGCTTGAGGTGATGGGGGGACATGCAACTGGAGATGTCTTGAAGGCAGAGGAAAGGCAAGACTGCAGAGAGGGAGAGATATCAGGGCTTGGAGATGGAGATTCGGGAATCATCCTCATCGAGGTGGGAGTTGGAGCCATGGA